>NC_062555.1:69714686-70052521 GCF_016906955.1 Phacochoerus africanus | reverse complement strand
CTGCCAGGGCTGGGAGGGGGGGCTTGGGCACATCCCCCACCTTCCAAGGTTGACCCTGCCCATCTCTATGGCTGCAATAGTACCTTTGGCCAGAATTCCTCCAGGTCTGCAAAAATGTCTTCTCTGGACCCATCATACCTGCACTGCACTCTGGACCCAGCGTTGAGGTGTTTTGATGATGGCAACAGACACATAGCACTTGGCAGAACACCTGGCACGTGGTCAGCGTCGAGTAGACGATAGCGGTTCCCCCTGGGAGACAGGGTGCCCTGTGCCTTGGTGGCCACATCTGGCTCTTGGGTCTAGGCCAAGGGACTGACTGGGGCGTGGGGTGCCCCGGGCTCTTAGGACAGCAGCCCAAGCATGCTGGTGGTCCAGGTCTCGGGTCAAACAGGTGGGATGGATGCAGCGCCCGCCTTGCCGGCCACGCCCCAGGGGACTGCACTAGGCTCGGGGCCGGCGGACCATCTGACACTCACGAGGCCTCCTTGACTTTTTAGATTTCCAGTGCATGCTAAAAAGAGACTACTACTAAAGATGCTGTCTTCTGTTTTTCTTTCCCAACATGTTTCTTCCTCCCCTCCCCCACTATGCTTGAAAGACGAACTGTCTGTCATATTTTCTCAAAGTTTTCTCCCTACTAACCTTGGAAAGGTAAATGGCTCTCTGTGCATGCCCCACTCCACCGCCCCCCCCCCCCCCCAGTCCCCTCCACGTCTGTCCGGGTCCTGGCGTCCCGGGCCTCGTGAAGACTGGCCATTGTGAAGTCTGTGCTTCATACACCTCGTGCCCCGGCAGCTGTGTGTTTTATTAGAGCAGCACCACTGTCTCCATGTGTCCTGCGCACGGGGCGCCCTGAGTGAAGGGTCTGACGTGGCCTGTGCCTGTGGCCCCCCGTGTCATCATTGTATTGTCATCATTTGTGGGCGCACGGCCAGCCTTGGTGTGAGATGACCCAGGGTGGGTGGGAGCCAGCCCCTCTGTCTCTTGACCCCAAAGGGTGACAGGGTCCTTGCTGGCGAGCAGGCTGGGCGCCCTCCCCAGGAGACGCCCGCTCCCAGGGGTTGTCTGACGCGTGGTGGTCAGAGGCTCAGTCCCCTGGGCTCTCGAGGCCCGCGGAGAGCAGGCCTAGATTGGGCAGCGGCTTCACTGCAGCCAGCCCCGCAGTTCCGCTCCAATCTGTGCCGGAGGGACTGGCTGGCAGTGATGGCTGCGCTTCCTTCTCTCTGCCTGGGTTCCGCTCTCTCTGCTGCCCCTTTGAGACGGTCTTGGTGGAGACACTCAAGATGCAAGAGGACACTTTTAAAAATTGTCCTTCCCTTTGCAGCCGGGTGGATTAAAGAGGGTAGGTAAGGAGACCTCGGCTGCAGCCGTCCTCTGTCCCCGACTGATTGAGAAACCCTTTGTTAAAGGGGCTTCGGATACCAGCAAGCTCTTAGGATAGGACGGCTCTTGTTAGACCCGGGTGGGCCTGTTACTGACGCCTGCCCTCTCTGCCATGTCCAGCCTGCCCACCTGAGTTAGGCATCAGAGCTGTGTTCCTAGAATCCCAGTCCACAGGGGAGTGGTTCAGCTGTGTGTGGATGAGACTGGGAGGAGAATTCTGATGCTTCTCCAGCGGCCACCTGGCCACGAGTCCTCTGCCTGCGGGGCCAGCGAGAGTTAGGGGAGCAGCCTGCCGGTGGGGTTGGGGGGGGAGGCAGCCTGGGCTCTAGAGGGCCATGAGCCAGAGGGTCAGAACAGCTCTGACCCACAGGAGCTGCCCACCTTCCCCTTCTCACCCCCCACAGGCCAATGGCAGGGCCCCTCCAGGCCCTCCTCCAGTGTGAGCAGGGCTGAGCCCTCCAGCGCATTCCTGGGCCTCTGTATTTGGTGACGATGGTTGTTGTGGGGGGGGGGGGGACGCGTCTCGATTGCATGGCTCTTTGCTTTGGAAGCCCAGTCCACAGGAGTGGTAACCGGCTTCCCCCTCTTCTCTCCCGAAAGCAGAACGTGAAAGTCTCCCCCAGCAGCGCGGACGCCTCCAGGACGCACTGACGCAGCCCCGCTGTGCCTTCCATTCCTGCAGCTTTGCTCGAGCCCTTGCGCCTGCCCGAGGCCAGCGATCCCGAAGACTTCGATCCCGAAGACTTCTCCCCGAGCGGCGCGGGGCTGCGGGCGGCGCGGAGGAGGCGCTGTTGCGCCCGCACCCACCGGGCAGCATCGGGCACCCCCCCCCCCGCCCCCGCTGTGCTCCCCGCGCTTCCGGCTGTGTCCCCGCCCCTCGGAGGGACGATGCGCGGCGGAGGCGGCTTGTGGGCGCTTCGGTGCTGGGTGCTGGCTTGTTCATCTCGTTTCTGTTCGTTCCCCGCTGGGGAGATGGTAGTGGCCCCCCAAGTCCTAACCTTCCAGGGGGCCTAGATCCCAGCTGCAGAAGGTTAAGGGACGATGAAAGCTTTCAAGAGGCTTTTGGTGCATCTCAGCCTGGAGGTTGCCCGGGTTCCGGAAGAAGCTGGTCCCCGAGTTGGAGAGAGGAGCTGGGAGCTGGACCTACGGTCAGTCAAGCAGCCGGTGTCACCCACCTTTCCAGGTCCGTGTCCTGATGCGGAAGATGTGGGACATTCTGGCTGTGGAGGCGGGAGGAAATGCTTTGCGGAAATGGCACAGGCCCTCCCTTCCAGGGGAGGCCCCCGCCTGGATCTTGGTCTCCTGGCACACGGCTCCGCCCTGCACTTTCTTAGGGCAGAGCCCGCCACCGCAGAGTCACACCTGCTTCCGGAACTTAGATGTTTGGGTCTGTGCCCTTGGGGCTGGTGCCCTGGAAGGATGTGGGAGTCGTTCGGGACCTCAGAGAGACCCCCTCCTAAACGCCCAGGGAACACGTGTTAGAGTCATTGCAAGGCTGACCGGGGCGGTGGCGTGGGGGCTCGAGGCTCTGGTCTCCTGCTTCAGGACGTCTCTGCATCACCTCCCAGTGCTTCCCAGGAGGGGACAGTGGCTGGAGCCAGGCCTTGCTGATGGCCACTTCCTCCAAGAGGCTGTCCTCTGGTCTCTCCATCTGCGACGGGCACCTGCTGTATGTCCTGCGGGGGGCTGGGCTCCTTGGAGGACTCTGGAGAAGAGAATGTGCTTGCTTGCCTTTGTGGCCCCTGTGGCGTTTGGGGAAGAGGGGTTCAAGCAGAGCTTGTGGACTTGTGGTTCTAAACACCTGTAGTTTCTTCCTGCTGGTTTTCCCCTGTTGGCCCAGGAGAAACGATTTGGACTCAGCAGCAGACGTTGTCCAAGTGACCCTTTTTCAGGATCTCTAAAAGCCGGTGCCAAAGGTCACCTCTCCTTCCTGCCTTCTCCTTTGGGGCCCCACGTCCCTCTGCCTCTTAGCTTGTGAACAGTCCCTGGGGGTGGAGGGGGACGTTTAGACAGCTGGAGCTGGGGGCGGAGAGCTGTTTTTGTTTTTGTTTTGTTTGAAAGGAGCTTTTAGGAAGTGCACGTGTCTGTGTTTGGGATTCAGGGGGAAACACGGGTGCGAGGCATATGTCCTGTAACCAGGCTTCTGGGTTTCCCACCAAACCGCTCAAATCCCCGCTTCTCTTCATCCCTTCATTGGCCACCTGCCCAGGTGACACCTGTCTGTCCATCCCTGCGCAAGACTCGGGTCACTCTCCCCTTTTCCCGCTGTCTGGTTAGGCACTGCGTGTGTGTGTGTGTGTGTGTGTGTGTGTGCGTGTTCGTGTGTCTGTGTGTGTGTGTTGGATGTATTTTCAGACGGAGGGGCCCGCAGCTCTTGAGGAGAGCTCTTGTCATATTCTTGTCATTTGTCCCACTTTCTGGCTCCTCCTCTGGCCATTGGCACCGACTCTGAACTTTGGCTCTTGAGGCTGATCCAAGTGGGGGCCGAATGAAGGTGGGTTCGCCCTCGCCTCTGACGGCCCGCATCCATGCCCACACGGAGGAGGCCCGGCCTGACCCTGGTTTGGTTGGCAGGGACCTCGATGGGGAGGGGAGACGCGGAGAGAGCGGAAGGCTGCGGACTGGAGCCAGGACGGGGCTTGGGAGGAGGGCGGTGTAGACCGGCGGGGGGTGTCCGAGCCACGGTCGTGGGGCTTCCGCTGTGCTGGCCATTGACTCTCACTCCCCTGACCCTCGTCAAATGCTGGGACTGACATTGCTACCTTTGCCTGTTTGTTTTGGGTGGGCTCGCCGCCTTCCTTCCTCTGTCCTGAGACTGCGCGCCAAGATCTTCCTTTTGGGGGAAAAGAAAGACTGGACCACGCCAAGGACGTTTTCATTTCTAATACTTGAAGTTTATTTTTTTATTATTTTGATAGCAGATATGCTATTTATTTATTTAATATGTATAAGGGATCCTGAAAACGGAAAGCTGTATAGATGGGGTTTCGTTGTGGGTTGGCTGGGGGACCTTTTACGTGTGACTTCCGACTCTGTGTGTTCTGTATAAATTTGTCTGAATTAATTACCTGGGATGAAGCTGTGCCAGCTTTCAAACAGGGGATGCCTATTGGAAATTTGTATATTTTGCAGTTGCCAGAACAATAAAATTCCTGGTTGAAATACAGATGAATGCATCTTGGGCTCTTTTTTTGAGTTGGCGTGGGAGGGGGGAAGAGTTTAATTTCACTTGGGTCAATGCACCAACTTTCTACCAATCATCTTCCTTTAAACAAACATGCTTTAAATTGCCCAGTGGCTGTATTTGCAAAGCAGGAAGACTCCACCCCCCCCCCCCCCATGGCCACATCTATGGCACATGGAGGTTCCCAGGCTAGGGGTGCAATCAGAGCTGCAGCTGCCGGCCTACACCACAGCCACAGCAACACCAGATCCGAGCTCAGTCTACAACCTACACCACAGCTCACGGCAACACTGGATCCTAAACCCACTGAGCGAGGCCGGGGAATTGAACCCGAATCCTCACAAACACTATGTTGGGTTCTTAACCCGTTGAGCCACAATGGGAACTCCAAAGGAATAGACTGTTTTCGAGCAGTCTTAGGTTTAGAAGCATGTCTCTCCTATTATTGTCTTGCATTTATTTTATTTTTTACCTCATTTTTTTGTGTTTAGGGCCACACCTGTGGCATATGGAAGTTTCCAGGCCAGGGGTTGAATTGGAATTGCAGCTGCTGGCCTACACCACAGCCACAGGCACGCAGGATCCGAGCTGTGTCCGCGACTTGACACCACAGCTCACAGCAACACTGGATCCTTAACCCACATAGGCCAGGGAGCAAACCCATAACCTCGTGGATATTAGTCAGGTTCTTAACCTGCTGAGCCACGACGGGGACTCCCACATCTTGCATTTATGGTGCAAGTGTTGCAGTCGAGGAGCCAATATGGATGCATTATCACGGCCTCGAGCCTGCGGTTTCCCCTGGGGCTCACTCTTGCGGTTCTGTGGGTTTTGACAAATGCATCCTGGTGGGTATTCAGAATCCCATCAAGTTGTATTCCCCCAGGGCTGTATTGCAACCCCTTCAGCTGCAGGTGGCAGACGCACAGGCCGGCGTTTCCCCTTAGATTCTCGTGTCCCTTTCGGGTTCCCACCTTGCTGCCCGCACCCTCCCAGCCCCTCCGAGGTCCTGCTGGGAAGAAACTCAGTGCAGCTTCTAGGACCAGTCCTCCCCGACTTGAGCTCGTTGTTTGGCTCCAGCATCTTCATCTCTGCGATGAGGGCATGTCCTCAGGTGGGCACAGGGCAGGGTGCGGGCCGAGTGTGGTTACGAGGCAGGGATGGGCATCCCCACCAACTGTGGCCCTTGTCACCTGCGGGCTCTTGCCGGCTTTGTGACCACAGCCGCACAGCTCCACTCCAGAAACAGCTCTCACTCCCAAACTAGTCTTTCTCCTCCCTCAGGCCTTCCAGCCCTACCTCGTGAAGAGAGCAGGACTCTGCCGTTTGGCACTTCCACTGTGACGTGACTTTCGCAGTTGCCACCTGTCATCCGAGGAAGGGGGCAGAGCGCTCAGTATGCATCAGGGGCAGGCAGGGCTTAGAGAGGTGCCTTCACAGACGACATGGGTCCTTGTCCCCACCTTGGGGCCAGTCTTCGGATTAATCTACCAAGGAAATCGCAAGGCTCGCCCTAACAGGATGGCACCTACTTTGAAGTCCTGGGCCTGCTGGGAGAGGGGACTCCATGACAGTGCTGTGGCTTTGGGCAAAAGCTGAGAATTACCTGTGTGACGGTGGGGTGGTCAGGGGCCACTGTTCCTGAATAAATATTAGGGAATGAGTCACCAGGTGAACACAGCGGGGAGGGGGTGAAGGGGGCAGAGGGCTTGCAGGCAAGTGCCAGAAGGATGTCCTTACCAAGGTCCCAGGTGTGGGCCAGACCCTGTGGCTCTCTGTACCCGGAGAACCAGGTCAGGAATTCACCTGAAGCAGATAAAGTCATTCTATCAAGAGCCTGGCTGCAGTGCTGAGGCCCTCAGCTCGGCTCTTAGAGATCCTCCGAGGGCGCTGAGGGCGCGTCTGTTACCGTCAACCACAGAAAACTGGAGACTCACCAGAGGTAAGGAACCTGGCAGGTGAATTGCAGAGATTCAAATCCAAGTGTCTGGGACTCTAGGTCCTTGGTTTTAACTGTCATAAACCTTTTCCTGCATGTATACGCGGTCCCTCCAGGGGAATGTGAGTTAGCAGTGGGTCAGGTGAGGGGCAGGCCAGCGTGAAGCTGCTCGCCTGCTGGGGCTCGTCGCAAGCCCCCACCCCTGCCTTGCTCCCTGTGTGGCCAGTTGGTGGTCAGAAGGCCAGGGTCTTCAGGGACGTTCACAGCGGCCCATCGGGGGAAGGTGGGAGCCCTGGCCCGGATTCTGGAACCACCCCCCCACCCCGGGTAATATCCAGAATCCACGATGGGCTATCTTCCCCTCAAGATGTTCACTTTGAAGAGGCAGCAGCCAGCAGTGTGTCGCAGAGAGAGGGTGGCGAGTGGGGGCGGGGCGTGGGCACAGGTGCCAAGGTAGGATTTGCTGCAGCAAAGTGACTTCTGAGTCCACAGAGCTGGTGGCTTGAGGGCAGGGCTGTGCTGCATGCTTCACGCCAGGGGTTCCCACCTGCCGGCCCCGGGGCTGCCAGAGGAGCCTTTCAGCCAGACAGATTCTCATCTTGCGCTGCCCTTGTCTCACTTTCCACTTTTCCACCAGCATGGTTGAGACTTTCTTAACGTGCAATGACTTAATCAACTGTGCTGGGAGAAGTGGCCAGCTGCTGGGGATGAAAACGCTAATCAGATCAAGCATTGCACCGTCGAAGTGTTTAAAGAAAAATCAAACTATTAACAAAGGAGAAGAAAATGTTGGTGAATCTCTAGTTTGTGGTGGGACACAGACCAGGCTTAAAAGCCATGAAAGAAACTACAAAGGCAATACTGAGATTCCACAATGGACATCTTTTATGTTCAGGGTCATTGAAAACCTTGACCATGAGCCAAAGAAAAGCAACAGGCTAAGGGATATTTGCAACAAATTTGCCAGGTGCCCAAATTATCCTAAAACATAAGTTGGAAACTCATCCAGAGCGGGAGGTGAGACACGGGTCCTCTGCTAGGTCCCTGGACAAAGGCTTTTATTGAATCTTTACCGCAAAACATTGCAACCCTTTAAAGACTAAAGACGCGGCACCGGACGTTGGGTGGAGTTGGGTCCTAGCAGTTGAATTATCAACTTCAGCTGGAGCAATACCGTAGTGACTTTCAGGCTTTTTGTGAGAATTAACTCATAAATGAAGCGTGCTTGACTGTTCTCGGTACACAGTAAGCTTGGAAGTGGTAGTTATTAATCTAATAACCTGTGCCGGGTCTTGAAATGCAGCGTTGATGCTGTCAGCACCGCTTTACAGGTGTGGGTCTGAGCTGGGGGAGCTTCAGGAGCCTGCTTGATTCGCTCAGCCATCAAGGGGGGTGGGGGGTCAGCCCCAGGCGGCAGGCTGCCAAATCACACAGCCTAAAAGCCGCACAGCTGAGCCGGGCCCTGCTGGAGGTACAGGCGACCACAGGAAGGGGACTGAGTCATGTGCTAATTAGCTTTTGTGTCCCCTGGGTTGTGGAGAAGTCTGTCTGCATCCAAAAATGCATTCAGAAAATAAGATTTCTTTAAGGGGTCGTGCTTTGGGATGCTCGCAGAACCTCTGAGACCCAACGTCCTGTCCTTAAGAGACTGCCTTTTCCCTTCACACATCTTCAAACAGGGCCTTGGAGTTTCCTTTGTGGCGCAGTGGAAATGAACCCGACTGATATCCGGGAGGATGCGGGTTCAAACCCTGGCCCACTCAGTGGGTTAAGGATCCGATGTTGCCAAGAGCTGTGGTGTAGGCCGGCAGCTGCAGCTCTGATTCGACCCCTAGCCTGGGAACTTCCATATGCCACAGGTGCGGCCCCCACCAAAAAGACAAAACAACAACAACAACAACAACAAAAAAGCCCAGGGCCTTGAGCCTGTCTTTTGGGGTACCCCATTCCTGGAGTCCATGAGAGCTTTCTCAGGAGTTCACTGGTGTAGACAGTTTTAGGCAAACAGATTTCCAGAGCCTCAGCTTCCCCCTGCGCCTTTTCTAAAGTAGCCTGAGAAGTTAGCTCACATTTGCAAGCGTCTTTTCCTGGCTTTGCAAACAAAGCCTCCCCCACCCCAAAAGCAATCACTGCAGCGACTGCCCCCAGAGTGGAAACGCCACCCGGGCACCCGAGAAAGGGAAGCCTCTTTTAATGATCAACCCAGGCGCTGCATACACACCCCCGGGAGTTTCCTTCCCAAGCTTATCTTTCGGTTAAGCCTGGAACTCAGCTATTGTTGGAATGTTGTGAATTTAGAACAGGTAATGCAATACGGGTCGTGCAACAGGTCTCCAACTGTGCAGTTGTAAGACTCCTTTACACGCTTAGAAATTATTAAAGACACCAGAGAGCCCTTGTTTAAGTGGGTTATATCTGTCCATGTCTAATGCAGTTGAAATGGAAACTGCAAAATTAAAAAACCCATGTTTCAATAACTTATTTAAAAATAACAATAAGCTCTTTACATGTTATAAATAACCTATTTTATGCAAAATAATTTCCAAAATAGAAACTATGTAGGGAGAAAATGGCATTTATATTTTTTCCTAAATCTCTTTAATGGCAGATTCTCATATCTGATTCTGTATGCAGCCTATAGTGATGTGTCTCTTGGATTGAAATATGTAAAGAAAATCCAGCTTCACACAGAAATGTAGTTGAATGGAGTTCCCGTCGTGGCTCGGTGGTTAACGAATCCAACTAGGAACCATGAGGTGGTGGGTTCAATCCCTGGCCTTGCTCAGTGGGTTAAGGATCCGGCGTTGCCGGGAGCTGTGGTGTAGGTTGAAGATGTAGCTCAGATCCCACGTTGCTGTGGCTGTGGCGTAGGCCGGTGGCTGCAGCTCCGATTAGATGCCTGGCCTGGGAACCTCCATATGCCGCGACTGCAGCCCTGGAAAAGGACAAAAGCCAAAAAAAAAAAAAAAAGAAAAGAAAAGAAAAAAGCAATGTCGTTGAAAATGGGAGGCGGCATGTTAATAGCTTTTTCAGGTAATTGCTGTGTTCTTCTTTGATTCTAATGGACACAGTGCAGCTTCTTGAAGTTTCATTGCAGTGCCCAATCTGAAACCATATCAGTGAACGCTTCATACTTTGTTATGTAAAAATCCATTTGGCTGATCTTACTTTTTGGACTGATTTTTTTACCCACACACATGATTATGTAACATCCAGATTAGCTTTTAGCCATGTCAGCTTTTCTCTTTCACTGACTATATCTAGGGAAAAACCTGAATTTGATGGTTAGGTCATAGAATGGAGCTACTTCTCGTTTTTATTTTGTTTCTGTGTTATCTTTTAAAAACACAACTTAAAAAAAAATTATTTGTAGGAGTTCCCATTGTGGCTCAGCAGAAATGAACCCCACCAGCATCCATGAGGGTGCGGGTTCAATCCCTGGTCTCGCTCAGTGGGTTAAGGATCTGGCGTTGCTGTGAGCTGTGGTGTAGGCCAGCAACTGTAGCTCTGATTCGACCCCTAGCCTGGGAATTTCCATGCACTGCACCTGTGGCCCTAAAAAGAAAAAAAAATTAAAATGATGTGCCAGCTGCCAGACAGATTAAATTTTAGCCACATTAACTTTTCTCTTTCATTAACTATATCCAGGGAAAATCCGAATTTGACGGTTAGGGGATGGAACGGAGCTACTTCTTGTTTTTATTTTGTTTCTGTTTTATCTTTTTAATTTAATTTAATTTTTTTCACACTGTCAAGTTGGTATTTTTCCCTTTCCGTGTCTGATTTTTTTTGGAAATGAATCACGGTCCAGCTCACATTCAGGGGAAGCCCATTGGTTCCCTCTCAGAAGGGAGGCGTGTGTTAAAGAATCTGCGGATGAGTCTTAAAACCAGCCCAATCATTGATCCAGATTTCGGGGGAGATACTTTGAGGTTATACAAACATGCTGTTTCTTCTGGAAGCTTCGGCTTTGGGCGTTAGCATTCATTGTGTCTCTTCCTCGAGGGTGTTATGACCGTGGGGTCTAAGGGTAACTTTCCGAACCCCCCCCTTCCTTTGGCAATTACTGTTTGTAATTCTTCCCTAAGGGGACTCACTTCTCCCCCTTCGTTTCCTTATTCAGTCGTGTTTATTGACATCACGGTGGAGTCACGGATGCTCCTTCGCAGAGGCGTCCTGACATTTCTGACCTGCCTTCCACGACCTAGACTGTTTAGCCCCTGATATGCCCACCGGGGGCGGCGTGGTCACCTCAGTGGCCAGGTCAGCAGCATCCCCACTCAGGGCTTCCGGCTGTGCCTTAACTGCTATGGAAGATCTCTCTGGAGTGTGTGGGTGGAGCCTGCAGGATGAAAACATTCTCACTCTCATGCCCGGAAAACAGTCCCCCCCCCTTTTTTTTCAATTGAAAAATAGTTGGTTTACAGTGTTGTGTTAGTTTCAGGTGTACAGCAAAATGATTCAGTTCTGCATACATATATGTAAATCTGAAAAATACACACACACATATATATTCATATATATATATATGAGGTTTCAGGTTTTTTCCATTACAGGTTATTACGAGATATTGACTATACTTCCCTGTGCTCTATAGTAGGTCCCTGCTGTTTCTCTATTTGATATACAGTAGTGTGTCTGTTAATTCCAGACTCCCAACTTAACCTTCCCTCTTTAAAAAAATTGTTTAACAGCAGATTCAGTTACTGTGCAGTCTAGAGGGATCCATTCACTAGAACCTGAGGCTTTTCTGTGCACTTGGAAGGGGCTTATCCCACCCCCATCCTGACAGGTGTCGGTGGAAGGTGTGTTACGTGCAAGTGCTTGTTACAAGTATTAGAGACAGAAAAGTTTCAGGACTTGGTCGCACCGTTTCTGAGCCTGTGATCTAATCGATTTGCGGGGATGCCCAGGTCCTGAGAGTTCCAGGACAGCCGAGGCGCCCGTGTAGAGAAGGCAAGGGGTTCAAACTGCCCCATTAAAGAAGGAAACAGATCCCTTTACAAACCACATCCACAATTGGAAAGGGAGCGGCAGCTGGTCCCAGGACCACACATTCAGCATCCTTGGTCCAGCTCCGAGATGAGCAGGAAACCTGCTCGCCACTCTACTTAGTTATAAAATCCCTGCATGTCTCGGGGGTGAAGTTGGAGGAATGACGGGTATGGAGAGAGATAAGGAAGGAGAAGTCAAGGCGCTGTGACAGCTTCAGAAAAGCCCCCCTTCCCCCTGAAAGGGACAAGGACATGGCTTCTGCTCAGGCTGGCCTCTGGTTGCCGTCGCTCTGATCCCTCATCTGAGCCATAGCAGGGGCAGACATTCCCCCGGGCTTCTCCCTGGGGGCCCAGGGCACTTTCTTAGGGGGCCCATTCTTTTATTCTAGTTCACTTTGCACCTCCTCCGACAGAGTGGAAGAGGGGGTGTGAGGCAATTGCGATCCGTCCTTTTCTAACTGCAGGGCTTTGGAGTCAACTGCCTTAGCTCTGTTTCCTCAGCCATCGAGGGGACCACGTGGCCTCAGCTCTGCTGCTGGGGGCTTTCTGGGCCCCAAGTGCCAAATGAAGTGCATGAGAGCGCAGCACTTCCCAGGATAAGAAAGCCCGCACACAGGGGGTGAGAGTCAAGGGCATTTAGTGGCGGTCAGACTCTCAGTTCTTCATGGAAGCTGGACCACTGCAAGTCTGGTCAAGAGGCAGTGACTTTCTGGAGAGATCTGCTTGCTCAGGGTGTTTTTATTATTATCATTATTATTATATATTTTGGCCGTACCCACGGATATGGAAGTTCCCGGGCCAGGGATTGAATTCAAGCAGCAGCAGGGACCTCCACCACAGCCATGGCAGTGCCAGATCCTAAACCCACTGCGCTGGGCCAGGGATTGAATGGGCATTGCCACAGAGGCAAGCTGGGCTTTAACCCACCGTATCACAGCGGGAACTCCTATTATTGTTTTTAAGTGAAGTATAGTTGATGCACAATGTTGTGTTAATTTCAGGTGTACACAAAGTGGTTCAGTTATACCTACACACACATATGCATATACAGTCATTTTCAGGTGCTTTTACCATGTGGGTTATTACGAAATGTTGAGTTCCTTGTGCTGTACAGTGTCCTCGTTCTTCATTTTCTATCTATCAGTCCCAAATTCCTAATTTATTCCCCCCTTTTCACTTCGGTAACCATAAGTTTGTTCTCTATGTCTGTGAGTTGTTTCTGTTTTGTAAATAAGTTCATTTGCATCATTTTTAAGATTCCACGCATAAGTGATATCATTGGGTATTTGTCTTTCTCTGATTTAACTTCTCTTAGTATGAGCATCTTTAAGTCCATGTATGTTGCTGTAAATGGCATTATTTCATTTTTTATGGCTGAGTAGTATTTCACTGTATATATGTACCACAACTTCTTTATCCGTTCTGCGCACTGTGTGTTAGAAAGACTCTAACCAGGTCTGAGAGTGTAGGCGCCGTACCCCAAAAAAGCTGTGCTCAGCAGGGACTCTGGGTCAGAGGGGCCTCGGCCCCGTCAAGACTCTGGGCTTTCTGACATAAGAGTAAGTTAGTTTTGGAGTTCCTGTTGTGGCTCAGTGGTCACAAATCTGACTGGTATCCATGAGGACTCAGGTTTGATCCCTGGCCCCCCTCAGTGGGTTAAGGATCAGTGTTGCTGTGAGCTGTGGTGTGAATTGCTGACGTGGCTCGGATCTGGCCTTGCTGTGGCTGTGGTGTAGGCTGGCGGCTGCAGCTCTGATTCCACCCCTAGCCTGGGAACCTCCATATCTCACAGACAAAAAGACAATTAAAAAAAAAAAAAAGAAGAAGTTAGTTCTGTGGTAAGCAGATTACATCTGGAGAAGTTTTTTTTTCCCTCTGATTTGATACCTCTTCCATTTTATTTTATTATTTTAGTCTTTTGTCTTTTTAGGGCCTCACCCATAGCATATGGAGGTTCCTAGGCTAGGGGTGGAATCGGAGTTATAGCTGCTGGCCTACACCAAAGCCACAGCCATGCCAGATCCGAGCCGCGTCTGCGACCTGCACCACAGCTCACAGCAATGCCAGATCCTTAACCTACTAAGTGAGGCCAGGGATTGAACCCTCAACCTCATGGTTCCTAGTCGGATTCGTTTCCACTGTGCCACAGCGGAAACTCCAGATAACTCTTTCATTTTATATTTATTTTTTTAGACATGCTACATTTATTTTTTAAAAATAAGGAGTAGTTGCTTTACAATGTTGCATCAGCTTCTGTTGTACCGCAAAGTGACCCAGTCATATATATACAGACACATTTTTTTCTCATCCTGTCTTCCATCCTGTTCTATCACAAGAGATTGGCTGTAGTTCCCTATGCTGTACAGCAGGACCTCACTGCTTATTCACTCTACATGAAATAGTTTGCATCTACTAAAGTTTTTTCATTTTATTTTATTTTATTATTATTATTATTATTTTTGGCTTTTTGGCTTTTCAGGGCTGCACCTGCAGCATATGGAGGTTCCCAGACTAGGGGTCTATACCACAGCCACAGCAACACAGGATCCAGGCCATGTCTGCGACCTACACACAGCTCACGGCAATGCTGGATCCTTAACCCACTGAGCAAGGCCAGGGATCGAACCCGCAACCTCATGGTTCCTCGTCGGATTCGTTAACCACTGAGCCATGAAGGGAACTCCCAGGAATTGTTTTACATGGTGGTCGATAGACCCTTGAATGATGGGACCTCTCTTGACTTGTGCTTTATTTCTCAAGCATACATGGAAGAAAAGCTGGCGACTTGGGCTCCTTCGATGTGGTGAGTTTCTCATCCTGCCTGCCCTTCCCTGAAAACAAAACTCAGGAAGCATGACTCTGAGAAACTAGGCAACTGGAAACAGAATCCACTTTCTAACTCTGTCTTTATGGCCTGTTTTGTGTTTTACTTGTTTACTGATTCAGTAGGAAGCCAAAGCGAAGGTCATCGTCTAAATTTCCGTCGTTCGTGGCCGTTTTTAAATTCAAATCAAGCCTTTTTGTTCTAGCCTCAGACTGCAGGAAAAGGGACAAGGGCTGACCATTGTTGTTTCTGCTTTGTTCTGATTTTGACTCAAACTCACATCAATCTTAGAAAAATGTCTTGAGGGTTTTTCTTTTCTTTTCTTTCTTTCTTTTTTTTTTTTTTGGATGTGTGTTCTGCATGGCCAATAGAATTACGTGGTCTTAGACAAGTAATTCTTGGTCTTTAAAATCCACAGCACACCGAGGATGAGCTCGAGACGCTGGCCAGGGCCGAGAAGGACAGAGGTGCACTGTGCTATTATGGGGGGGCCTCCTCGCTCAGAGATGGAGCTACTGCAGGTGTGAGAAGAGCTGGGTTTCACCAGGCTCCTTCATTCATCCCCTCACAGTTGGCGAAGTTCCTTTTATGGTCCAAGCCCATGATAAATGCTGGGGGGAGATTTGATGGTAGGTGAGTGAGAAGCACCTTAGTTCCTATCAAAGAGAACTGTAAACATAATAGGAGCTTTTGCGTCTCAGAGGCCTTGCGGGGGGCGTGAGCTGGGGTCTTCCAGCT
This sequence comes from Phacochoerus africanus, assembly GCF_016906955.1. Classification (NCBI taxonomy): domain Eukaryota; kingdom Metazoa; phylum Chordata; class Mammalia; order Artiodactyla; family Suidae; genus Phacochoerus; species Phacochoerus africanus. Next base: position 70,037,456 of record NC_062555.1, on the reverse strand, counting down.
CCTCTCATTCAACTCGGACACTTTACAAATAAGGCATCTGCGGCTCAGAGAGGGCACGTGACTTCAGAGGTGACAGCAGCTGGGACTACACCAACCGGACTCCTGATCCAGCTCTTTTTGCGGTTAGAGTTACTTGTCTGGAAAGGATGGGAGAGAAAACAATGCCCCAGGCTGTGTCGGAAGCTCCGTGTGGCATCAAGGCAAACGCTGCTCTAAGCTGCCAGATGCAGCCACCACCCACTGGTGCCAGCGGCTAGGAGGACAATCCTTCCTCTCTTGGAAGCCAAGCCTCTTGGCCCTTCTCAAACAGGCTGCAGGGGCCCCTCGGCCTCCTGCTCACCCCCAGCCCCCGTGCTCTTGGGGTTGCTCTTTGCTGCTGCCTGTCACCCCCGCTGGACGCAAGCCTCAGAGTCTCCGGTTTAAAGGGTGAATTTGCCACATGACTTGCAGGACAGGCCTCGGGCAGTGCTGCCCGCAGAAAGGGCCGGAGGTGCTTCCATTCAGATTAAAGCCAGGGACACAAGCCTTTCATCTCAAAGCCCGCGGTGCGGTTGCATTAGAGGAACACTGAGCCCTTCTCTGCGGCTCTAGAACAGGGCAGGAAACTGCGGAGATGGCAAGGAGGACACAGAACCCAGCCACGGGCAGGGTTACCCATCCCGGCGTGGGGGGGGGGAGAACGACTAGGTTCTGAAACACAATCCATCCCAAGACAGAGGAAGGCTGGGGGCTGAGGTCTCTGTGCAGACGAAGCAAAGGCCACCGTCCTGCGTGTTCATTCGCTGGAAGTAGAAACAAGCTGTCTATGGAGGTCCCGTCGTGGCGCCGTGGAAACAAATCCGACTGGGAACCATGAGGTTGCAGGTTCGATCCCTGGCCTCGCTCAGTGGTTTAAGGATCCAGCGTTGCCATGAGCTGTGGTGTAGGTTGCAGTAACGAATCGGATCCTGCATGGCTGTGGCTGTGGCTGTGGTGTAGGCTGGCGGCTGTAGCTCCGATTAGACCCCTAGCCTGGGAACCTCCATATGTGGCAGGTGCGGCCCTAAAAAGACAAAAAAAAAAAAAGACGCAAGCTGTCTAAAGAGGGGTCTTACCTCTTGGTGTGTCAACATCTGTGCGTGTCCCCGTGGAGCTGGTCTTTGTGTCGAGGGGAATTTCCTGTCTCTCAGGGAGAAAACCTCCCCTGCTAAGTGGAAATGAGGCACTAGCTGTTTTCTTTGGAGGGGCCCAAACCTTGCGCGAAAATGGAAAGGCTCTGCCTCTCACCCGATGGACCCGCCGATGGACCTGCCGGACAAAGCCCTCTTCCTGTGGGGGAAGAGGAGGCGGACTCAAGAATCAGCGCTGTCAAACGAAGGTTTGTGAAAACAGCCCGCAGGAAACAGCCCGGGACAGCCATCCGCCCACTGCCGTGGCCGGTCCAGGGGAAGGCCCAGCACAGGAAAACCATCCAGCTGGTTCAAGAGTTCAGCTCTAACTCCGGGAGGAGAAAGAGCGTCTCCCTTCTTCCTGCGCTGCTGTGATGTGTTACCTTCCAGACCCGTCCTTACTGAGCCCCTGAACTCTTTGCAGTCTTTTTTTGGGGGGGGGAGGCACCACACGTGCTGCGCATGGAAGTTCCCAGCCAGGGATCAGGCTGGCACCACAGCTGCAGCCCAAGCTGCTGCAGTGACAACGCTGGATCCTTAGCCTGCTGCGCCACTGGGGAACTCTTGAACCCTTTTTTTTTTTTTTAGGGCCGCAGGCATATGGAAGGTCCCAGGTTAGGGGGTGAATCGGAGCTGCAGCTGCTGGCCTACACCACAGCCACAGCAATGCCGGTTCTTTCACCCACTGAGTGAGGATCAAACCTGCATCCTCATGGAGACTAGTCAGGTTCTTCACCTGCTGAGCCACAGCGGGAACTCTCGAACACTTTTTAGTTCTGATGGGAGAGTTGCCCAGCTCTTCGGTGGCCAGTTTTGGTGTTGGAAAGTTCTGGGCATCAGGACCAGGCAAGAGTTTAACTAGACTTTCTTACCAGAGAATTTATGAAGACATGGTCCTGAAGAAGGAACAGAAGTGTTGTGTATATATTTACACACACATATATATATATTTTAGGGCCGTACCACGGTATATGGAAGTTCCCAGGATAGGGGTCAAATCAGAGCTGCGACTGCCAGCCACAGCTACAGCCATGCAGGATTGCAGCCGCATCTGTGACCTACACCACAGCTCACGGCAGTGCCAGAGCCTTAACCCACTGATTGAGGGAAGGGATCGAACCCACATCCTCATGGATACTAGTCAGGTTCGTTACCGCCGAGCCACGCCAGGGACTCCCAGAAGTAATATTTGAATGCACACTAAGGGCTAGTTTCGACTTGGAATATTGCAGTGAATTCCCCCCACAACATTATGAGCTAATTTTAGGATTCTCCACACCTGCATCTCATATTGTTAAAAACAAGGCAACAAGCCCAAAATGGAGTCACCTATGCTAAGCCCCTCATCACCAAACCCAGACTTGCCTAAGGTTTTGGCTCTCCCAGAAATGGAATCTCACACCAGGCAGTCAGGAGTCAACTTCTTTGCATGAACGAGGCCCCATCTGCCTGGTTGACCCCTGCTTCCCCTACAGGAAGTAACCTTGCAGTATCCAAGTCTCCTTTCACCTAGATAACTTCCTTGTTCCTGTGCCCTCCTGGCTGTAGAAGGTTTTCATTTTGTACAGCTCCTAGGAGCTCCTCTTTATCTGCTAGATTGCTGCTGCCTGGTTTGAGTCCATTTTTCTCAGGTAGACTCTTAAGAAATTTAATGTGAGAGTTCCCATCTCACATTAAATGAACCTGACTCGTATCCATGAGGACACAGGTTCGATCCCTGGCCTTGCCCAGTGGGTTAAGGATCTGGCGTTGCCATGAGCTGTGGTGTAGGTCGCAGATGTGGCTCAGATCCTGTGTTGCTGTGGCTGTGCGTGTAGGTCAGCAGCTACAACTACGATTTGACCCCTAGCCTGGGAACCTCTGTATGCCATGGGTGTAGCCCTAAAAAAGACCAAAAAAAAAAAAAAGGAAATTTAATGTACCCGCGTTTATCTTTCAACAATGTATATGAGACAACTTCGGCTCAGAAGTTGAATAACTTGAGAGGTTAAATACTTTTCCATGGATCATAGAGATTGTCATGGCTGGAGGGGGACATCCAAGCAGGTAACCAAGGATACCAGGTGGCCAGGCAGCCAATGTCTTTGGTTTTGTTTTTTTTTTTCTGGATTTATCTTGATCAGAGAAGCATCAGTGAGTTTCCAAAAGGAGAAGAAACTGTGGGAGGCGTCTTCTGAGATGGGAGTTTTTCTGGCTTGGAGACGTCCTTCTCTCTCTGTAGTGGATGATGTGTTTAGCCTGCACTTGTTCAGAAATGCTTTTTGTTCCTGATGTGGCGTCCTGATCTCATGGGACCTCCCGGAGAACAGTTACCGAATACCTGCTTTCCACCTGAACAGCAGTTTCTGTGGGAGCGGGGACGGGCACCTCGGTGCTGAGAAGTGGCCCGTACCCCCAGAAGTGGAAGGAGATGCAAGAGTCTAACACGTGAACATCTAACCTCAAGTCTAAGTGCTGATACAAGCGAGTTGGATTGAACCCCTTCTTTTCCACATGGCATCTCAGAAGCTCCTTGTGGACTTGAGAAGGTGCCGTGGTCTGGGCCTGCCCTGCAGAGCCTCTGTTTTAATGGGTCCCCATGTCCCCTCGCCCTACTCTGCCCACCCCCCCAATGGGATGTATTTTTAAAAGCTTCCCGGTGATTCTGACATGCAGCCAAGATTGAGAACCTTGAACTAGAATAACCGAAGCTAATTTTTTCCAGCTCTCCGATTGCATAAGTCTAAACCTCTGAGGACACCTCGCGTGTTCAGGGGCAGGGGTTGGGGTGGGAGGAAATTATTGGATTTATATCTTTTTTTTTTTTTGTCTTTTTGCTATTTCTTTGGGCCACTCCCGCGGCATATGGAGGTTCCCAGGCTAGGGGTCCAATTGGAGCTGTAGCCGCCGGCCTACGCCAGAGCCACAGCAACTCGGGATCCGAGCCGCGTCTGCAACCTACACCACAGCTCACGGCAACGCCGGATCCTTAACCCACTGAGCAAGGGCAGGGACCGAACCCGCAACCTCATGGTTCCTAGTCGGATTCGTTAACCACTGCGCCACGACGGGAACTCCTGGATTTATATCTTTGATCCCAGTTCATCTGTACAGGGCTCACCCATCACCTGCCCTCCATCTATACCCCCCACTCCCTCCCCCACTGAGCCAGCGCCTCCGGAACAAAGGCCACCTCCCAACACGGGGAAGAGCCCCGGGCTGTCCCTACAATTTAGCGCCTTTCGGCGTTTTTTTGGAATCGCAGTTCCCAATAGTTTTACAGCACATGTTTTTGTTAGTTTATGCTGTTTCTCTTTTCTCCTTTCCCAGGGCTGTGGGGGCGCGTGTGTTGCAGTTGGAAGAGGAATTCTTTCAGGCCCTGGAAGCGCTTCCAAGGGAGGGGGGTAAACTGGAATTTGGGGAGTTCCCTTTGTGGCTCAGTGGGTAATGAACCCAACTAGCATCCATGAGGACTTGGGTTCGATCCCTGGCCTTGCTCAGTGGGTTGGGGATCCGGTGTTGCTGTGAGCTGTAGTGTAGGTTGCAGAGGCAGCTCATCCCACGTTGCTGTGGCTGGTGTAGATGGGCAGCTACAGCTCTGATTCGACCCCTAGCCTGGGAACCTCCATATGCCGTGGGTTCGGCCCTAAAAAGACAAAACAAACAAACAAATAAACCTGGAGTTTGGGAAAATTAGTCTAGTGGCAAAGGCAGGACGGTTGCCATTTGGGAGAGCCGGGATGTGGGCAGGGGGAGGATGCAGCAAGAACAGGAGATGAGATAGGAACGGTAAGAAGGGAACAGAGGGTGAGGTGTCATGAGACAACAAGCTTCGAATTGTAGAGACAGGTTCAGATCCGTGTCTAACTCCAAAGCCTAAATCTTTGGTTTCTATTATCTTTAGTGTAAGTGGCCACAGGAAGCTCCTGCCTCTGCTGTGGGGCTAATACAGAAATAATTCTCTTTGGCTTCAGTTATCATCCTGGTGTATTTGAAGAATTTACTTTTGGCTCTTGGGACTCCTGTAGTCAACTTTGTTTCATGAGAATGAATGAGATGCTTCAGAAAACTCATTCCCAAACTCTTGGCATAGTTGGTAACGGATACTCCAGAATGTCCTCTGTAAATTTCCTTGGTTCCTTGGTGATTTTTTTTTTTTTTTTGAGTATAGACTGTGATCAACAGAAATGTATATTTTCTGATTGGTAGCTAAATAATTAAGCACTAAGACATTTGTTTTAAAAAAAAATTAGTCTCTTCCGGGAGTTCCGTCGTGGCGCAGTGGTTAACGAATCCGACTAGGAACCATGAGGTTGCGGGTTCGGTCCCTGCCCTTGCTCAGTGGGTTAAGGATCCGGCATTGCCGTGAGCTGTGGTGTAGGTTGCAGACGCGGCTTAGATCCCGCGTTGCTGTGGCTCTGGCGTAGGCCGGCGGCTACAGCTCCGATTTGACCCCTAGCCTGGGAACCTCCATATGCCGCGGGAGCGGCCCAAAGAAATAGCAAAGAAAAAAAAAATTAGTCTCTTCCAATTCATTGATTCATCTTCTAGAAATCTGTCCTGAGACCTAATGCATATAAAGTATTTATAATGTATAAATACTTTATAGAAAGTTATTTATAATAAGAATACATTTGGTTATGACAGTAACGTCTTATATTAAGAGATGATCTATATAATATACTCATATATGTGCATGTATATATGATTATAAAAATATGAGACAAATAGTCATCCATATGGAATTGGTTTAAAAATTATAATATGCTCACACTATGGAAAACTGCAATAATTAAAATTAACTAGATAAACATGTACAGATTTAGAATATCTCTAATATCTATTATTGCGAGTATGGTATCATTTATGTCTCATAAAAATTACATATAATATTTACATATAAATCTACATGATTATTATATAAAATTATATATAAATCATACATTATAATTTGTACATAATATACAGATATATAGTTTATAAAAATATGCAAATGATGTCTATTACGTGCCAATGCACAGAAAAAGACTAGAAGGGTACGTATTCCTCTGCTGATCACGGTGAGTTTGGGACGTGACGTTTCTGTGGGTGGAACGTTAAGGGGGGAATTTACGTTTTACCCCGTAAACTTCTGTATTTGCATCTTTTACAACGAGAGCAAGGGCTTCTAGTACATGTGTCATTAAAAATAGTAAAATCTTTCAAAGACTCGACTTCCCGTTTTCTTCCTACGTGCTTTCTCGTAAGGCTTGGCTGCTTATGGTAGGATAAAAACCCAATCACCCTCTCTTCCAGAAATCTAAAGTGGTAGCGTGAAATTGAAGTGACTGGGCAATTGCTTTGGGGTGGGGTGGCGCCCAGTGTGGTGGCACTCAGCTAGATAGTGGGTGGCTGTGGGTGGCAGGATGTGGTCCCCTAACGCAGACCGATTTGGTCCAGTGGAGGTGACCTCAGGTCATCCCCCGACAGCCAGTGGTGAGCTGTGTTCTGTGACAGGAGTCATTGGCTCAGAAAAAGCTCCCCTGTCCCTGGTTCCAACGTTCTTGTCCTCTGGTGGCTGGTGGGGAGAAGAGAGGAGAGGCTGCCACAGCCTGGCCTTGGGGACCCCGGGGAGCTGGAGGGCCGGTGGTGCATCTCCAAGACGAGAGAGCAGCCTAAGATGTGATGTGTTTCCTGTGAGATGAGAAAGTGTCTTTTAATTCACGTACTTCCAGCTGATTCACTTTTCCTCTCTATTCCCTTCTGATTATCCACTCAAGCCAATCAACCCACAACGCTCTGTCCTATTAGGAGTGAAAGACTGGCACTGAGAGGGGGACTCTGGGTCAACCCGTCCAAGCCCCAGGCTGGCAGGGCAGCACGTGGGTACCCAGTGGGGTGGCCCAGGCATCCAGCGCCCCGGAGCCCGGGCTGGTGCTTTGACTGTTCCTTCGCTTCTGGGCTCTCTGGAAAGCAGCTCCTAAAGATAGCCTGAGACCAAGCTGAGCGTCCAGGAGCAGGTTTCCCTGTTCTGGGGTCATCTGGCCCTTTTCTCACATCAGTGTCAGTTGCATAAAAGGTCCGTTTTAGTGTCTTCTTGCTTTTGGAGCCAGTACAGAGTGATCGAAAATGATCGTTTTCCATTAAGCTGACACTTTCCGTGGTTTGGACCCCATTAATAGCGTTATAGATGGAGGTTTCATCTATTTCTATTTCTTTCCCACCCCCATGCAAATGAAATAAAATCTAATCAACCTCTTCTTTCCCCCCTACTCCCATGGCATATAGAAGTTCCTGGGTCAGGGATGGAATTCAAGCTGCACCTGTGACATGTGCTGCACAGGTGGCAATGCCAGATCCTTAACCCACTGCACCAGGCTGGGGATTGAACCCGTACCTTGGCAGGGACCAGAGCCACTGCAGAGACAAAGCTGGGTCCTTAAACAGCTGCACCACAGCACAAACTCCAATCAACCTCTTTTTAAAATCAATTTTTTTTCTTTTTTTTTTTTTTTAGGGCCGAACCCGCAGCACATGGAAGTTCTCCTGCTAGGGGTGGAATCAGAGCTACAGCTGCCGGCCTACACCACAGCCACAGCAACTCAGGATCCAAGCCATGTCTGTGACTTACACCACAGCTCATGGCAATGCTGGATCCTTAATCCACTGAGGGAGGCCAGGGATCAAATCCGAATCCTCATGGATTCGTCAACCGCTGAGCCATGAAGGGAACTCCTAAGATCCATCAGTCTTACTGCAAAAATGCAAGCTCTATTTTTTCTGGATAAGAGCATTTCAACAGGTGTCTCCCTTATCCCACCGTGGAAACTTGAGACTCAAAGAGTCCTTTTCTGGTTTCGTTTTATTGAGTGTGCAGAAATCCACCAGGTCAGGACAGAGACGGTGTTGGACGCAGAGGCTTTGCCAGGGGCCAGCTGGGATGTGCGGATTTTAGGAGGGGAAGGCTCTGGGTTCTGAACATCATCTGGGGGCAGTGCTCCATGTTCTTGGCCCGGAGGGGGAGCCTGGGCAGGCACCCCGGATGCTGGAGCTGCTGAGGACGTGGTACAGCTGCTCCTCCTGCAGGGCCCTTATCGTCACTAGTGGGAAAAGTGACAACATTCTATAATGATAATGGCAACTATCATTATTTAAAGAGTGAGAGGCAGGTGATGGGGGCCTTGACATGACCTCCTGTTCTCTCCTGTGTTCTTATTTCTAACACCATTAGCAACACATTTTGGTGCAGAGAACCTCAGGCCAGGAATTAGGAGAGCTGGCTCCTACCGCCGGCTTTGCCACCAGTGGGTCCATTTGGGGTAAAGCACCTTAACTCTGAAACGCTGTTATGTCACCCCCTTCACGGTCTGGTCCCTCCCACCTCCAAGATTTCAGCACCTGTGCCCTTAGCCCTGAGTTTGTCTTTGGCTCCGAGCATCAGGACTGAGATGCTTTCCTGAAAAGGATTTCATTCTGCTGTTCATGGATGGTTTGGCCCCCATAGGTATTCCTCCAATCAGAGGCCGTGCATCTCAAGGACGAATTGAGTTTTTTGTTTTTGGGGTCTTTTTCCACATGGGAAGAGGGCAGGTCTGCAGGAGACTGTGAGAGGTCCAGGTGAGTCAACCTGTTTTGAGTTTGTCATCCCGGATGAAAAAAAAAAAAAAAAAAACCCACAGGTAAGGTGTGTCTGGGATGTGAAGGAAATACACCGAGGAGCCGGCTGTGCCTGAACCCAGCCTGTGACAATGTGATCGTGTCCTCAGTGTCCTCCCAGAGTCCGTGAGCTCACAGGCACCACACCTCTTTTTTACACGGGGCGTGTGTTTTAAGGGGACTGGCTTTATTGATTGCCCTGGAAGCTTTGAGGATGGGGTGGGGCTACCAGCAGGTGTATTGAACATGTTGGAGATGTGTCACCCTGAAATGTCATTTGGAGCTGTCCCGTGAGTGGAAATCCACAGCCAGGGATGCATGGGGCCCTTCAGCCACGGATAGATCAACCTCACAGGCACGAGGAGAGGACAGAGAAGCCATCAAATGCTTTCTGCCTTAGGTTCTGTGTCAAGAGAACTGCGTAGAGGAAGTTTCTACCCTGGCAGTTTCCCCAGAGAGGAAGACAGTTTAGCTTATTTTCAGAGGTTTCCTGGACCAAAGGGGTCCATATAGAATTCCATGTGTCCTAGCTGCTCACTGCAAAAAGAAATAGTCAAGCCACTTGGAAGCTTCCCTTAGCAGAAATTCCTAGAGCGTTTCACAGTAGCATCCATAAATGAAGACTCTGTCATCAAGAGCTTCTCTTTTTTATGGGGGAGCATCCAGGGAGTAGGGAAGAGGCTAGACTTTGGGATGTGAGTCCATGTTATTTCTCAGACAAAAGACTCCTTCTGAGTCATTGATCTGAAAATACGGGACCCAGCCTCTGGGGGGGATGTGTAATAATAACCATTGATTTCTTAGGAATCTGAGAGCAGGGTCGTTCGGGAAGTCATGGGGGTTGAGCTCTTTGATCCTAACTTAACTCCAGGAAAAATAAACAAGCTTGCTGAGTCATTTATCTTCGCTGTAGCTAACAGAGGTAGTGGGTTCCTCGCAGTCTTATTTTTAGCCTCTGACGGCAGGAGGCCAGACAACTGACTTGACTGATGGCTAAGAGTAGCCAGGTGGGTGGTGGTGGGGGTGGTGATTAAAGACTAGCGTAGGACTAGTGTGCAAATATGTGAGCAGTATAGTCTGGGACCGGAAAAATCAGAAATCGCGCAAAAACCCCCGAACAGGAGACTGGTTCGGTGGATTCATGTGCATCCTCTAGGGTGAATACTATGTGTGGTGACTCATCTCCCCCAGACACACCCTGCAACAAGGCTTTGCCCACGTGTGATTTATTAGGGATATGTTCCCAGGACAACCCTGTAAAGGAGGGTGGGGGTGAGGAAAGACACGCAGTCAGGGAGCTCCCGTCATGGCTAATGGTTAACGAATTTGACTAGTATCCATGAGGATGTGGGTTCGATCCCTAGCCTCGCTCAGTGGTTAAGGATCTGGCATTTCCGTGAGCTGTGGTGTAGGGTGGCAGCTACAGCTCCAGTTCCACCCTCAGCCTGAGAACCTCCATACGGGGAGAGAATGGCCCTAAAAAGACAAAAGACAAAACAAAACAAAACAATACACAGAGTCAGGGAGCAATTTCCACAAAGGCCCGGCACTTGCTGGATCTCTTTGAGGGAGCTCTGGAGTATAAATGGTACCCACTGGAGGGGAGAATTGGGCTCTCTTAATCCTGCAGGCCCTCCTAGGTCTTGTGCTTTTAGGCACCATTGTTCCAGAAGCCAGGGGCCTCTGAAGAGAGGGGCAGGTGCAGTAGTCAAAAGCACGTGTCTGCTGGGGTGAGCACAGGCTGGAGAGGTACAGGGAGCAGGGGGGTCTGGTTAGAGTGTCTGCTTTCCTATGCGACCCCCCAAAAGAATGCAGCAGAGTGCAGCACTGAGAACAGAGAGCTGGTGGCCTAGCAACGTATTCTGGGCTGCTTTCCGACATCAGCTGGGTATCAACCATTCAGTGCGATTCTGACACCACCCACCTGGCGTTACTGTCAGATGCCACCAGTTCAAGGGCTCAGTTCCACTGGGCTGCCCCCACGTCCGATGCCAGACCCAGGTTGCCACTGGTCCCCTGGCTCACTGGCTGCAGATCAGGGATTCCCAGGACCCTCCCTTCAGTTTCTAGAGTTTGCTAGAATGGCTCAGACAGCTGAGGTAAACATATTATTCATAGTCACGGGTTTACTGTAAAGGGTACCACTCAGAAGAGAAAGATGGAAGAGATGCAGGGATGAGGCGTGAGGGAAGGTGTGCACCCCTCCCCTGGCCCTTCCACGTGGTCGGCATCCCAGGAACTCATCAAAATGTTCAAGAGGTTTGTGGAGTTTAATCTCCAGGCCTCCTTCCCCTTTCCCCTAGCTTGGTGGATGGAGCGGAAAGTTTCAACCCTGTAACCAGTCTTTCTGGTGATTAGCCCTGAGCTGAGGTTATTCTGGGGTCCCACCTGTATCACCTTATTAGCATAAACTCAGGTGTGATCAAAGGGGGCTCTTTATGAGTAAAAAAGATACTCCTTTTACTCAGCAAGTTCCAAGGGTTTTCAGACCTCTGTGCTAGGATCCTGGGACAAAGACCAAATACTTTGGTTCTTATAGCGTATGCACATAGTTTGATAACATGTTTTACACTGAAAAAATGTGTCGGCATGTAAGGAAAAAAGACTGGAAGGCAAGAGATCCAGCTGTGAATTGTGTCACCGTGGGGTTGAGCAGGAGGCCATGTGTGTGGAGACGTTCAGAGTTTAGAGCAGGCACATTCTGCTTCATAACAGGAATAAGAAATAACGCATCGTGCAAGCTCTCTGCCTCGGGACCGTCGCATACGTCTCAGAGGTGACAGCCTTGGTCTGCCGTTCAGAGGCCCAGACAGGAGCCTAGTGTCTGCTTTCTGAATGTAATGATGTTTCTTTTCCCTGCGATGGACACAACTTTGAAGACTGCAATTACACACAGGAGTGGTCTGGAAATTGTGGCTTCAGTGGTCTCCACTCCGGATGCCCTGTTGTCATTTTAGATTGTCTTAGGAAAACATATTCTTAGCCCAGTGAATTGGAGATGCATGAGCTTAGCCTCTGCGCTGTGTGGGTGACTGTCTGGAAAAATGACTCTCATATACTCTGCCTTCCGCCTAGATTGAGAGCCCTGGCTGAATGCTTAATTTGTGGGTAAAATAAATTGCCTCCTTGCTGGTAGGCGTTATAGATCCTGCTTGATGTAAGCCTTTCCCTGGCTGGTAAATAGCCAGGACGGTCCATGAAAAGTTCTGCAAAAATGGCCACCCACTTCCCTGTTATCACAAAGCCTGCAGCCTTCTTTTATATGATGTACGTTAAGCTCTGAGCAAAGAGAGCTGTGTGGAGGAAGCCCTACACTCCTGGAGCTGCCAGATTTGCATCATCTTAACTCCTGCTTCAATTTAACCACCCACCCATCCATCCACCCATCCACCCATCCACCCATGCGCGTGTGCTTCCATTCACCATCCATCCATCACGGATCCATCTTCTTACGCATCCATCCCCTCACCCATCCACTTGCTCATCCATCCATCTGCCCATCCAAACATCCATCCACCCACCCATCCATCCATCCATCCATCCATCCATCCATCCATCCATCCATATTCCTAATAATTATTGGGAGACACTCACAAGTCAGGCTCTGTTGGAGGGACCATCCCGCAATTCCTGGCATTTATTTGTAGCAAACACACTTAAGGAGTTCCTTCGTGGCTCAGCATTTAACAAATGAACCTGGCCAAGATTCCTGAGGATGCTGGTTTGATCCCTGGCCTTGCTCAGTGGGCTAAGGATCTGGCATTGCCATGAGCTGTGGTGTAGGTCACAGATGCCGCTCAGATCTGGTGTTGCTGTGGCTGTGGGGTAGGCTGGCAGCTGTAGCTTCGATTCGACCCCTAGCCTGGAAACCTCCACATGCTGCATGTGCGGCCCTAAAAAGCAAAAAAACAAAAACCAAACAAAAAAAAAAAAACCAACAATAGCAAAACACTTAAAACTCACCTATCTTCTACCTACAGCCTTTAGCATATGTTAGAAACCATTTTAGGCTCTAGGAGCTTCTTGTTGGGGTTTTGTTTTCTCCCAGCCCAGGTTCACAGTTTCTTTTGTCTCACAATCGCACTACACCAGATAACACAGCAGCATCTGCTAAATACTTATTATATGCCAGGCACTTTGCAAAGCCTTCTGTACAGCCTAGTTCACATCAACCTTACAATGATCCTAGGAAATGTGCCTTATCTACATTTTAGTCTTTTTTTGAGTACAACCTACATAAAGAAAAGTACACAAAAAATAAAGTATGGTTTTATAATGGATCAAAAACACATAAATGAGATAAAAGTAGCACCTTGCCAGCACCCGAAAGACCTCTTCATCCCCATTATTCGTCACACCCTTTACCTCCTGGAAGTCGGGCAGAAGAATAACTCGGGGAGCCAGTGTAGGAGCCTGGGCTTCCCTGCGGTCTTTGATGCGGCCACTGATTGGCATTTGTGGCTCAAGGGCTCCAGGGAGTAACATCCCCACGGCCTTGTTTACTGTAGGGTGTGTACCCATGCCCAGATGGACATTAATCTCTAATCCCCTGTGACTCAGTTTACAGGAGGAAAAGGGCAAAGAAGCCATGAGACCTACAGGACATTTCCAGCCCTAAGACCCCTATTGGATAAGGACTGACATGGGTAACTGAGCAAGACCAATGGGAGAAGACCACATCTTTCTTGTACCCACCCCCCCCATCTTTAAGGGATTAAAAACCCCTATAGGACAATAGAGATCGGGGGCTCTTCTCCCCGCTCCCAGCAACCCTGGGAGCTATTTGCTTTCCTGTAATAAAGACTTTGCTTGCTTGCTGCCTGTGTGTTCTCGGAGTTCCCTCTTCCAACTGCGTGAACAAGAACCCGGATTCCGACATCGTCTTTCCCGCATCAGAAGTCACCACTTTCCTGATCTATATGATAATTAATGACTTCTGCTCTTCTTTATAGTTTAACCATCTAAGCTTGCATCCCTAACCACTACATTTTGGTCCTGCCTGTTTTTTAAAACACAAAATCATACTGAGTTTTGGCTATTATGAAAAATGCTTCTGTGAGTATTCTTGCATGCGTCTTTCGGTGACAGAGTCTGCATTTCAGTTGGCAATGTAAATAGGAGTTAAATTGCTGGGTGATAGGCATGCATTCAATTTTGGTAGCTAATGCTAAACAGTTTTCCAAACTGGTTTGTTCTAAGCCACACTCCTACCCACAGCGTGCAATGGTCTTTTTGGTATATATCCTTACCAGCCCTTGCCGTTGTCAGTCTTTTCACTTTTATTAATTTTTATTTTTTGCTTTTTAGGGGGGCACTTGTGGCATATGGAAGTGCCCAGGCTAGGCGTCAAATTGGAGCTGTAGCTGCCGGCCTACACCACAGCCACAGCAACGCTGGATCCTTAACCCGCTGAGCCAGACCAGGGATGGAACCTGCATCCTCATGGACACTAGTCGGCCTCATTACTGCTGAGCCACAAAGGAACTCCAACACTGTCAGTTTTTTTAATTTCAGCTTTTTTTATGCTGTGTAGTGAATCTTGATTTTAACTTGCATTCCATTTGTGAGAAATGAAGTTTAGTGTCTTTTTATATATTTATTGGACGTTTGGATATCATCTTTTGTGAAGTACGTTTTGAAGTCTCTGCTCATTTTTTTTCAGTTTTATTGAGGTATAATTAGCAAATAAACATTGTGTATATTTAAAGTAATTTGTTCATTGGGTTTTCTGCCTTGATTTGTAGGCATTCTTTATGTCTTTATATGTAGATACAAGGCCTTTTTTTGGGGGGGGTTAAATGCATAGCACATACATTTCCTCGTCTGTCACTTGTCTTTTAATCCTTTAAAAGAGATCTTTTGATATCTTCAAAGTAATTAACTTACCAAGTTTTTCCTTTTTTTTGTTTTTGTCTTTTCTAGGGCCTCATCTGTGGCATATGGAGATTCCCAGGTTAGGGGTCTGATGACACCTGTAGCCGCTGGCCTACACCACAGCCACAGCAACGTGGGATCTGAGCCGTATCTGCAACCTACACCACAGCTCACAGCAATGCTGGCTCCTTAACCCACTGAGCGAGGCCAGGGATCAAACCCGCAACCTCATGGTTCCTAGTCAGTTTCGTTAGCCACTGAGCCACGACAGGAACTCCCAAGTTTTTCCTTTCTGGTTAGCACTGTTCTGTCCTGCTTAGCAAATCTCTCCCTACCCTGAGGTCTTAAGAACATGTCTGTTGTATGTCTCTGCTGCGTTGGGAGAAAAGAACTCACACTATGTAGTTTAACAGAGGGAATTTAATAAGAAGAACCGGGTTCCGAGGTTTCAGAGGCTGAACGCCAAAAAGAAACGTTAGGTGAACAGAGATAATCGCTTTGGAAAACAGCCCCTGCCTGGAAGACCAGGGGCCAGTGGGGCGGCAGTGGGGCTCTCAGAACCTAGAGCTCAGCCCCCAGCTGAGGAGAGGATGCTAAGAACTTGACGTTGATGGCTCGTGGGCGGGGCGATGAGATGGGTTCCAGGTGCGCTCATGGAGGCTGGGGCCTGGAACCAAACGCTGTCCGGGTGAAGGGCTGCCGCTGGAAAGATGCTTGCAGATCAGCGCGCAGGGCGGGAAGGAGGAAGCCTCTTCTCCGTTCCTGCTGACTCTCAGTCTCCTCTCTCAGCCGCTACTGCGGAGCCTCATGGGAAGGCCAGGGGCCAAGGAGACCCTGGAACCTCAGCCCCGGAATCACAGTGGAGAACAGAAGGATGGGCTTGGGGCGGAGACAAGCGCTTAAGAGCTAGCGCAGGTCATCTTCTAGAAGTTTGGTTATTTTGCCCTTTACATTTGCCTACGCTCCATCTGGCATTGATGTTCGTGAATGGTAAGAGATTTGGGGGGGGGGGTATCTGTCGTCACCTCCTCCGCCGTCTAATTGCTCGGGAATCACTTATTGGGAGATGGTGCCTCCCCTCCGTCTCCGGTGCTGTTTTGTCGTAAAACTAGAAGGTCTGTTTCTAGACTCTCTTATGTCCCACTGACTTCAAACTTGCACCAATATCTCCTCAATTAGTGTAGCTTTAAAAGAAAGTTGAGGGAGTTCCCGTTGTGGCTCAGGAGAAATGAACCAACTAGGATCCATGAAGACAGGGGTTCAATCCTGGCCTCGCTCAGTGGGTTAAGGATCTAGCATTGCCATGAGTGGTGTAGGTCGCAGATGCGGCTCGGATCCCGAGTGACTGTGGCTGTGGTGTAGGCTGGTGGCTACAGCTCCGATTGGACCCCTAGCCGGGGAACCTCCATATGCCACGGGTGCAGGCATTAAAAAAAAAAAAAAATAGATAAAAAAGAGTTGATCCGATAGAGCACATGGTCTCCCATTGTCCTTCTCCAAGATTGTCTTGGCTGGTTTTGGTCCATTGCATTTCCATCTGATTCTCAATTAAGCTTTTCAAATGCCATTAATATTTCACTGGGATTTTTGCTTAGATTGCACTGATTCTATAGATTACTTTGGGCAGAACTGACATCTTCGCAGTAGTAAGTTTTTCAATTCATGAGTCAGGTTTATTCCTTCACTATTTAGGGTTTCTTGATGCTCGTAATTCTGTTAAAGGCATTACCCGTATTTTAGCATATTTATTCACGGGTATCTGTTCTTTTCACTTTTTATTTTGAAACAATTTCTTTTCTTTTTTTTTTTTTTGTCTTTTTTGCTATTTCTTTGGGCTGCTCCCGCGGCATATGGAGGTTCCTAGGCTAGGGGTCAAATCGGAGCTGTAGCCACCGGCCTACGCCAGAGCCACAGCAACGCTGGATCCGAGCCGCGTCTGCAACCTACACCGCAGCTCACGGCAACTCCGGATTGTTAACCCACTGAGCAAGGGCAGGGACCGAACCCGCAACCTCATGGTTCCTAGTCAGATTCGCTAAGCACTGCGCCACGACGGGAACTCCTATTTTGAAAAAATTTCAAACTTACAGAAAAGCTGTGAAGATAGTACAGAGAAATCCCGTGTACCCTTTATACCCAGATTCAACCTTTTGACAAATATTTGGTCATATTTTCTTTGTCGTTTTTTTTCTTGCTCATTCTCTCTATAATTGCATGTTTTTTCTAATTTTCTAAATCATCTGAGAGTAGATTGCATCAATTTAGCCCCTTTACCGTCTGATATTTCTGTGTGTCTTTTCTCGGAACAAGGAGTCTCCTATAACCATGGTACAGCTGTCAAGCTCAGAAAGTTTAGCCTTGATACAGTACTTTTATCGAATGCCGCCACCTTCCAACCTCATCACTTGTCCAAATAATGTCCTTCCAGGACAGGACCTAGGTCAGGGACACATATGCAGTTACCTGTCGTCGTACGTTGATTTTCTTAGCGCAGTTCCTCCAACTTCGTCTTTTATGGTGTTGACAGTTTTGAAGACGATAGCCCAGTTGTTGTAGCGACTGTTTCTCGATTTGGATTTGCCTCAGGTTTCCTCCTGAGTAGATTCGGGTTTTAGATCCCTGGCTGGGATAGTTCCTGAGTAATGTGTGTCTCTTACAGGAATCACAGATAAGGTTACCTGATGCCTATCTGCCTCTCACTGATAATGATTTCCATATGTACGTGTGTGTGTTTAGTTTATAATGTGTGTGTATATATATATTCTCTTTCATATTCTTTCCATCATGGTTCATCATAGGATAGGGAGCATGGTTCCCTCTGCTCCACAGCAGGATTTTGTTGTTTATCCATCCTGTACATAATAGTTTGTATCCGCTAATCTCAAACTCCAAATCCATCCCTCCCCCACCGCTCCTCCCCCTTGGCAACCAAAGTCTGTTCTCTATCTGTGAGTCTGTTTCTGTTTTGTAGGTAGGTTCATTTGTGCCATATTTTAGATTCCACATGTAAGCAATATCACATGGTGTTTGTCTTTCTCTGGCTGTCCCACTTCACTCGGTATGATAATTTCTAGGTCACTCCATGCTGCTGTGAATGGCATTATTTCCTCTTTAACAGCTGAGTAGTATTCCATTGTATATATGAACCACCTCTTCTCTCCATTCCTATCCACGTCCTCGGCAGACGCTTAGGTTGTTTCCATGTCTGGGCTACTGCGAATTCATTGGTAATGATCTTGATCACCTACCCAAGGTATTGCTCCACTTTTCCCCCAAATACCTACCGCTTTCCCCCTTGAATCAAATAAACAATCTGTGGGAAACACTGAGGCTTTGAAAATATCCTGCTCCTCATCAGACTCTCCCTTCACGTGAACCTGGGTTGATAATTCTTGCCCAAACCAATCTTGGCTGTAATGACCACAAAAGGATAATCTTCTAGTTCCTCCCCCCTCCCACAAGTCTACCGACGGGAAGAGCCATCCTTTCTCTCTCATTTATTTGGCTGTTTTTCTATTATTTTGTGGCCTCATGGATTCTTATTGTATTCGGTGGTGCTCAAGTGGTCTTTGCTTTGGGTAGTGGGGACATCTTTAAGCTGGTTCCTGTGTCCTTTCCTGGGCTACTTCTTTTGCTTTGAGGATTTCTTTACGTCCTGATCCAGTAAGAGAGTCCATGCTCACCTGTGTCTTCCCCATCTCAGCCCTGGGGTCAGCCAGGTGTCCAGCTGGCCCTTGTTCCTGGATCTGGATGGAGGTGTGTTTGAGCTATTGAGGTGTCTTTGCTTCTAGGCTCTTTCAGTGGCCAGAGCTAGGATAAATATATGTGTTTGTGTATTTGTATAAGTAAAACTATACATTAACTAATAACGAATATATCTGTAGAGATAGTTGTATTATTAGAAACAGATGTTCATATTGGTATTTCTGACTCCAATGGAGCCCATAGAGGCTTACTTTACCATAACTCAGGATCGTCTGTATAATTGGCAGAGTCCAGTGCAAAATGAAATGTGGAACTGTTTGTTCAAAGCTTACCCAGAATTTCAAGACACAGCATTAAACCAAGCAAGGGGCTTCTAAACATGGAACAACTTCCTAGGTCTCAGGCATTTAAAGTGGGCTCTGCCTTCATCATTCCACATTCGAATCTTCCTTTCTCATGGTGAGGATGCTCCCTGGCAGGACTGGCACACTTACTTAAGGCTGTCTGCATCATCTGGGGCCACATGCAGAATGAAGACTTAGAACTCTTTGTTCAAAAAGCCAAAAAAAAAAGTAATTAAATGTCCTAAGAGACAAAGCTTTTTCCTTTCTTCTGAGGTTTCTTCATTTGCCACTATGCCATTTGCACTGTGTATTAGATTCCAGATATAAGTGATATCATATGGTATTTGTCTTTCTCTTTCTGACTTACTTCACTCCGGATGAGTCTCTAGTTCCATCCATGTTGTTGCAAATGGCATTATGTCATTCTTTTTTATGGCTGAGTAGTATTCCATTGTGTATACATACCACATTTTCCTAATCTAATCGTCTGTAGATGGACATTTGGGTTGATTCCATGTCTTGGCTATTGTGAATAGCGCTGCAATGAACATGCAGGTGCATGTGTCTTTTTTTTTTTTTTTTTTTTTGCTATTTCTAGGGCCACTCCCGTGTGGCATATGGAGGTTCCCAGACTAGGAGTCCAATCGGAGCTGTAGCCGCCAGCCTACGCCAGAGCCACAGCAACGCGGGATCCGAGCCGCGTCTGCAACCTACACCACAGCTCATGGCAACGCCGGATCCTTAACCCACTGAGCAAGGGCAGGGACCAAACCCGCAACCTCATGGTTCCTAGTCGGATTCGTTAACCACTGCGCCACGACGGGAACTCCGCATGTGTCTTTTTTAAGGAAAGTTTTGTCTAGATATACACCCAAGAGTGGGATTGCTGGGCCATATGGTAGTTCTATGTATAGTTTTCTAAGGCGCCTCCATACTGTTTTCCATAGTGGTTGTCCCAGCCTACATTCCCACCAACAGTGCAGGAGGGTTCCCTTTTCTCCACACCCCCTCCAGCACTTGTTATTTGTGGACTTACTAATGATGGCTGTTCTGACTGGTGTGAGGTGGTTCCTCATAGTAGTTTTGATTTTCATTTCTTTAATAATCAGGGATGTTGAGCGTTTTTTCATGGGTTTGTTGGCCATAGAAACAAAATTAAATTTAAATCATTAGCTGGAATTCTCCTGTTCATCTTTCTATGGTGTAAAATGCCAATTTTACAGGCAAATGAAACTCACAAGTGGAGGATTAGTGTTTCCTCATTCCCACATGTGTGCGTATTTTGTTCTTACTAAAACGGTGAAATCATGGGACAATCATTTTTATTTCACTTCTTGCTGCTCACATTCTACCAGCACCTTACCTGGGGCTTACTGCCGAGTACAGAGGGACTGAGGGGTGAAGCGAAGTCTGGGTTGCCCTGTCTTTCCGTCTGTGCCATTTCTGCCTGTGTAGCCAAAAGAGGGACCTGTGCAAGACAATGGTGGGTCTGGTCACCAGCACTTGGCGGAATGTCACTGCCTGCTTTCTGCAGTCAAGGCAAATTCTGGGTCCAAGAAAGTGTGATCTCTTGGGGCTGTACGTATTCTCACCCACCCAGTTGTAGACATAACACGTTTTATTCGCACGTGCTTTGAGCCTTGCCGAATTCATGAATCATGGCATCAGACTTCACTTCTAAGACATCAGTTTGAAGATAAAATTAAGACTTTCAAGATGGCGACAACAGAGCATTAAACCAAGTGTGTCCTTCTGAGCACCGGCCCCTGTGTGACTCCACTGGGCTCTTGTTTCTGACAATTTTCTTAAGACTCTTCTCTCCCACTCTTTCCTCTCAATGTCTTAAACCCACGGCAGCACTCCAGCAACAGCTTCACCGCAATTAGGTGCGTAGCTCTCTGCAAATTTGAAGTTCCTCTATATCCTGGTAATGCTGAAAACATGTGTGGTTTATTTTCACTCCTTGATAATCTTAGGCTTTTTCAGGGGAGGGGGAGATTGGGTGGAGAGTTTTGAATTCAAGCGGCTGCTCTCATCCCTCAGGCTAGGAACTTTTGTTTGTTTTTGTTTTTATGCTATTGTAAAAGTTATCTTTTTTTTTTCCCCCAACAAAAGACTGTTTAATCCCCAATTCCCCCCCACCTCCCCACTGGATAATCCATTCACAAAGATCAAGCATAACGAAGTTAAAGGGATCATTAAAAACTCCATTTTCTAGTTATTTACTACTGTTATGGAAGAACAACTATTGCGTTTTTTAAAAAGTCCTTGTTCCATAGGAGCTTATTCAATTAACGGATTAGTTTTTCTGTCGTTCTTTGCTTGTTTTGACTCTACATAGATCAGTTATGTGGTCAGAGAATGATGTCGGTTTTACTTCCTCCTGTCCAATTCTCAAAATCTTTTCCATTTTTCTTGTTTTATTGCTGTCGGGCCCTCCAATAAAACATTGAATTGACATGGCGAGAGTGGGCGTTTGACTCATTCCTCATCTCAAAAAGAAAGTACTTTGCTTTTTACCAGTGACATTTTTTTTTAATAGATGCTTTAAAAAAAAAAAAAAAAGAGCAAGGAATTCTTTGATGCCTACTGTTCTAGGACTTTTTCAAAAAAGATAAATATATGCTGAATTTTATTAAATGCCTTTTCTGCAGCAGTGGGGCTCTATCACGTGATTCTGATTTTTGAACGTTAAGCAAACCCGGCGTTCCGGGAATGAACCTAGCTTGTCTGGGATGCATTAACTTTTTTATATAGCGTTGCATTTGGTTTGCCCTCAGTTTTCTTTGTTTGAGATTTTTATGTCTGTATTCATGAGTAAGACTGATCTGAAACTTTCCATCCTTGTAATGTTCTTAAGAGGTTTGGGATCATGGTTAGCCCGGCCTCAAAAAACCAAATCTGGAGATTGTGTCTTTTCTCTTTTTGGATGGAGTTTGTTACTTCTTCTCTGAATGTTTGGTAGAATTCCCAGTGAACTCATCAGGATCAGGACCTTCCTTTTGGGGAGGTTTTATTTTATTTTATTTTATTTTATTTTATTTTATTTTATTTTATTTTATTTTATTTTTTGGCCATACCCATGGCATATGGAAGTTCTGAGGCCAGGGATTGAATTCCAGCCATAGCAGTGACCTGCCCCACAGCTGTGGCAACTCCAAATCCTTAACCCCCTGCTCTGGGCTGGGGATTGAACCCACACCTCCTCAGTGACCCAAGTCACTGCAGTTGGAATCTTAACCCATGGCACCACAGTGGGAACTCCTGGGGAGGTTTTAAATATGGCTTCAACTGTATTTTTCTATTTTATCATGCCACTTTTGCTAAGTTTTATTTCCCTGGTGATTTGACCATCCATCTAAGTTTTCATAAAGTTGTTCACAATACCATCTTGGCGATTTCTAACGCCCGTAGGATTTGTAGTGCTATCTCCTTTTTCTTTTTTTTTTTTTCTGCAGCTCACAGCAAGGCCAGGGATCGAACCCATATCCTGGTGGATACTAGTCAGATTCATTTCCGCTGAGCCACAATGGGAACTCCCATTTTTGTTATTCTTAATATCGGTTATCTTCAGTTCTAGAATTTCTGCTGGATCTTTTTAACAGAAATAATTTCCATTTCTCTGCTGAAATTCTTTGTCTTATCTTTTATCTCCTTGAATATATTAAGCATGTCACAGTTCGTGCTTGCTGACTGCAGTCTATTGCCACTGTTTATTGCTTCTGCAGATTTTCAGTGATGGGGTTTTGTGTCCTCACATGCCTTGTTATTTTTGGTTGTGCACAGGGCAGTGTTCTTACACAATTATTAGTAGAAGTAATTCATACGTTGCTGTCTTCTCCCGGAGATTTACATTTTCTTCTGTCAGGTGCCCGAGGGCACTAAGGACCTGACTACATCAATCCAGTTTCAGTGATTGAGCTCATTTGTTGTTGTTTTTTTTGTCTTTTTTTGCCTTATCTTGAGCCGCTCCCGCAGCACATGGAGGTTCCCACGCCGCAGGCCTACACCACAACCACAGCAATGCGGGATCCCAGCCGTGTCTGTGACCCACACCACAGCTCACGGCAACGCCGGATCCTTCACCCACTGAGCAAGGCCAGGGATCGAACCCGCAACCTGATGGTTCCTAGTTGGGTTCGTTAACCACTGCCCACAATGGGAACTCCTGATTGAGCTCATTTGAAACTGAGCCATTGTCCCCTGGGGTGGCCTATTTATCAGGTAGACCCGTGAGGTCCCCATTCAAAGAGAAGGACTTTCACCATGTCCCACTCCTACGTCTCTCCTTGGATCCAGTGCCCGGCCCCTTAGCCAGGTGAGGCTGTTGGGTCACTGCTCAGCCTCGGGGCCAACCTGCCTAGAAGAGCAGACGCCTCCAGGAGCAAAGTAGTTCTCCGCGTTCCTGAGCGAATCTCCCTGGCCTTTATCTTTCCCGAGGGCAACTCTTCACTATGTTTTTTGCTTCGTGCTATGTCCAGGTAGATGTTTTTCACATTTTTGCCACTGTATGAATTGTTCTCAGCAGGGTGTTTTGTTGCAATTCCCTGTTCTCTGCTTTCAGGAGTGGCCGTCTTATTGTTTCCATTTTAGAGATGAAGATACTGAGACTTGGCATAAAGGACTTTCCCTAAACAAAATTAAGGCTGGACGATAGACTCAAGGGTTGAGGATGACTTAGACCCGTCTTAGGGAGTACCACGTAATGTTTTCTTTTCCTCTTCAAGACTCCAGGAAGGTGGGAGTTCCCGTTGTGGCTCAGTGGGTTAAGACCCTGACTAGTGTCCATGAAGATGTGAGTTCAATCCCTGGCCTCATTCAGTGGGTTAAGGACCTGGAGTTGCTGTGCCTGTGGCATAGGCGGGCAGCTACAACTCTGATTCTACCCCCCAGCTGGGAACTTCCGTATGCTGTGGGTGTGGCCCTAAAAAAACAAACAAACAAACTCCAGAAAAGTTATCTGATGAGGTTATGCTACCAGTGCCGGGGGTGGGGTGGGGGTGGGGGGTGGTGGGGGGGTGGTGGGGGTGGGGGGGTAGGGGGGGGTAGGGGGGGGGGAATTAACCTTTGCCACCAGAAGCCGTTATGAAGCCGGGAGTGACTTAGTGCTGAGAAATGGGGAGAAAAGAGGTTTGGCGTGTGGGGAGAGGGGTAGAAGGCTTACCCGTTTCTCAGGAAGATCATTAACCAAGGCTTATGTTTCTGGCCACTGGCTGAGTCATTTATACACACGTCAAAGCCAGCACCCGTCATTGCAGAAGTGAGGAGGCCATTTAATGTAACTCCGGATGTGATTTTCCTTTGTTTTATTGTATTTTATTTTATTGTATTTTTTGTCTTTTTAGGGCCACACCCATGGCATATGGAGCTTCCCAGGCTAGGGATCAAGTCAGAGCTACACCATAGGCACAGCAACGCCGGATCCTTAATCCACTGAGCGAGGCCAGGAATCGAACCCACAACCTCATGGTTCCCAGTTGGATTCGTTTCTGCTGCGCCACCATGGGAACTCCACTACTGATGTCATTTTAATCTACCTTTTGGAAAATGGACGTTTACAGGCTTGGGGACATGGGACAAGAGTCCTGCATCGTATCCTCTCGTGCCTGTGACCTGGCCAACCTGCTTTCTTTCTCCACGCGCCAAGTCTGTCCTCTCTTGAGGAGCTAACAATTCAGATTTGTTCCTCTTTGGTGTGAAAAGCACAGTGAGGGAGTTCCCGTCGTGGTGCAGCGGAAATGAATCCGACTGGGAACCATGAGGTTGCGGGTTCGATCCCTGGCCTTGCTCAGTGGGTTAAGGATCTGGCGTTGCAGTGGGCTGTGGTGTAGTTTGCAGACGCAGCTCGGATCCCGAGTTGCTGTGGCTCTGGCGTAGGCCGGTGGCTGCAGCTCTGATTAGACCCCTAGCCTGGGAACCTCCATATGCTGGGGGTGTGGCCCTAAAAAGAGAAAAGACAAAAAAAAAAAAAAAAGCACAGCGTGGCTGGTGTTACTCACTCTTCCACCGTGAGACTGGAATAATGGTTTTGCTGTAACTGCTTGATTGTGTCACCCCAGGGGGTAAAGGCCTCCCGTGGGGCTTTCCACAGGCTGTTTTTTCCTCTTCCCAGGGCTCTCGGGCTTCCTGACAGACCCTGAAAGCACAGCCGATGTGGCCTGGGTGGCCTGGCCGGGCCGCCTCCCTGGCCTCATCTCAGGCCTTTCACTCCACCAGGCGTATAACTTCCACTCTCCCTCATCCTGGTCCTTGGCCTCGCCCTTCCCTTGCAAGGCCTTTGTACCTGCTGTCGCTTCTGGCGAACAGGTGTCCCCTTCCCTCCTCACCCAGCTAGCGCCTGGCACATTGGGTGTCACATCCTCAGGGGACACATCCTTCTCATGACCAGCTCAAGTCCCTGTGACACGCACTCCTTGGGCCCCCTGCCTCTCCCGCGGGAGCCCTGCAGGGGTCCTCTTGTGTTTCTTGGTGTAACTTCTTTGCCTCGCACCTGCTCTCTTGCCAGGCTGACGCCCGTGGAGGTGGGACGCACTTGGGTTTTGCGCATCACTCTCCCAGCCTTTAGCCCACCGCCTGGGATCGGAAGCAGCCCACTCATACGTGTCAAATGAAGGTAGGAAAGAGATCGCATTGATTTCATCCTCACTAGAGCTTTTGCCAGATTGTCTCCTTGTTTTCTGGAAAGTAGGTCGGGACAAGAAGCCTTAGGGACAGATGGTTTAAATAGTGAAACTACGTGGAAGCTGGGCATCACATGTCCTTGGCTGCAATCGCTTAGCATTCAGCGACTACCTCCGTCTGGAACCCGGTTCCAAGAGCCAAGAGAAAACGCGTTTAGCATTTTAACCGATTCTCCTAGAAACACCAGCAGCAGGGCGGCTGCTGAAGATGCCACTCTAGGCTGGGTGGATGAAAAATCTCTGATCTTGCTTTTTTTTTTTTTTTTTTTTTAATTAACTGCAGGCACAGTAGTGGGGCTCTGCCAGGGTTAGGGAAGGGACATGGGCATTTTGGGGACGTGGGGAAACCTCCCTGCCCTCGCCACCCAGGCTGCGCGCTGGTTCTGGCACCGCTGCATCAGGGGTGTGTCTGACACCACAGGTTCAGTGGGGCTGAGAACTGAACACTTAAACCTTTTAGTTTCCTTCCTGGTTCTTGTGGTCAGCCTGGGAAGTCCCTTAGCCACCGATGGCCCCCGAAGGCAGGCTGCTGGGAGCCAGGGAGCCAAGAGGCAGGATGTCAAAATGCAGCCTTGGCTGAGGCTGACCAGATGCTGAGGGCTGACGGGATATGCAGCGTGGTGACTGCTCAGAGAAGGGCCGGGAAGCCAAACATTCCTTCGAAGCGGTGAAGCCCAGCGCAGGCAGGCTGTACCACCAGCTGATGCAGCACGGTGCTTGAGCCCACCGCACCTGCACTCCTATCCTGGATCAGTTCTGATCTGTTTCCAGACCACTCCCGACACCAGAACTATGGCTTTTTTCCCACCGCAACCCATTCTCTGCCACCAGCTGGGCATCCAACATTTCCCTGCAATTCTGACACTGCCTGGGGCCAGTGCAGAACCTCCAGGTGAAGGGCTCAGCCCCACAAGACCGTCCCCGCTTCAGACACTGGGTACCTCTGCTTCTGGCCCACGGGCTCGGAAGTTGGGGAGGTCTGATGCCTCAGGTTTGAGAACGTGCTGGAACTGCTCAGAGAGCTCAGGGAAAACAGTTTCCTTGCTGCCCCTGGTTGCTCACAAAGGCTGTGACTCTGAGCCCAACAGATGGAAGAGAGGCCCGAGGTGTGGGTGGTGGGAAGGGGCCAGGAGCATCCACGGCCTCTGGGGAGCCACCTTCTCGGCACCTCTACCTGTTCACCAACCAGGAAGGTCCTCAAACCTCATGGCTTGGTTTTTGCAGAGCTCAAGCAGCAGCCCCACGCCCCTTCCTGGAGCTCACTGAGTGGGGCTGAAAGTTCCATCCCGAAAGCCCCATCCTCCAGCATCCGGGAGCCGCACCTGTGTCACCTCATTAGCATAATCCGGTGTGATCCAGCGGGGCTTCCTATGAGGAACAAAGGACACCGCTATTGATCAGGACTTTCCCAGGGCTTTAGGGGCTCTGACCCAGGAATGGAGACAAAAACCACAGCTATTTCTTATTTTTCCACAACCACCCTCTTAGCTGTGTGACCTTGCACCAGGGTCTCCAGAACAAGGCCTTTGTGGAAGGATGGGAGCAATGTGCATCCGACCCTGGGAGGAGAAGTTCCGTAAAAGTGGTTGGGGGGCTTCCGCCCAAGCAGCCCGGGCTCCTCCCGGGCTGGGTGGGTGTGGGGCTGGTGGCGGTGTGCCTTCTGCTGCCCCAAGCTGGGCATGCTTTTATATTTTCAAAGCTAAATTTAGCTGAACGAGGGTGCCCTCGGAGGGGAGGAAGTGTTGCAAAAGGCCACAGGTTATCAAAGAGGTGGGTGTGGAAGGGGCAGAGGCTGAGGACGTGGTGATCAGAGCCAGGCACCCGGGAATCCTAGAGGACAGTGGCCCCTGCCTTCTAGTGACCCAGTGGGAAAGACACATGCGAAGCCATAATTCTATGTTTAACATGTATGTATCTGGTATGTTACGAAGATGGGTGTGTACCTGGTGTGTTATGAAGATGTACTGAGTGCTCCGAGGTCACATGACTCGAGGCTGTAACCAGGCTGCTACACTTTGGGGCTGCTCGGAGAATGTCCCTGATGTCACTTTAGGACTTTCAAGCCATAGTCTCATCTGCTCCCTCCCTCGATGTCAAGCTGCCCGGAGGAGATGGTCATTCTCACCACTGCCTTAGGACGCGGGGGCGCTGGGTGTCCTAACTCGGGAATCACACAGCGGATTTATGGATTCTGCCCAGTGTATTGAAATAGGCCCATCATGGCCCTGGAAATTCTCTCCTTCAACTGGTTTCCACTGGTTTCTTTTTCTACTTTCTTTTTGTCTTTTTTTTTTGCCATTTCTTGGGCCGCTCAAACGGTATGTGGAGGTTCCCAGGCTAGGGGTCCAATTGGAGCCATGGCCGCCGGCCTACGCCAGAGCCACAGCAATGTGGCATCCGAGCTGAGTCTGCAACCTACACAGCAGCTCATGGCAACGCCAGGTCCTTAACCCGCTGAGCAAGGCCAGGGATCGAACCTCCAACCTCATGGTTCCTAGTCGGATTCATTAACCACTGAGCCACGAAGGGAACTCCTGGGCTGGTTTCATATCCTGGATCTGGGCATGCCAGCAGCTGGGTGGAAGAACTTCCATTGAGTTCCCTTA
Source organism: Phacochoerus africanus (assembly GCF_016906955.1). Taxonomy (NCBI): domain Eukaryota; kingdom Metazoa; phylum Chordata; class Mammalia; order Artiodactyla; family Suidae; genus Phacochoerus; species Phacochoerus africanus. The sequence continues at coordinate 70,009,485 of NC_062555.1, read as the reverse complement.
AGAACAGGGTCAGAAGGAGGAGAAAGGAAATCACCTGTGGATAAGAAGACTGAAGTCAAGATTTATCAAAAAAAAAAAAAAAAAGATTTATCAGAGAGATTCTCAGAGAGAGTAAATGGTGAGAAAATAGTTCCCATTTGCCTAAAGGGTTCACTGTCTTCGACATCGTCATTGTGGTCCAGCTTGCAGGGGTTTCCATGGAGACCACAAGATGGGTCCTGGTGCTCCATCGCCTGCCACCTCACCTGTGTGATACAGACCATTGGAACTGCTGTAAAAGTTACAGGTGAGACTGGATGCAGCTGCCAAGATGAAAGTAAAACAACAATGCCAGAATGTTCCTGCTCCTCTTCTGGGCGGAAAGCTACCTTGATCTAAGACACTTCCAGCCGCCAGATCCCTGAGACAGTTTCTGTTGTTTAAGTCACCTCACAAAGGTGTTCGAAAGCTTTTCTTTGGCTTTCACACACTGGGCTTAACTCCAGACCCCGTCTCGGGATGGCTCTTAAAAGTAAAACATAATCATATTCGGTTGTGAAAGAAAGAATGGTTATTGAAATGCGGTTATCAGAATACCAGGTACAAACATTTGCGACGTAGTTAACAGCTGTGCTACTTTGAGAATGGATTAAATGGCAAGCTGCTCAACAATTGTCATTTTCCAGGTAGAGATGAAGGCTGGGTGGCATTTCAGGATGTCTGCACTGACCATTGTGTGACACGAGCGTAATCCAGCTTTTATTGATGCCAGACACAGATGTCTGTCTACCATCATTGTTAAAACGCTAAATATCTGATACGGGTTAGTGGGAGCATATTTGTTTATTTTCCATCCAAGTGTCTCTACTCCTGAATTCTATCCACTCCTGGACAGGGTGACCTCAGGGGCCCTTTGAGTCCTGGGTTTGGGCAACACTGGATTGGTTCCACTGGGAAGCCGGTGTCTGCTCTGGTCTAGGTCCCACTCTCCCTGCAACCTGGGCCTCAGGCACCTGGGCTGGGGGCTGGGGGTCATACTGTGACCTCACCTTCTCAAGCCCTCTCTCTCTGGTCAGGGTGGCAGACCTGTTCAGTTTCCGGAAGCTGCTCCCTTCTCGGTCACAGGCATCAGCGTGTGGCTGCCACTCCTGAAGATTTCTCTGCATGGTTTGTCTGTGACTCAGCAAAGAAGGTGTATCAGAAAGGGGCCACACACCTGTTCCTTCAGCCGGGCCACCTTGGTCACTGCTGGGTGACTCAGCCTGGCTTCCTGCAGCCTCACACAGGCAGGAAGTAGCTGAGTAGCTACCCAGGAACTTGGTTGGATGGAGCCGGCTGGGAATGAATCATGAGCCTCCAGTCGGCTGGTCTCCTTGTACACACACACACACACACACACACACACACACAGACACACACCTCCAGGCTCCGGTCTCTCTGGGAAGTTTCATATGAGCTCATCTCGTTGCTACAAATAACCACACACACCCCCCTTTCCCTGCACGGTCCTTATATCTCTCAGAAAGGAAACCTTTCTTTGGATCCTGAGTTTTGAATGGAGGGTGTCATCACCACACATGGACACAGCTTCCTCATGGCACGAGGGAGGGGCCTGTCCTTCAGATAAATGCGGAGGTTACGTGACCGCAATTTGGAGGTATTCGGATGGAATATTGCAGGCTTCCTTTGGTTGGAAAGCATGCCTTTTTTCACGTTCGAATATCTCTGAAAACAGGATGTGTCTTACAATTCCTGAACTCTTGTATTTGACAAAACAGGGTACCTAAAGAGAGAGGCTGCTAGGGAATTGGAGGATTTCGGTGAAAACAGCCCCCAAGTTTCGGCTTCCCAGAAGGCGGCTTTGGTCACTTAGAGCAGATGGGCTGCCAAATGCTACCTGCCTTTGGTGGGGTTTGGGAGTTTTGAATCAGGTTCATGGGTGGCATGTTTTAGAGATTAGATAACAAACGGGCTGATCCTTCAGAAAAAAGCACACCCTGTGAGTGGAAGGGGTGGTTATTTATTTCTGTGGAGGGCTCATAAATGTATTTTAGACCATATGTTAGCAAATCAGCAGTGCAAAGTGTGTGTTTGTGGATCTCGTTAATAAAAAGACCATGCTTTAGCCAAAAAAAAAAAAAAAAAATCTGCATGTGAGACGGTCACTTGACTGCTGGCAGGACAGTTGCTTGTGAACTTAACTTTGTTTAACCATCAGCTACCTCCATTTGAGTTCTGCCAAGGACCCACAAACTGGGCTTTCTCAGGGCAATGCGTTCAGGGCCACAGCAGAGATATTGCAGCTGCCGATGAGGTTAAATAGTCTACAAAAAAGAATCCTTGCGTAGCAGTCTTTTTTTTTTTTTTTTTTTTTTTTGCTTTTTATGGCACCACCTACAGCATATGGAGGTTCCCAGGCTCCCAGGCTAGGGGTTGAATTGGAGCTACAGTTGCTGGTCTACACCAGAGCCACAGCCATACAGGATCTGAGCCACATCTGCAACCTTCACCACAGCTCATGGCAATGCTGGATCCCTAAACCATGGAGGGAGGCAAGGGATTGAACCCCTATCCTCATGGATCCTAGTCGGGTTTGTTAACTGCTGAGCCATGAAGGGAATTCCCAATCTTTTTTATTTATTTTATTTATTTTATTTTTTTGTCTTTTGCCATTTCTTGGGCCGCTCTCGCGGCATATGGAGGTTCCCAGGCTAGGGGTCTAATTGGAGCTGCAGCCACCGGCCTACACCAGAGCCACAGCAACGCGGGATCCGAGCTGCGTCTGCAACCTACACCACAGCTCACGGCAACGCCGGATCGTTAACCCGCTGAGCAAGGGCAGGGACTGAACCCGCAACCTCATGGTTGCTAGTCGGATTCGTTAACCACTGCGCTACCATGGGAACTCCGCAGTCTTTTTTAAATTTTGAAATAATTATAGGTTCATGGAAGTTGAGGTCCTTGTGCTTCCCCCACAGGGTAGCATTTCTTCTAAGTTAATACAATGTTGCCACCTGCACACTGTCATTGGTTCACAGAGAATCATAGGCACTTCCCCTGTTTTATATGCATTTGAGTGTCTGTGTGAATAGTTCTATACAGTGTTGCCACATGTAAGAACTCTTGTAACTCCCACTCAAATCAATATACAGACTGATTCAGGCACTGCCAGGCTCCCCCAAGCTGTGCTGCCCTCCATGGCCTCATCCCCCCTCCCCAACCCATCCCTAACCCCCGGCCACCACTAACCTCTCTCCATCTCTGCAAGGTTGTTATTTCAAGCCTGCTCCATCAATGGGCTCCTACAGTGTGTTACCTTCTGGTGGACTTTTTCCACTCGGCGTAATTCCTTTGAGGTCCATGGAGTTGTTGATTTATGTATGTTGATGTATCACTAGTATTGTATTACAAGTACTAGTATGTGTAACGAGCACCGGTAACTAGTACTGCATTACATGTAGGAAGAGTGCATTCCTTTCTGCTGAGGAGTGGAATTCTACCTTGAGCTGGTGCCACAGTTTGACAGTTGGTTTATGCGCCAAAGGACATTAGCGGTGCTTCTTGTTTTTGGCTATTATGAATACAGCTGCTATCTGCATAGGGATATTTTCTTTTCTTTTTACGTCCACACCCACGGCATGTGGAAGTTCCCAGGCTAGGGGTCTAATCAGAGCTTCGGCTGCCGGCCTGCACCACAGCCCCAGCAATGCCAGATCTGAACTGCATCTGTGACCTGTGCCACAGCTCACAGCAACACTGGGTCCTTAATGTATGGAGTGAGGCCAGGGATTGAACCCTCATCCTCATGGACACTATGGTCAGGTTCTTAATCCACTGAACCACAATAGGAACTCCTGCATAGTAATTTTAAAGCTAAAAAGGGGAGTTTCTGTTGTGGCTCAGTGGTTAACGAACCCGACTAGTATTCATGAGGATGTGGGTTCGATCCCTGGCCTCGCTCAGTGGGTTTAAGGATCTGGCCTTGCTGTGAGCTGTGGTGTAGGTCGCAGACAAGGCTCAGATCTGGTGTTGCTGTGGCTGTGGTGTAGGCCAGTGGCTACAGCTCCGATTGGACCCCTAGCCTGGGAACCTCCATATGCCGCAGGTATGGTCCTAAAAAGACAAAAGACAAAACAACAACAGCAACAATAAGAAAAAGCTAAAAAAAAGATACCAACCACTTGACCAAAGATTTGCTGAGGACAGGCTGTGTTTGTACACACTTTGCTTCCCTATTACTTGGCAGGTTTGCACGAAGATACCCAAGAAATGTTTCTTCAGTGAGTAGGTAGGTGTGTAGGAGCCGTTTTAAGGGGTCGGGGTGTGGTTAAAATAAAAGATCTAGACTCAGACAGACTAGAGCGTGGGGCCTGACTCTGTCACCCCTTCCCTGGCTGACCTAACACAGGCCTCTGTGTTTAAACTGTACAATGGGGTAATAACAGGACAGCCCTGGAGAGAATTATCTGCAGAAATGCATGGAGCTCCTAGTGCTTTCTCTGTTATACAGTAATTGCCTAATAAACGTCCGTTGTGATCACTATTATTTGTCAGTCGATCACGGATTTCTGTAAGATCGTAACACAATAGCTCATAACTTATTTTTACTTTTATTCTGAAATGCTTTTATCCTTCAAATGAAGACATAGCATTGTACAGCCTATATTTAAGCACATTTAAATCTTGTATTCATGTATATGCAATGTTTAAAAATTTTAAATTCCCTTTATTTATTTATTTATTTATTTTTGTCTTTTTGTCTTTTTAGGGCTGCCCCTGTGGCATATGGAGGTTCCCAGGCTAGGGGACCAATCAGAGCTGTAGCCACCAGCCCAGCCACAGCCACAGCCACACCAGATCTGAGCCGTGTCTGCGACCTACACCACAGCTCACAGCAACCCTGGATCCTTAACCCACCGATCGAGGCCAGGGATCGAACCCGCAACCTCATGGTTCCTAGTTGGATTCGTTCTGACTGCGCCACAATGGGAACTTCTTAAATTCCTTCCTTTTAAAATGGCAATTTTTGCTTAACATCGTAATATCATCTTAGGAATGTTAATGGGCAAATATCTAATGGGCATTTGCATATTTGTGGAAATTTGGAAGGTTCCAAATGTTCACCCTGTGCAGCCGTCCAGGGTTTTATCGGCCCTGGAAAGTGACATCGGCTCCTGTAAATGTGGGCTGAGCAGACCGGATTTTTGCTTTTCCATCACGCTGGGAATTCCTCGGAATCCACAGCAGCTGCTTTGGTTCTTTTCTTCCTCTCTTCTGGGGAAATCTGGCTGCCGTGTCAGCACCCAAGGGCTGAGGAGCTTCCCCCTCTGGCCTGCCTGTGCTCGCAGTCTGTGTGCGGGGGGTCACGTTCAGGGGGAGTGTCCCGCCTGTGACCTCCTGGAATGTCAGCAGAGTCCTGAGTCATGCAGAGCCTCCAGCCAGACGGTCAGAGGCAGTGATTAGAGACTAACCATTAACCACTGTGGGGGTGGGAATGATTTCCAGCGGTTTGACAAAGGCCCGTGATATTTACTGTCATCTAAGTGACACCAGGGTCCACGAACATTGACTGACCAAGGTCCGTCTGCAAGGGCGGCCTTGTGCCTGGCAATGTCGGGCTTGTAAAGATGACCTAGACCTTGTGTTGGACCCTGGCAGCATGTCTGGGCTTTGCAGGTGGGTAGAATAGGCAGACGGGGTGGGGGGGGAACAAAGACTTCCAGAACTTTCCACCGGGTCCACATCACACACTAGCCATGCCTGATGGGTTACCTTCCTGCTGTGCCGTCTTTGCTGCCTCTTTTACCTAAAGTGACCTTCTTTGGAGAAATCCTACCATCTCTCCACGCCCAGTTCCAGTGTGGCTTCCTCTATAACACCTTCCTTCCCTCTGCCAGACTGAATTCTTTATTTTTTTCCCCCTCTGCGGTAACAACCCTTTATTTTATGTAAAGCATATCATTGTCTTTTTATTCCTTTTTATGCTTTATGAAGGTGTAATTGACAAATACAATTCTACACATGTATGCCTATTTTTTTTTTTTTTTTAGGGGCTGCAGGTGCAGCATATGGAAGTTCCCAGGCTGGGGTTGAATCAGAGCTGCAGCTACCAGCCTACACCACAGCCACAGCAACACAGGATCTGAGCCACGTCTGTGACCTACACCACAGCTCACGGCAACGCCAGATCCTTAATCCACTGAGAGGGGCAAGGGATTGAACCCAAACCCTCCTGGCTGCTAGTCAAGTTGGTTTCTACTGAGCCACAACCGGAACTCCTGTGTCCTACGTATTTAGAGTGCAGTGTGATGAATGGACATGCTTACACTTTGCGAAATGATCAGCACATTCAGGCGGATGAATAATACCTTCACCACGTCACCTCGAGGCCTTTTCTGGTTCCGTGGTGAGAATGGTCAAGGTGGACTCTTGGCAGATGTCAAGTACATGACAGTGTCGTTAACTCTAGTTGCCCTGAGGTACATTAGGTCCTCGGGGCTCCATCCTCTGATGACTGAGCCTTGTATCTTTAACCAACATCTATCTCCTCAGCTTTGTAGGCCCCCGTTACCACCCGTCTACTTTCTATTTCCATGAGTTTGGCTTTTTGTTGTTGTTGTTGTTTAACTTCCACGTATAAATGAGATCATGCAGCATTTGTCTTTGGCTGATTTCAGGTGGCATAAGGTACCACAGTTTCATCCATGTGGTTGCAAATGGCAGGATTTCTTTTACTTTAAATTCTGTGTTTTATTGCTTTGGCTACAAGTTATTAACGAAAGGGATGTTGCCTATAGCTTAAGGTACCCATAATGGGCCACCTCCAGGGCCTCTGCCTCCCACGCCTGACTGTTAGTTAAGCTAAAATACCTTCGTTTTTAGCTCTCAAGAAATGAGAAGAAATCCTCCTATACGCGATACTCACTTTTTTTTTTTGCCTTTTCTAGGGCCGCTACCGCGGCATATGGAGGTTCCCAGGCTAGGGGTCAAATTGGAGCTGTAGCCACTGGCTACACCAGAGCCACAGTGACGTGGGATCCAAGCCTCGTCTTTGACCTACACCACAGCTCACGGCAACGCCGGATCCTTAACCCACTGAGCGAGGCCGGGGATTGAATCTGCATCCTCATGGATACTAGTTGGCTTCGTTACCACTGAGCCACAAGAGGAACTCTCTGAGACATGCACTTCTAATGGGTTACATTACTGTGGACTGGATGCCTCTCTTCTTTGATGACAAGATAACATATGAATCCCTTTGGAACTCATATCGTTACTGGGTCCCAGCTTGTCCTGCTCGCTGCCTGACAGGCCAGTAAATTGAAAGATGCGCTGTTGGGGCAGGAAATAGCGACTTTATTCAGAAAGCCAGCAAACCTAGAAGACAGTGTCCCAAAGAATCATCTTGCCTGGGTTTGGATGCTGGTTTCTTTATAGAGCAAAGAGAGGGAGGCTAGCAGGTAAAGAGAAAAAGGTGATAAATTGTTGCTGGTATCCCCTGGTTTCTGCCAGAGGCCAGAGGGGATGTGCTAATTTCTTCTTTCCTGCAGCCATTCACAGGGTCTGGTCGGAATGTTTCCAGTGAGTTAAAACAAAGGTATTTTAGCTTGAAGCCAGGCATGGGAGGCAGAGGCCCTGGAGGTGGCCCATTGTGGGTAGTTTATACTATAGGCAACATCCTTTTAGTTAATAATTTTGTAGCCAAAGTAATGAAATACAGAAGTTAAAGAAACAGATCCAATGTGGAGATCATGTCCAGGAAGGTGGGAATGAGAAGAAAGGAAGGGACTCCAAAAATAACCAGGCATTTGCTCTGAAAGAGGAGAAAATCCTGAAGAGCCTTTACCTTGACTTGGCAAAGCTCATGTTTTATCCTGCCAGCACACAAACAGAGGAGCTTGGTTATACAATGGTACAGAAAGTTCCATTTTTTCATGGCTGGGTTTTGACTCTGTAAGGTAGACCTTTCATATGTGGGGGTGTTATCTGGAATGTATGTATTTATTTATTTATTTATTTTTAAGATTTGGCTGCATTCACGGCCTATGGAGATTTCCTGGGCCAGGGATGGAATCTGAGCTGCAGGGTGACGCTGGCTCCTTAACCACCGCGCCCCAGCAGGAAGTCCCACTGAGGAAGTTCTGTACTTTCTAGAAGAGAGGGTAGATAATTGGTATGATTTTCTCCTTCAAAGTTTGGTACGATTCACCAGTGAAACCATCTGAGCCTGGTGCTTTCTGGTTTGTGAGGTTACAAATTATTTGCTCCATTTCTTTAATAGATACAGGCCTATCGTACTGTCTTATTTCTTCTCGTGTGTGTTTGGTAGATTGTCATTTAAGGAGTTAGTTCATTTCCTGTAAGTTATCACATTTGTGGGTATAGCGTTTTCTGTAATATATTTTTTGGGAGGGGGGGTGCCAAGGAGAGAAAAATGGTTTTATTGCTTTGCCAGGCAAAGGAGGCTGCAGCAGGCAAATGCCCCAAAGACTGTGCCCTCTTTGGGGAGAGACTAGGAAATAGCTCTGATAGGGATGGAGGAGGCACGGGTGGCTGTAGCAGTCCCAGCAAAGGATCCTGGAAAGAGAGGGACACTTATTAGGGGACTTTGGGACATCACTGTAAGTTAATAAATTGCTCAAAAAAGCCCTCCGCACAGGGCGGGCTTGCTGGACTAGTGGAGGCTCGAAAACTGCCTCAGGTCGTGGGTGGGGGATGGGCTGAGGCCTGGATTCAGACTCAGACCAAGGGCGGGGATTTGGGGACCACCCTGTGCGGATCTGAATACACACCTTACGGAGACCAAGGAGGAGCTGCCACTCCCAGAAAGGAAGAAACCGGCCTTTCTGACCCCCAGGCCCCTTGGATGATAAAACCGTAGCCCAGAGCTTCCGTGCCTGCCCACTTGCATCTCTCACAAGCGTCCCCCCCTAATAATGTATTTCTTGCCTATGACTTTGTCTCTCCCTGAATCCTTCTGCGAGGAGTCAGGAAGAACCTGAACTCAGCGAGTCCAGACACAGGGTGAGCGATTCTAATTTAAAACCGTGGGTTTAGGTCTCAGTCTGGGGTTAGGCCGGGTTCGAGTCCCCGCATGTGGGTCCTGACTGTCTGTGTCCTGGGCGGGTTCAGATGTCCGTGCTGTCAGTTTCCAAAGGGGCAGGAGGCGGAACCGAGATGGGGGCAGTTGGATTCTGTGATCGCCTGTGTTCAACTCAAAGTGAAGACTGTTTTGGGTCGGGTTCAGGTGATTGCGCAGTCCGTTTCAGCTTTACCGTTTGGGCCTGGAAAGTAGGGCCACAGATGAGGATCTGGGTGGGTGTAAGCTTTTGTATTCTTCAGAGTTGGTGTTGGTGGCCCAGGACTCCTTCTGGCGCCCCTCCTTGTTTCTGGAATGAAGAGCCTGCTTCAGAGCTTCTGCCTGTGGTCGGGGCTGCTTCTGCAGAAGAGCTCAGAGTTATTGCTCTGTGTATTCCTTGAGGAGGGACCAGGCCCCTGCCCCAAGGCCACCACACCCCACTCTTTGTCTCTGGAGGCTCTTCTCCGGTCTCGGCATCCCCTCCCCTCCCCTCCCTGATTGGCAACGGTTAGAACCTGCCCTTTGGAACTTGGGGAAGGTCAGGAGGCTGAAGGCAGCCTCTTTCCTAAAACCAAAAATGGGGGATACAAAGGCTTGTGCCCAGGAGCCCCCAGGGCCCTGCTTGGTTTTATACCTCCACCCCCCCACACTCCTCAATCTTGAGGAGAACAGATGCTGGCCAAGAAACGGAATACTCATTTTGGAGACAGACATTAATCATAAACTTGGCGGAAGAACACAGTTTTAGGAGGACTCGGTTTTAAATCCCCGCTTCTGTTTCATCTTGTTGAATCCCCGGTCTTCTTAGTTCTCTATTCTTGGGGCGACCACCTCTCTGGCTACTTCCTGCTGAAATGGGGAATGGACGTCGAATTAGGCGTATTTCTGACTCCCACACCCTGGATCTGTGATTAAGGTCTCAACCCCTTGGGAGTTCCCGTTGTGGGCCAGCAGGTTAAGGACCCGGCATAGTGTCTGTGAGGATGCAGGTTCGATCCCTGGCCTTGCTCAGTGGCTTAAGGTGTTGCTGCAAGCTGTGGGGTAGGTCGCAGGTGTGGCTTGGATCTGGGGTTGCCGTACTGTGGTGTACGACTCAGCGGTGGCTCTGATTCGACCCTTAGACGGGGAACTTCCATATGCCGTGAGCGCAACTGTAAAAAGACAAAGAAAGGAAAAAAAAAAGGATCTCAGGAATTCCCGTCATGGCTCAGCGGTAACAAATCCGACTAGTATCCATGAGGATGAGGGTTCAGTCCCTGGCCTTGCTCAGTGGGTGAAGGGTTCCGAGTTGCTGTGGCTGTGGTGTAGGCCGGCAGCTGCAGCTCTCATTCAACCCCTAGCCTGGAGATTTCCATATGCTGAGGTTGAGGCCCTAAAAAAAAAAAAAAAAAAGACACACACTCAAAAGGTCTCGACCCCTCGGTCCCCCATCTCTATGCAACAGACCCAGTTAGAAGTAGGAGGAGTGACCACTGGAATTTAATTGACAAAATAGATCCTATTCCCCGAGGAATTCAGGAGCCTAAGCCTGAAACCTGGCCTAGAACCGGCACTTGTCGCCAATTGTCTAATTTTATCCAAGTAGGTTTTAACTTCTGATGCAGCATTGACGTATACGAAACAGGAGCTACAGGAGGCTACACATCTCTTCTTTCTGTTAATACCTGACCTAAAGCAATCATCTAAACAGTTAACAGTTAGTGGAAGGAGACCTTGAAAGCAAGTCTGTCTGCCTGCCGCCCCCAGCTGCCAGCAGACACGGCTTTGAGAACGGCTGGTGACATCTGACCTAGCTCAGAAAATTCTAGCTCTTAGCAATATAGGAATATGCCTGAAATTTGTAACAGCCAGAGCACGTGGACCATGCAGGGCTCGAAGGTGCAAAGCCGGGTGCTTTGGTCTGTGAAGTTTAGGTTAAGCCATGTACGAGCCAGAGTGTCCTTCTCAGACCTCAGCACGTGCAGGTTGTCCATTGAGTCCCCTCTCGATCGCAAGTCCTTGACAGAGAGCATGGATCATCAAACTACCGGTCCCTGGATGTGGGGCTGATTCAGCCGCTCACCCCGGATGTAGATCACGTGCCTCAGGGCTGGGCCCCCTGTATATTTGCCTAATTAATGCACAGTGGGGGAAGACAGATCAGGTGTTGAGAAGGCATTTGGAGGTATTTGTTTGTTTGCGTTTGCATTTTAGGGCCTCACCTGCCCACATGGAGGCTCCCGCTGGCTAGGGGTCCTAGGGGTCGAATCGGAGCTGCAGCTGCCAGCCTATGCCACAGCCACAGCAATGCCAGATCTGAGCCCCGTCTGTGACCTACACCACAGCTCAGGGCAATGCCAGATCCTTAACCCACTGAGCAAGGGCAGGGATCGAACCTGCAACCTCATGGATACTAGTTGGATTTTTACCACTGAGCTACTTTGGGAACTCCGTACTTGGGAGGGGTGTTAATGAGGAAATGCTTTACAGGCCAAACATTTTATCACTCAGACCCAGGTGTCACACAAGCATTGTATGTGTGCCTAAAGGAAGCAGTGAGAGGCCATGTGTAGTTACTCTGTAATCTTTTATTACCCTTTTATTATCCATGGGCTCTGCAGCGCTGTTCCCCTTTCATTTCTTTCTTTCTTTCTTTTTTTTTTAATCTTTCTTCTTCTTTTTTTTTTATGGCTGCACCTGTGGCATATGAAGCTTCCCAGCCTAGGGGTCCAATCAGAGCCGTAGCCGCTAGCCTACACCACAGCCACAGCAACATGGGATCCGAGCCATGTCTGCAACCTACACCACAGCTCACGGCAACGCCGGATCCTTAACCCACTGAGCAAGGGCAGGGATCGAACCCGCAACCTCATGGTTCCCAGTCGGATTCGTTAACCACTGCGCCGAGACAGGAACTCCTTCCCTTTCGTTTCTTACATTAGCAATATGTCTTCTCACTTTTTTTCCTGGTAGCCTGACTAGGGGCCTATCAATTTTATTGACCGTTTCAAAGAAACAGTTTTTGGTTTCACTGATCTTATGTATTGTTTTCCTGCCTTCAGTGTCATTGACTTCACTCATTTCTATCACTTCGTTTCCTCTGCTTATTTTGGATTTAATTTGCTTTCTCTAGTTTCCTAAGGTGGGAGCTGAAATCGCTGATGTTAGAGGCTCCCTTTTCATATATGCACTCAATGCTGAAAAGTTCTCTCCAAGCCCTTTTTCACAGCTTCCTACGAATCCCAAGTTGTATTTCCATTGTCCTCAATATATATTTAAGATTTTCTTCAGGAGACTTCTTCCACCCTGTGGTATTTAGGGGAGTGTTGTTTAATCTCCACTTGTTTTGATTTTCCAGCTGTCTTTCTATGGCGGATGTCTCGTTTAATTCTGCTGTGGCCTGAGAGCGTATTTTGTGTATCTTTTCAATGTGAATTTCTTGGTGAATGTGTTCTGTGTGAGCTTGAGAAGGTTGTGGGATGATGTCACTGATAAATGTCAATTAGATCCAGCTGATTAATGATCGTGTTTGGTCAGCTCTGTCTTTATTGATTCTGCCTGCGGGGATCTGACCATTTCAACGTAGAAAGATATTGAAGACTTCCAGCTCTAATAGAGGCGTCTCTGCAGTTTGATGAGTTTCTGCCTCGGGTAATTTGATGCTCTGTTTTAGGCTCCTACACGCTCAGAACTGTTGTGTCTTCTTGGAGAATTGGCCCCTTTGTCATTACATAATGCTCCTCTTTATCCTTAATTATTGCCTTGCTCTCAAGCTGGCTTTGTCTGAAATTAATATAGCTATGCCAGCTCCCTTTCCATTAGGGGTAGCACGATAGGTCTCGATACCTTTTCTAAAATTTTTTTTTTAATTGTAAAATATACACATCAGAACATTTGCCATTTTACCCCTTTTCGGGTGCACAGGTTGATGGCTTTAAGTACATTCACCACACACCGTGACACTCTCAGCACTACTCATTTCCAGAGCGTGGGAACAGAAACCCGGCACTCATTTAGCGACACCTCCCATTTCCCTCCCCAGCAGGTGCCTCTCTCCCACTTTCTGTCACTATGAATTTGCCTCTTCTAAGTACCTCCCCTAGGTGGAATTGCACAATATTTGTCCTTTTGTCATTGCGTTCCTCCACATGACATTGTCAAGGTTCATCCATGTTGTAACATGTACCAGAATTTCATTTCGTTTTTTAAGGCTGACTAGTATTTTTTGGATGCGTATATATACATGTTGTTTATTCATTCCTCTCTTGGTGGACCCCTGGGTCGTGTCCCCCTTCAGCGATGGGGAATAATTCTGCTGCAAACATCAGTGTGCAAGTATCTGTTTGAGTCCCTGCTTTCAGTTCTTTGGGGTATAAACCTCAAAGTGGCATTACTGAATCATAGGGTAATTTCATGTTTTAAGTTTTTGAGGAACTGCCAGACTGTTTCCTACAGCAGCTACAGCGTTTTGCGTTCCTATCAGAAAGGCACAAGAGTTCCAATTTTTCTCCATCCATTTACTTTTAGTCTGTGTCTGTAGATTTAAAGTGGTTTCTTGTAAACAACATGTAATTGGGTCTTGTTTTCTAAGCTACTGGGATAATCTCTGGATAATCTCTGTCTTTTAGCTGGTGTATTTAGACCATTCACATTTAAAGTGTTTGTTGTTGTAGTTGGCCTGATTTCTCTACTGTATTTGTAACTGCTCTCTAGCTGCCTTCTCTGGTTTTAACTGAGCGCTGTATATGGTTTCCTTTTCTCTTAGCATATTGATGATGCTTTTAAAAACTTTTTGGAATAGTTGCCCTAGCGTATGCAATATACCTTTACGATGAATACAAGTCCACTTTTGATAACACTCTCCCTCTTCATTGATAGTGCAAATACCTCTTAACAGTACTCCCGATTCCCCCCTTCTGTCTGTTATTATGATAAGATAATGTCGTCATTCATTTCACTTATCTGTAAGCTATGTCACCAACTACATTATTGCAGTTACTGTTTTGAACCAGCTGTTATCTCTTGGATCAATTCAGAATAAGGGAAGTCACGAGTTCCTGTCGTGGCGCAGCAGAAAATGAATCTGACTAGTATCCATGTGGAGGCGGGTTTGATCCCTGGCCTTGCTCAGTGGGTTAGTCTGTGAGCTGAGGTGTAGGTGGCAGACACAGCTTGGATCTGGTGTTGCTGTGGCTGTGGTGTAGGCCGGCAGCTATAGCTCTGATTCGACCCCTAGCCTGGGCACCTCCATATGCCATGAGTGTGGCCCTAAGAGAAAAAAAAAAATTAGAATAGGAGAAGAGTTCATTTTCCTCCCCTTTGTGTTTCTCTGATGCTCTTCCTGTCTTTACATAGATCTGAGTTTCTGACCTGTATCATTTTTCTTTTCTTTGAAGAATGTCTTTTAATATTTCTTGTGAGGCTCCTGGCAACACATTTCTTCATGGTTTGTTTTTCTGTGAATGTCTTTATTTTTTCTTCACTTTTGAAGGCTAATTTCGCTGGCAACTGCTGCAGGTCAATTGTTTTCCTCCTGACATCTAAGAATTTCAGTCCACATTATTCTTACTTGTGCGGTTTCTGAAGAGGAGGCCAATTCATTCTTACCCTAGTTCCTCTGTAGGTGAGATGTTTTTTCTTTCCTCTGGCTTCTTTCAAGAATTTTCTCTTTCTCTTTGATTTTTCCTGCAGTTTGAATATGATATGCCTGGGTGTAGATTTTTTTGAGGTTTACTCTGTTTGCTGTTCTCTGAGTTTCTGGATCTGTGGTTTGTTACATGTCATTAATTTAGGAAAATGCTCATCTCATATTACTCCAAGGGTTTTTTTTTTTTTTTTCTGTTTTTTTCCTTCTTTTCCTTCCGACATTCCTATTATGTGTATGTTACACCATTTGTAAGTGTCCCACAGTCCGTGGAGATTCTGCCTCATCCTTTTCATGATTTTTTTCTCTTTGCTTTTCAGTTTTGGAAGTTACTGTAGACGCCTCAGCCATGTCTAGTCTGCTGATGAGCCTTCTACGGAAGCTTTCTTCATTTCTCTCACAGTGTTTATCATTTCAAGCATGTCCTTTTGTTTCTTCTTGACAGTTTCCAGTCTCTCTGCTGACTTTACCCATCTGTTCTTGCATGGTGTCCACCTTTTCCATCA
This sequence comes from Phacochoerus africanus, assembly GCF_016906955.1. Classification (NCBI taxonomy): domain Eukaryota; kingdom Metazoa; phylum Chordata; class Mammalia; order Artiodactyla; family Suidae; genus Phacochoerus; species Phacochoerus africanus. Next base: position 69,994,298 of record NC_062555.1, on the reverse strand, counting down.
AGAGTCCTCATTACTTCTTGTTATTTTAAATTATCAGCATGATAATTCCAACATCTCTGCCATATCTGAGTCTGGCTGTGATACTGGCTTTGTCTACTCAGACTGATTTTTTTTTTTTGTCTTGTAAATTTTTGCTGTTGTTGAAAGTCAGGTATGATGCATCAGGAGAAGGAACTGAGGTAGACGGGCCTTTGGCGTCAGATTTATGTTTATCTGGCTAGGTGCTGTGCTGTGTTTACTGTTTGCTCTAGCTGTGGTGTCGCAGGCTGAAGTTGCCTCTCACGGCTCTTGTTTTTGTCCCCCTGTTGCCTTAGATCATCCTGAGACTCCTTAATCAGGGTCCTGAGGCCTGAAGTTCCTTCAGCTGTGATTACCCAGGACGGCCCATCATCCAAAGTCTACAGACAATGAATGCGGGAGAGGGTGTGGAGAAAAGGGAAGCCTATGACACTGTCAGTGGGGACGGAAATGGGTGCAGCCACTGTGGAAAACAGAATGGAGATTCCTCAGAAAACTAAACATAGAACTACCATTGGATCCAGCAATCCCACTCCTGGGCATCCATCCAGAAAAAACCATGACTCGACAAGATACATGTTCCCCAATGTTCATTGCAACACCACATACAATAGCCAAGACATGGAAACCACCTAAATGTCTATTGACAGAGGAGTGGATAACGAAGATGTAGTACATATACACAATGGAATATTACTCAGCCATTAAAAGGAAAGAAATAACAGCATTTTTAGCAACATGGATGGACCTAGTAATTATCATGCTAAGTGAAGTCAGTCGAAAATGAGACACCAACATCAAATGCTATCACTTACCTGTGGAATCTGAAGAAAGGACACAATGACCTTCTTTGCAGCACAGGTACTGACTCACGGATTTTGGGAAACTTATGGTTTCCGAAGGAGACAGGTTGGTGGCCGGGGGGAGTTGGTGGTTTGGGATGGAAATGCTATAAAATTGGGTTGTGATGATCATCATACAACTATAAATGTAGTAAAATTCATTGAGTAACAAAAAAAATTATGGTTAGAAAAAGGTATAACATAGATTTACTGTCTTAACAGTTTTCAGCGTATACTAGTACCAACCATTTGAACGTCGTTCTGCTGCAGATCTCCAGAACTTTCTCGCCTTGCAACACTGCAACCCTACATCCTTGGAACAGCAGAGCCCCCTACCCCTCCTCCCAGCATCTGGAAACCACTGTTCTGCTTTGTCTTTGTGGATGTGACAACGCCAGGTACCTTGTGTAAATGGAATTGTGCATATTTGTCTTTTTTGTGACTGGCTTATGTCAGTTGGTGTGATGTCCTCAGGGTTCAATCATGTTGTAGTGTCTGATCGGGTTTCCTTCTTTTTGAAGGCTGGGTAATATTCCACTGTGTATATACCATGAGCCATATTTATCCTTTGATGGACGTGTAGGGTACTTCCACATCCTGGCTGCTGTGAATAATGCTGTGATGGGCATGGGTGTGCAGATAGCTCATTAAGGTCCTGTCGTCCGTTCTTTGGGACATGTACCCAAAAGTGGGATGGCTAGATGAAGTGGTAATTCTACTAATTTTTTTTTCAGTTTTTTAAAAGTTTTATTAGGGCAGTTCCCGTCATGGCTCAGTGGAAACTGAAGCTGACTCGCATCTGTGAAGACGCAGGTTCAATCCCTGGCCTCACTCAGTGGGTTAAGGATCCGGCATTGCCGTGGGCTGTGGTGTAGGTTGCAGACAAGACTCAGATCCTGCATTGCTGTGGCTGTGGTGTGGGCTGCCAGCTGTGGCTCTGATTTGACCCCGAGCCTGGGAATCTCCATGTGCCGTGGGCGTGACCTTAAAAAGACAAAACCAAAAAACCAACCTTTTATTGACGTATGGTTGATTTACAAGGTGGTGATACTTTCTGTTATACAACAAAGTGAGTCAGTTACACACAGACACACATCTGTTCTTTTTCAGATTCTTTTCCCGTGTAGATTAGCCCAGAATATTGGGTAGCGGTCCCTGTGCTGTACAGCAGGGGGTAGTTCTGCTTCATTTCTGAGAGACTTCTGCACCATTTCCCACCGAAGCTGCACTGATTCGCAGTCCCATCAACCCTGAAAATCCTTGATTACAGCGCTTATCACAGTAGCAGCTCTGTTTCCTTGGCCGCCTCTGTCACTCTTTGCTGAGCTTCTTAAGGCATGAATTTGGACTTTTTTTTAGCTTGTATTCCCAGAGCCTAGCACAGAACCTGCTCTTAACAGGCACTAAAAATTTTTTTTTAATGTCCACACCCCAGAGCTTGTAGAGGTTCAGATCAAGGGTTCAATCTAAGCCGCAGCTATGACCTACACCACAGCTGTGGCCACACAGAATCTTTTTAAGCCACTGTGCCGGACTGGTTATTGAACCCGAGCCACCACAGAGACAATGCCTGATCCCTAACCCTCTGTTGCCCCCGAGGGAACTCTAATCGGCACTAAAATGTTTTACTTTTTTTCTTTTTTTGCGTTTTAGGGCCGCATGCATGGCATATGGAGGTTCCCAGGCTAGGGGTCTAATCAGAGCTACAGCTGCCGGCCTGCATCCACAGCCACAGCAACTTGGGATCCAAGCTGCATCTGTGACCTACATCACAGCTCACAGCAATGCTGGATGCTTAACCCACTGATCAAGGCCAGGGATGGAACTGACAACCTCATGGTTCCTAGTTGGATTCATTTCCGCTAAGCCATGATGGGAACTCCTGGTACTAAAACATTTTTGTGAAGAAAGACCAATGCAAAACCCAAGCTCCTGTCTCACCAAGACTAGTTACCACCAAGTCTCACCAAGGCTCGATCACTTGAGAAATACCTTTCTAGAATGCCCAGTGTGGCGGAGTTGGTACCCCTTGTCCGGCCCGGAGGGCTGGCCAGGCGTTTTGTGCCCCGTGTGTCTCTGGGGAGGTAGCATGCAGCCACCCCAGGGCAGGCTCTGCCCTCGCACTTTTCACATCCCTGATGCCTCCCCTAGTGCACAAACCCCACGGCCACTCTTTTCTGCCTCTGAGCTCTTCGAAGGGGAGATGGAGTCTTATCTCGTTGTTTGATGTAGTGCCTGGCCTATCACAGATGTTCCATGCAGTTGTGTTTGTTGAACAAATAGTAGACTCTAGAGACCCGGGGGACCCCCCCAAGGTCAGTTTCATTGGCGAAATCCACCCCCGTGTTTCCACGTGGTGTCCTCTCGCCATTCCTATCGAAGGCTTATCAGCACAGGCTGACTCGACATGGCCTTTCCAGAAAGCCACTCACCAGTCTCCCCTGGGCCCAGAACATCTCTGAAACTAGCAGCACGTGAAGCGTCACACCTCAAAACAGCTTTCTGTGCTGTTTCATCATGAACGGCCGCCCAGAAGCCCACCTGTCAGCAGAGCCAGTCTGGTGATGCAGCGTGGAAGTCAGGGGTCGTGGACAACGGGATCTGATTCCCTCCTGGACCTGAGTTCTAGATTCTCTTTTGGATTTGGGTTCTGGAAGCCCTGGCGTCTTGAAAGGATTATGCCATAGGCAGTAGAGAAGCTGTTGCCTTTGAGAGAAGGGTAATCACTCCAGAGGGACAGGTCTCTGGGTCCCATGGGTTGGGGCGGGGGGGATCCTGCTGTCTCCCTCTGGCGACATCTGGAAAGGTGGGAAGACCCTGAGGGGCATGTCTGTGCGATGCACCAAGGAGGCTTGGCCCTGGCACCTGAAGCTGCTGTCTTGCTGCAGGTTCCTGTGTCCAGTTGGCATGGAAGCCACAGGCTGCCAGACTTCAGTGGGCTGGTTGGGGGAGGGGGGTGTGAACAGGACGTGAGGTTTTGCCCCCTGTGCCTTTTTATAACCCCAGAGATAGTGTTGCGCAGGCAGGCGCATCTACAGTTGGACTTTTCACTGTCTCAGAGACTTGGACTTGACTTTGAGTTAAGGACATCATCTGATGGGATGACTCATGGTCACCTGGATTTCAGGACCCAGATGGATTCCTGGCACATACGTGAGGCATCTGGCACGGTGCCTGGATGTTTAAGGACTCGATAAAGGGATTTTCTTTCACTTTTTCTTGTAGGTAATAATCCCTGCCTACTCTCTGATTGTTGGAAATACATTGTTAAAAAATCATTGGGTGTTGGACAAATGTAAACGAACCTACCTAAAAAACAGACACAGAATCACAGACCTAGAGGACAGACTTGTATTTGCCAGGGGGAGGAGGAGGGGTGGGATGGATGGGGAGTTTGGGGTGAGTCGATGCCAACTATGACTTTTAGTATAGATGAGCAGGGGTTCCCGTCGTGGCTCAGCAGTTAATGAATCTGACTAGCAACCATGAGGACGCAGGTTCCATCCCTGGCCTTGCTCAGTGGGTTAAGGATCCAGCGTTGTCATGAGCCGTGGTGTAGGTTGCAAGAGAGGCTTGGATCCCGCGTTGCTGTGGCTGTGGTGTAGGCCGACCACTACAGCTCCGATTCAACCCCTAGCCTGGGAACCTCCATATGCTTCAGGTGCAGCCCTAAAAAGCAAAAAAAAAAAAAAAAAAAAAGGATGAGCAATGAGGTCCTAGTGTATAGCACAGGGAACTATATCCAGTCTCTTGGAATAGAACACGATGGAAAAGAATAGAATACATGGAAAGAAATGGATATACTGGGTCGTTGCTGTACAGCAAAAATTGGCACAACATTGTAAATCAACTCTACTTTAACAGAAATATCTTGAGCGTGGGTCAAAAAATATTTCGGGAGATTGACTTCTTTTAAACGCACTGGGGAAGGCTGCCCTTTCTTAAAGTGACGAAATCCTGTTTAAACAGAACGGTGTTAATCTGGATTTTCAGATCGTTTACTCCATGCGATAACAGAGAGATTCAGGAAGCCCTGTGTTTTGTTTAAGAAGCACTGAGGGATGGGACCGCTTGACCCCCGGGGGCAGCAAGTCTGCCTTAAAGAGCAGCTCTGCTCAAAGGTCTTGTGTGAGCATTGTCACGTGTGCTGGGGACAAGCCAAGGAGGAAACAGAGCTCTAATTTATCATGGTGACGCTCTCTGGATAAGGAAAGCCACACAGCGAATTCCCTTTCTCTTGATTCAAGTCCGGGAACTGAGAGACCACGTTCTTCCAGCACAAAGGGCTGGGCTGAGGGTCATGTGCTTTGCCATGGGCTTGGATCAATGATTAGTGACTAATAAGTCCCCCTGAGATGAGACTGCCACTCTGCTTTCTCTGCTTGCTCATGGGAGAGGGGCGCCGAAGGGGGCTCATTTCATTATTGCTATTCTTATTCTTATCATTATTATTTTTCATCTTTTGTCTTTTTAGGGCTGCACCCGAGGCATATGTAGGTTCCCAGGCTAGGTGTCCAATTGCAGCTACTGCTGCCTACACCACAGCCACCGTAATGCGGGATCCAAGCCATGTCTGTGACCTACACCACAGTTCCCGGCAACGCTGGATCCTTAACCCACTGAGCGAGGCCAGGGATCGAACCGGCGTCCTCATGGAGGCTAGTCGGGTTCATTAACTGCTGAGCCATGATGGGAGCTCCCCACTTCGGACCATTTTATTATTTCTACGAACCTTCCACACTTGGGGTTTTTCCACCCCTTTCGCTTTCAGATGGGAAGCCAAGGTGGGGATCTTTCTAGCTTCTGCTCTGTGGTCACCCAGAGCACATCACTCCAGCATCTTCTTTCCAGGTGGAAGGCACGCTCCGGGTGGTGTGGCATTGTGACCTGCCCCAGGTGACAGAGCAGTAGACCAGAGGCCAGAATCAGTCCCCGAAGGGTGGCTCCCGCGCATGTGGGAGAAGCAAGCATGCAAATGGCCTTGAAAACAGATATTTAGTTTTCTACAACTGTTTACTCATTACCTCTTCAAAGAAGTGCAGCCTGAGGTCTTTAAGGACTTCTGGGCCACTGTAACCTTGTGAGTGTGATAAAGTTGCTTTATATGGTGTGGGCAATGCATTGACCCATTGATGACACCGGTGGAAATTGGAAATCGAATGCTGGGGGGGAGGGGGGGGACATAAGTGTAGACCAGGTTCCTTAATAAATAGGAAAGTGACAATTCTAATAAAAATGTGGGTCAATTGGAATTCCCGTCATGGCTGGAGTTCCTCCTATGACTCAGCAGACTGGCATAGTGTCCGTGAGGACAAGGGTTTGATCCCTGGCCTTGCTCAGTGGGTTAAGAATCCGGCATTGCTGTGAGCTGTGGTGTAGGTTGAAGACACAGCTTGGGTCCAGCATTGCTGTGGCTGTGGTATAGGCTGGCAGCTGTAGCTCCGATTCGACCCCTAGCCTGGGAACCTCCATAGGCCACAGGTGTGGCCCTAAAAAGCAAAAAAAAAAAAAAAAAAAAATGTGTCTTTTCAAATATGCTTGGTTGTCTCTTAAAATCCCTTGTTCCTTGGTCTTGCTTTCAAGCTTCTCGTGAATTTCTTTATGGAGAGCAAACATAATTTTAAAATATATCTATATCATTTAAAAATACTTCCAGCAGCTGGGGTGTATCGGCAAGTCTGATCAGCTGCCTGTCGCTGCTTTCTCCTGTGTTCAGAGGTCCTTTTATTGTGAGCTGCTGACACGTGCGGAATTTCTTTGAGGCCTGGGTTGCCCTGCTTTTCTTCGGGGAATATCTGCTCCTGCCAGTTGCCTGGCAGTTTTCCCAACCTCGACCACCCTAAATGTGAATATTCAAAGGAGCCTTTCAGATCACACAGGTGATGTGACCTCAGACCCCAAATCTGCCTGGTGATGACTTCGAAGGGCACGGTGCCAAGGTCAAGAGAAGCAGGTCTTGCTGCCTTGCCGTGGTGAGCCTTGGGTGGGTTCCCCAGTCCTCTTATTCTGGTGATCTGCCCTTGGTGGGGGGGTGGGCCCAGTGTCGGTGGTGACCCCTACCTGGAGCAGGTGCTGGGTTCCGCGTCCAGCCCCTGGGGCCAGTTGTCTCTCAAAGAAGAAACTCCGCATCTGAGCTTTGATGTTGCCTCACTTCCGGGAGGTGCATTTAAACATGTGTTGAAAGTCTGGCATTTTGGTGATTTTCCTTGGGAGGGGCTTTCATCCTCTGATCACTGCAAATGGGGGTCTCTGCAGCTTCTCCATGGGCTTGCGGGGCAGCCTGAGGGAGTGACATGCTGAACGGCTGTCCGCTCCGATCAGCAGGTGGTTGAAGTCAGGTTGGCTTTTCAGAAGTGTAACAAATTTCCCTACATGTTACAGCAAAAAGCAAAGAAATAAATTCTTGGTTTGCAAACTGACCCCCCTCCCACCTCCGTGCCCAGAGGGGAGGGACGGTTGGAAGAAAGAGGCGGCCACTCTGGATGGGCAGGTGGCAGGTGTAACAAGCAAGGAAACTTACATGGCTTTTGTCAGGGGCCACAGAGTGAGTAGGTCTCTGCCCCCACCAGAGTCTTATAGTTTGTGGGGGGCCTCTGCGGGGCTCAGCCCCATGTTCTGTGCAGAGGGTCTCAGCGGCACCGCCCTCCTCTGTATCAAGGCGGTGTCCTTGGCCTGGCTCTGGCTGTGGAGCGGTGAGCACAGCACATGTTCCAGGGAGGGGGAGGGAGAGGAGCCTCTGACTGCACAGGTCCAGTTCAGGGGTCAACTGGGGTTTACATCTCCCGGTGACCTCCTCCAATGGGACGCAGAAAACCCTGGAAAGATGGATGAGGGTTGAGTGCATAGAGGGAGAACATGATACCTTTGCTCCTGCCACAGAGCCTCTGTCCAGGTAATGGTTACTTCTCACTTTTCACTTGCCACAGGGAAGGCCCTGCCTTGGCCCTGGAGAGCCAAGGGGCCTCAGGACCGGCCATAGACAAGGCTCTTCCAGTAGGATGTGGGCCACTCAGTTGCAGTCAGGGCAATATTCTTGGCTCCTCAGAGTGATGGTTAAGTTTGTGTGTCAATTCGATGGGGCCCCAGGGTACCCAGGTGTGTGTACAGGCATTATCCTGGGAGTGTCTCTGAGGGGGTTTGTGGTTGAGGTTAACATTTAAATCAGCGGACCCAGCAAACTGGACATTGCCCTCTAGAATGGGGGTGGGCCTTGTCCAATCAGTTGAAGGCTTGCATGCAACACAAGGACTGACTGTCCCTGAGCAAAAGGGAATGCTCCAGCAGACGGCCTCTGCTCCACCGGCCCTTCTGGGTTCTCCAGGAATGGCCTTCAGACTTGAACTGGAACATCCAGTCTTCCTGCCCACCCTGTGGACTTGGGACTTACCAGTCTCCATATCATGTGAGCCAAGTCCCTGATTACTGTAAGGAATATTATCTCTCTGTGTGTGCACCTTGCTCTCCTCTCTGCAGAGCCCTGGCTGGTATGCCCAGGACGTAGATGGCTACCAAGGGTGGCCCTAGAGCAAGGATCCTTTCAGTGCCCTGAGAATAGACTGGTGACGGATGGCTTCCTTCCCTCCACCCCTCCGGTTCTAGCCTGGTTGGGTTGCCATGAGAAAAATCCCATAGACCGGGTGCTTATAAACAACAGGAATTTCTTTCTCATGGTTCTGGAGGTTGGGAAGAATCTTCAGAAAAGAAAACAGCTTTGTGACTATACCTCATTGTAATTAACACAAGGAGGTGTGGTTCATACGTCTTTAAATGTATTTAGGTATTAGAAACAGGTCCTAAAGGTGTGACACCTTTTTAAACTCAAGGTGCTGGTAGACTCGATGTCTGATGAGCCTTGGTTTCTGGTTCATGGGCGGCCGTCTTCTCACTGTGCCCTCAGATAGTGGATGGGGTGAGGGAGCTCCCCGAAGCCTCTCCAGTAAAGGGCACTAATCCCATTAATGGCACGCTTCCCTCATGACCTCATCACCTCCCAGAGGCTCCACCTATTAAGACCTTGGAGGCTAGATTTCAGCGTGTGAATTTCGGGGAGACACAAAATTTAAGCCCTTCTCCCTCCTCTCTTCTCTTTCTGTCTTTCCCTCCTTCCTTTTCTTTCTTTCTCTTTTCTTTCCTTTCCTTTCCTTTTTTCTTTTCTTTCTTTCTTTCTTTCTTTCTTTCTTTCTTTCTTTCTTCTCTTTCTTCTTTTTCTTTCTTTCTCTCTCTCTTTCTTCTTCTCTCTCTCTTCCTTCCTTCTCTCTTTCCTTCCTTCCTTCCTTCCTTCCTTCCTTCACTCTCTCTCTCTCTCTTTCTTTCTTCCTCCCTCCTTCCCTCCCTCCCTTCCACCGTAATTCATACTTGCACCATCTTGGGCATGACAGGAAGCTTGAATAATCCAGATTGGGAATCTGAGGGTCCACAGCCGGGTGCCCCAGCCGGACAGGTGATGAAAACCCTTGCAACAGCTTCCTGGGGGAGAAGCTGCTGAGGAGAGAGCACCGCTGTTTGACTTCACTATTTGTCTCCACATCTTTGACATACATCTCCCGAAAATTTTTGGAAAAGAAAACAGCTTTGTGACTATACCTCATTGTCATTAACGCAAGGAGGTGTGATTTATACTTCTTTAAATTTATTTAGGTAATAAAAACAGGTCCTAGAGATGTGATGCCTTTTTAAAGAATTTGCCATCTTGATTGATTCTAAACTTCCTATTTATTGTGTTGAATGTGAATCTGCTAGGGCTCGGCCACAAGAGTGAGCTTTGTTATTTAATCATCGCTTCATCCAGCGAGGACCCATTCTTTGCCTCCCTGATCAACGTACATCTTTCTTATTTCTGAAATCTCCTAGAAAATCATTCTGCAAATGTCATTTTTGGAATGCTGGTGAATCATCCCTATGAAGTGGTTTTGCCAAAAATCAAACCACCAATTTACATGACACCCAGAGAACAGAGAAACAAGTTACAGGCCGATGGGAATCAGCAAACTACAACATTTAAACTATTAATGTGTTGGAGGTCTTAATAGTTTAAATCACAGGACAAGCATGTATGTTTGTCAACAAAATATTAGCAGTGAAGACAAAAGAGGTGGTGAGGATGGAAGCGCAGAATTTACAGAGAGAGTGAAGAGGCAGATGCTCATAGGCAGTGTAAGGAACTCATGTGGATGCTGATTGAAACAAAGTATAAAAAAGAACCTTGGAAGTGTTTACGTCATTTATGGGGCAATTGGAAACTTGAACACCAGTTGGATTTTTGATAACACGAAGGAGTTACTGGTAGTGTTGAAGGTGTCTTACTATTGCTTTATGAAGAATTATTTTTTAGAGATATATTTATGGGTTGAATGATAAGATATCAGAGGAGTTTCCACTGTGGCTCAATGGGAGTGAACCCGACTAGCATCCATGAGGACACAGGTTCCATCCCTGGCCTCACTCAGTGGGTTAAGGCTCCGGAGTTGCCATGAGCTGCGGTGTAGGTCGCAGACGTGGCTCGGATCCTGAGTTGCTGTGGCTGTGGTGTAGGCCAGAGGCTACAGCTCTGATTGGACCCCTAGCCTGGGAACCTCCATATGCCACGGGTGTGGCCCTAAAAAAAAAAAAAGAAACAAAGAGAAAAAATCTGAGATCCTTTGCTACAAAAATAATCCGGAAGAAGGGAGAGACAGGGGTGTGGATGACAGGATGGATTCGGAGGTGATAACTGGAAGGGCGTTGCGGGTGCGGGAGGCACCGTTGTGCTGTGCTGTTTGTATCCGTGTTGAAAACCTTCCCCAAGAAAAGGCTTTTTAAATCATGGACCAGGTCTCGTGATCCAGGGTTGTGTGAAGTGAATGGTTGTGTGCGACGTAATTCAATCAGCAGAAGGAAATGACTATTCCGAGCAGCTCCAGGGCGCCGGGCAGCAGGTGCATTTTCTCACCTCCGTCATTTAACCTCACCTTGTTCAAAACAGATGTGGAAATTAAGATTCCAGAGGGTGAAGTTCTCTGCCCAGTGGTGGAGAGCCAGTAACGGGTGGCATGGGTATTGGCGTGCGCTGAGAGGACACAGCCTCCTGGACGTGCCAGGATGCTCTTTATCCTCCTTTGGTTTAAAAAAAAAAATAAAGTGGAGAAGACCCACCCCAGGGTTAATGAATCCGACTAGGAACCATGAGGTTGCGGGTTCGATCCCTGGGCTCGCTCAGTGGGTTGAGGATCTGGCATTGCTGTGGCTGTGGTGTAGGTTGCAGACTCGGCTCAGAACTGTGTTGCTCTGGCTGTGGTGTAGGCTGGTAGCTGTAGCTCTGATTTGACCCCTAGCCTGGGAACCTCCATATGATGGGGGTGTGGCCCTAAAAAAAGACAAAAAAATAAAAAATAACTCAGTGAATTTTATTATAATTGTTCAATCATCATCAGACTTTCTATTTTTCAATGGTCCACATTCACTTCCTTGCGGCTCTGCCACTGTGCGAAGCAGCCGTACACCTGGCCCTCGTCCTGCGCCGTCCCAGGGCTTTCTTCCTGTCTCGGACCCCTTGCCTTCCCCACCGCAGGGCTCCTTTGCTTCCTCTTTGCCTCAGGCACGTTCCCTGAGGAAGCCCCACTGGAGAGCAGCTACTGACCCAGGCACGGAGCTGCTTCGTCAGGTGCGCACAGCCTGGCTCCTGCGTGGAATTAGCATCAGTGGGTCTCCGGACAGTGCTGAGGTCGGCGAGCCCTTGGGCTGGGCAGCAATCCCTCTCTCCTATCTGTCCTTCTGAAGTGTGAGGGCTTCTCTGTCAGGTGGGTTCCTGAAGCAGCTCCCAGAATTGCCTGTCTCTGTAAGCAGAGCACAGACTACATTTTGTCTATAAAGAAAGGAGGCAGGCGGGAGTTCCCATGGTGGCACAGCAGGTTAAGGATCTGGCGTTGCTGCAGCTTGGCGTAGGTTGCAGCTGCAGCTCAGATTCGATCCTTGGCCTGGAAACTTCCATATACAATGGTTACAGCTAAAAAAGAAAAAAAGGAAAAAAACCAAAAAGGAAAGGGGGCGGGCGAAGACCCCAGATGGTGGAGGAGATGACAGAGCACCCACAGCACCAGGTCTCAGGGACACTTTGAGAGGACTGATCGTGGGTGCAGTGAGCTGGGATCTCTTGGGTTTATCGACCCTTTCACACTTTAGGGGTCCTCCTGACACATGGGAAGCCCTGGAGCCTTCCGTGGGGCTGAAACTGTGAGCTAAACTTCCGTAGAGAACAGAGTGAAGAAGATGGGTCCCGCTTCTCCATCTGTCAGGGCACTTGATCTCGGGAGAAGGAAGCACAGCTTCTATCAAAGCTGGGTTTTGCCTGGGCTCTGTCTACCTGTTGTCATTCCTCAAATGATAGAAAGACAGATAGTCAGATAGAAGATAGATGGACAGACAGGTAGTAATTGGGTAGGTGGATGGATTGGTGGGAGGCTGGATGGATGGATGGACAGAGAGATAGACAGATGATAGATGTGATGGATGGGTAGATGGAGGGACAGATGATAGGCTGCTGGATAGAAAGGCCCCTCTGTCTCTCTTCCTCTCTAATCAGAATTTCCAGCTGAAATGAAGTCCTTATGCCAGGACTGGGCAGGAAGCCCACCTGCTCTGGGCCCAAGTGGTAACGGATGCGTTCTCTGTAGAGAATCTTAAACACTGTACTAAAACGGACTGAAAGTGTGTCTGTTTATTGTCCTCTTGTCCTGACAATTCTAAGCAAAGTCAGTGATAAGACAGACCTCCCAGAAAACATTCTTTGGTTGGTATAAGTTTGAACAGTTGCTGTGGTTACGGTTGGGTTTTAGCAGCGTAAGTTTCAACTGAGCAGATTTTTATTACTTGTTTTGTTAACAAATACAGCATTATCCTGGAAGTGAAGGCAGAGAACTGGCAGGGATGCAGTCAGCTTCCAGCCTGTGTAGACTTCAGGTAGCTGCCTTTGTGTAAGAGCGAGCTGGAAACAGGCTCATTCCGGCTCACTTTGGACAAGGACTCATTCCAGCCCCTGGAACATGGCATATTTTTATATCTAAACAGTAGATTCAGATAAACAGTGATAACCAGGGATTAGAGAGGCAGAGGAATATACCTCCAGTTATTTCACTTCCCTCATTCCATGTGGACACCTGGACGTTATAATTAGTGTTTTAATAAAATTTCAGCAGGTGAAACCGTGTAGGCTGGGAAATACATTTTTGTCTCGGAAGAGCAGATTTGAGCTTGTGCGTGAGATATTGTACTGAATCCGATCATTTCTCTCAAACGAAGATTTCTTTGTGATTGTTAATTGCTTTAAGCAAAGGAATGAATCGACAAATTCACATGTGTCATACAAAGTCGTAGTTGCCCCGATCGTACCTTTGGCGAATGTTTGCTTTTGTTAGAATGTGCCTGTTGATTTTATCACCGTATGGTGATGTGTGCAGAGTCTAAGGCAAGGGAAACGGCACGTTCCGCCTCTCTGCTCTGGCCTCTATGGTTATTCATTTTAAATTCATGATTATCATGAAAATGAAGCTTATAGAGGAGGCAGTTAAAATATTCTGCCCCAGGAACTGAATGTGTGAGCGATACCGTCATCTAGGAGTCCCCTGTGCCTTGGGCTTTCTCACGCCACCCTCCCACCCCCCAACCTTCTCTGCATGGAGCACAGACTTACAAACCCAGTTCCCATGTTATCCAGTTCCCGTGTTACCTTCTCTGGGACCCATTTCTGACTCAACTGCATCCAAAATGATCAACTATTCCCTCCTTGTTTTGCCATTGCTATTCTTGGTACACTAGTTTATTCTTGCAGCGAAAGTACTGAATTTTAATGATTTTTTTTGTTTGTTTGTTTCTCTGCTTCTAGATGGCAAGCTAATTAAGAGCGGGAACTATAGCGCATCCATCTTACTCCCTGGCATATTATGGATGCTGTTATGCCTCCATAATATGCATCCCATTCTTGGTATGAAGCAAAGAAGGAAGGGGGAGAAGAATGATGTGGTTCTTGGTGGCTCTTAAACCAGGCTTGGCTCGGAGACTGTGTTCTTTCTGCACCTTTTTCTGTCCTGTGAGCTCAATAGCTCAACATCCCCTCCCCACCCCTAGTGCCTCCCCTTCCCACTGCCACATTCACCTTCCCTAAGATGATGGGTGGGTGGAACAGGTGGAGCCAGGTAAGGGTAAAGGTGGAGAAGAATCCAGATTTCCGGAAATTATCCAGAGTACCTAAACCCTCTGAAGGAGGCACATTCTTTCTGAGCACTTTGACTTCGGGTGCGTTTGGGCAGTTGGAGGGAGGAGCAATAGGAAGGACCTGAAAGGAGAGGGCGGATCGGCCTCCCCATCAACCCCATGCCCTGAACTTTGCGTTAGTTGAATGCCTACTGTGGTCCAAGCCCATTCTAGGCTCTGTGGAAAATACCAAGAAAGAAGCATATGTTCACTGTAGAAAAATTAAGACAGACAAAGAGAAGGAACTAAGATAATGAAAAAAATGTCCATACCCCCATGATCCACAGATAATTGCCATTAGGACTTTGGTTTTGTATCTTTTGTGTCTTGCTCTCTGCGTCTCTGTGCACACGTGTCTGTTCTGTACAAAGGGAAACAATAAACATCGGGCTTTGTGACCCCTTTTTTTTCCATGTGATAATATTTCATCAGTACTTTCTGTGGTTCTCCAAATCCTTGACAGTATTAATAGCTGACTAATATCGCCCTGTCTCATTATCTATATGTAAATATATAATACATTTAACCCACATTCTAATAATGAATGTTTGTTTTAAGCTTATTTTTCCCGTTAAGAACAATGCTCAGGCTGATTATAGTCATCAGTGAATCACTGAGCAAGTGTTTCATCACATCCTTAAGATAAATTCCTGGAAGTGGGCTTTCTGGATCACAGGTTAAAAATTGATACTTAATTGATTTAAGTCATTGGTATACCGCCTGAGTAAAAGGGTTTGTGTGGGTCTGTTACTACCCTATAATGAGAGGCCTGACCTGGAGGGCAGGGATTCCAGCATCAGACCTGCCCCACTGAATCAGGAAGGACCAGACTCTCCCTTCTTTCTCCTCCAACATCTTTTGTGTGCAGGACACATTTTCCAGGTCTGAGTTTGTCCTTTGTTCCTTCCAGGGCTTCAAGTTGCACCTCTATATGGGGGTCCTAGGGTGTGTGGCTATTCCCAAGAACATTGGTGTGCAATTTTTTGTATGAGCATACATTTTTTCCATTGTGCCACGGGGGGCAATGTCTAGCAAGAGATTAAACAGCCATGTTTTGTTTTGGGCAGGTCATCATTTGTTACCTCGTCATCCTGAAAAGGGGTAGCTGGGAAGGGGACCAAACTATGAGGACCCAAAAGTGGGTGGGTGCAGGGTACAACGTCCTACCTATGCACACGTGGCAGCACAGCCACTGCAGCTGAAGGTCAAAACCAGCTCTAGGAGGTGATCTCAGTGTTATTCACACTCAGGGAGGAGAGACAAAGGTTGGGGTGTTGTGGGCTCACACATGATGCTTGGGGGGAGATCTTTGGATGCGAATTTTAATTTTTTTCTTTATTTTTAAAAATTATAGTTGGTTTACAGTGTCGTGCCAATTTCTGCTGTAAAGCAAAGTGACCCAGTCATACATGTATATACATTCTTTTTCTCAATTTATCTTCCATCATGCTCTATCCCAAGAGACTGGATATAGTCCCCTGTGCTGTGCAGTAGGACCCCATTGCTTATCCATTCTAAATGTAATGGTTTGTATCTGCTAACCCTAAACTCCCGTCCATCTCTCTCTTTCCCCCTCCTTGTTGTAAATGTTTAATTTCTCTGGGATAAATCACCAGAATTGCAATTTCTAGCTTGTTTGGTATGTTTAATGATATTGTCCCTGGCTATAGAATTCTTGGTTGACAAGTTTTTTTTTTTTTTTTTTTCCCTTTAAGTACTTAAAAGTGTCATCCCATTTTAGTAGCCATTTAGCCAGTGGGATTGAGCCCTTAAAACATGGGATTTGATGTGATCTTTAGATAGAAAGTGTCAAAACTGAATTACAGGACACCCAGCTGATGTCAGAGAAATGCTTGGTATGGAATTTCCCCCGCCCTTGGCTTCACCCTCTCTCTCATTGGAACTGGTATCAAAATCAGGATAGAGTTAGGAGTTGAGATGGATCTGGGTTTTTCCATGGCTCTGCTTACCTTCAGTGCATCAGTGCTGTCAAATTTCTCCAGGCTTTTCCTGTGCTTGGGTCTGAAATACTAGAAGGGGTCTTTCTCTATGTTCCTGGTCTGCCGTCCAATTTTGGCTTTTCCTAAACACCTGCACCAGGGTCTTTTGCCCCTCTCTGGGTGGCTGAAGATTTTTACTCACGTAGGAAGGAAGGTTGCAGGTGAGACTTTGTGCCTTTCTCGCAGGTGGTGGCGGCTGAGGGCTCATTTTCCTTGGGGGAGCGTCCTGGCCAATGATGAGAAGGGCTGTGGTACAGGAGCCTGCCAATCAGCCCACATGCTGCATTCAGGAAGAATCATGTTCTAAAAATTCATTCAGGAGTTCTGGACATGGCTCAGCAGGTTAAGAACCCGACTAGTATCCATGAGGATGCAGGTTTGATCCCTGGCCCCACTCAGTGGGTTAAGGATCTGGCGTTGCCATGAACTGGGTAGGTCGCAGATGCGGCTTGGATCCCATGTTGCTGTGGCTCTGGTGTAGGCTGGCAGCTCTAGCTCTGATTTGACCCCTAACCTGGGAACTTCCATAAGCTGAGGGTGTGGCCCTAAAAAAAAGACCAAAAAAAAAAATATATATATAGAACCCCAACCTCCTAAAAACCATTTTAGGACTCATCTGTGCCGCTTCCTGGTTCTACCCTTGAATCGCAGGCGGAGGGAAGGCTTTAGCGAACTCTTTTAAGGCTTTCCAAGTGGGGCTCTGCCTCAGAGGAGGCCTCTTGTGGTTGTTGAACTGTCGTTTGGCCCTGGGTCCCCTCCTGGGAGAGAAGCAGCTGAATCACAAGGCCCCACATGTTTGACAGTCTCTAGGCCACAGCCAGCTTGGAGTTGGCAAGTCCCCCCTTGCTTTTCTTCCTCTCTTGCTTTTCCCATGGAACCCGCTCCTTCTCGCAGTCTCTCCAACTCCGCTTTATAAAGAGCAATTCAAGTTGTCTTTTCTTCTTGAATGCACTGTCTGTGAAAGGGTCTTTTCACCGAGAATGTGGTGTCTGAGTGCTATCTTGCCAATGGGCTTAAACAAAGCTCTCCATGCTGGGTAAATTTCTGACCAGCCCATTCCCGCTCTTCCACCCTTGGCGAAAACCTGCGACATATTCGTGAAAGGAAAAGGGATGAAAAAAATCCTTCCCCGAAGGAGTTGCAAAATATCTTTGGTCTCACTTATTACAATTATGTCTCTTCTGCCGTGGATTTTCTGGAAGGTTTCAGTTCAGACAGACACATGTAAAGCTGGTCCTCTACCTAGAAACATGAAAACTCGAAGTGAATGTGTCTATTCAGGCTGCTCATCACCAAACGTTACATAATCCGAAGTTTGAGAAACTCAGTTAACAGCTTATTCGTGCTGAGGGCTTTCGGAAAACTAAGAACCCAAGTAGTCGTTGCTCCTTGTCTCCAGGGCAGCGTGTGAGAAACTACGGCCACGATCGCGGTCTCTCTTCCAAGTTTTTCTTTGGGGGACTTAGAGGGGATTGTGGTCTTCATTTGGGAGCCATGATGCCTGAGAAATCAAGAGGAGGAGAGCCGTGAATGTGCAAACCCAGCACCTTCCACATCCCAGAGCCAGCCCGGGTACTTGGCCTTGACATGGCAGCTGTCCAAAGTGCGGGATGAAGCCGGGGTCCGGGAGGCGCAGTCTGCCTCTGCGCCTTCTCCTCAGGATCCTGCCCTTCGCCTCACAGCAAAGCCAGGGAGTGAAACCATCTGCTTCCTTCTGCTTTTCCGTCTGCCGTTTTCTACGTCCTGGGCCCACTTCTGTCGCCACCTCCAGGAGAGCCAGCAAGAGCTCCGCACATGCGCAGAGGAGAGAGCTGAAGACAGGCGTGCCCTGCAGGATGCTGAGAAAGTGCCCGAGCCCACACTCCCTCGTGCCCACGTGACAAGCCTTCCCTGAGCCCCGTTCGCCTGCAGAGGCGCATGTGCGATGGTTAGCATGGAAATACGCGTGGGTTAGTTGATGCCTTCGCCTTTGACCAAGGCTCTTTCCCATCAGTCCCGTTTCCCCTGCGCTGTCCCTCCCTTTCCTCTTCATCTCGTCATCCTTTTTTTTTTTTAGGGCTGCACTCACGGCACATGGAGGTTCCCAGGCAAGGGGTTGAATTGGAGCTGTGGCTGCCAGCCTACACCACAGCCACAGCAACGCGGGATCCAAACCACGTCTGCGACCTACGCCACAGCTCATGGCAATGCCTTAACCCACTGAGCGAGGCCAAGGATCGAACCCACATCCTCATGGATACTAGCTGGATTCGTTTCCACTGCACCACAAAGGGAACTCCCACACATCGTCTTTACAGGAAGGTTCTGGAACTTCTCCAGGAAGCACGTTGGATGGAAGGCAGAGGGGCCTCTGACTCTCGAGAGGAGGCCAGAGACATAGCGGTGCATTTCCGGAGAATTTGAAATGGAAGAGGAGAGAGTGCCCTGGAGGCGATGACGTCAGCTGTGCATGGGTGTATACCCCGACCCTTGAGCAGCGGGAAGGTTGAGGGTGCTGACGCTCTGTGCAGTCGAAAACGCTCCATATACCTTGACAGTGGGTCCTGCCTGTTTTTGAGTCCCCATCTGCAGATTCAACCAACTTCAGATCGTGCAGTCCTGTAGTTTGTATTTATTGATAAAAAACCTGCATAAAAGTGACCTGTGCACCTCAAAACCTGTGCTATTCAGAACCTGACTTTGTGCTTTAAGCTGTCCAGATAATTCCGGTATGTGGGCAAGACTGAGAATGCCTGTTTGATTTAAATGTATAACTGAATAAGTGGCTTCCAGGTGCCAGGCCTGTGTCAGATGCTATTAAGGGCTGAATGTTTTTGTCCCCCTTCAGTTCATCTGTTGAAATCCTAGCCCCCAGTGTGATCTTTGGGAGGTGACGAGGTCATGAGGGTGGAGCCCTTTGTGTTGGGATTAGTGCCCTTATAAGGACAGATACCAGGGAGCACTGGACCACGTGAGGATACAAGGAGGAAACGGCCATCGTGAATCAGGATGTGGGGGCCTCACCAGAGACCAAATCTGCCACTGCCCTCATCTTGGACGTCTGGCATCCAGAGCTGTGAGGACTGAATGTCTTGTTGTTTAAGCCCCCGTCTGTGGTGTTTTTGTTAGCGCGGCCCACGTGGACTCAAACACGTGCTGAGCGTACAAAAAGAAGAACTGGTTCCACATCTTGAAAAGGACAGTTGGGGGCTACACAGCCAAGGATGGGAGAGAGCCCTGTGCATTTGGTCCCCAGCTCTCCCCTGCAGCTCGTGAGCCCGAGGACCCCTTGACAGCTTCTCCATCAGCAGGTGCCCTGTGCTCAAACTGGAACTAGAGGCAACCAGGACTTGAGCTGACACACAACACCCGTTCCACCTTCCCTGCAGAGAATCTCAGGGGTTTTTGTGTTTGAGGCCACTGCTCCTCTCTATGTATATTCGGATAACCAGTCAAGATTTGGAAGTGGTTGCCTTGTGTGTTAGTAAAATCAACAACTGGGTCATGTATTTCACAAAATACAGCCATGGTTCCCAATCAGGGACGAACTGCGCCCCCCAACCAAGGGACACTTGGCATCTGGAGATGTTTTTGGTCATCTTACTGGAGAGAATGTTGCTCTCGGGGCGGGGCCGGGAATAAGGCTAAACATCCTACGACGCACAGGATGGCCCCCGTAAGAAAGGATGGTTTGGCCTACGTGTCCACAGCACCAAGCCCGAGGAACCCTGGTCCATAGAATCCTGCTTTAATTTTTGCAATTGTTACAGTGACTCCATGAGTTAGATATTATTCCAGTCCGTGTTTACTAAGAAGTGTCCTGAGGGCCAAGGGTGGTGATTTAACTCATTCAAAAGTGGAAATCACTGAGCTCGGGATCTCGGGCTAAGCCTGTGTTTTGTGTGTTTATTTTTCCCTGCAGCTTTACTGAGGTGTAATGGATGCGCAAACACCGTAGCTATGTCAGGTGCACCATGTGATGTTTTGGTATAGGTGTATACTGTGAAGGATAGCACCGCAGGTAGTTAGGGTGTGTGTGTGTGTGTGTGTGTGTGTGTGTGTGTGTGATCAAATCGCTTCAGATTTACTCTTTTCGCAAATTTCAAGTTCATATACAGGATTGTTAATTACAGTCATCATGCTGTACATTAACTCTCCAGAATTCTTCACCCCGCGTGTAACTGAAACTGTATCTTCTGACCAGCATCTCCCTATTTCCCCCCTTCCGTGAGCCTGCAACACCCACCATACGGCTCTCTGTTTCTCTGGGTTTGACTTTTTTAGATGCCACGTATAAGTGAGATAATACAGTATTTGCGTTTCTGTGTCTGGCTTATTTCAATTAGCATAATGTCCTCCGGATTCAACCATGGTGTTGCAAATGGCAGGATTTCCTTCTTTTTTATGGCTGAATAATATTTCATTGTATGTATGTATATATCGATATGTACATATATATACACACCCATACACACAGATAATCAATATATATCACACATTGCGACTGTGATAAACATGATAAACATGTGATAAACATGATGGTGCACATATGCAGTTGATGTGCTGATTTCCTCTCCTTTGAACAGAG
Source organism: Phacochoerus africanus (assembly GCF_016906955.1). Taxonomy (NCBI): domain Eukaryota; kingdom Metazoa; phylum Chordata; class Mammalia; order Artiodactyla; family Suidae; genus Phacochoerus; species Phacochoerus africanus. The sequence continues at coordinate 69,973,647 of NC_062555.1, read as the reverse complement.
CCCAGAAGTGGGATTGCTTGTAGCTCTAGTTTAATCTTTTGAGGACCCTCCATACCCTCGTCCACAGTGGCTGCACCAATTGACATTCTCATGGTCAGGGCACAAGGGTTGTTCCCTTTCCTCCACATCCTCGCTAAGGCTCGTCATCTCTTATCTTTTTGAAAAAAGCCTTCCAGATAGAAGTAAGGTGATGTTTCACTATATTTTCTTTCTAAGCGCAAAAAGGTAAACATTTAATGACAAATTTATACAAATCACTCCATGTGCGTTTGCTGATATGTGCAAATGACATTATTTTGTCCTTTTTTGTGGATGAATAGTATTCCACTGTATATATGGGCCGTGTCTTCTTAATCCATTCATCTGTCCGTGGACATTTAGGTTGATGTGTGAATATGCGATAATTTCAGATGCAAAGAGGGATGGACTAAAAGATTGATATGGACACATAAATTCTTCACATCTGAGAAACAGGTTGATTTACCACCACAGTGTTGCTGTGCACTTTCCTGAGGACGTGATGTGGAGCATCTCTTCATCCACCTGTTGGCCAGGTGTGTGGCATGCTGGGCCTGTGCACCTGCAGGCTGGCTTCCCATAGAACTGGCATGGTGAGGGCCGCCAGGTGAATGGCTGTGTGCCTTGGCTTCCCTTACAGACCCTCGAGGAAAGAGTGGGGCCACTTCTGCTGAAGGAAGTGATTTCCTTGACCTCATCTGAGTCCTTTGTCTTAAAAGAGGTTATCAGGTTTCAGGCATGGAAAGTTTGGCCCCTTCACATTTCATTTGGCTCTTTTCATTTTTGTTTTAATTATAGTTCAGCATATTTTGGCTGGCACTGAGAAAGCCAGCCAGGCTAATCTCTGACCTTGTCCTTGAAAATCCCCTCCTAGGAGCCAAGCCATTGGAAAGCTCCTCAGGCTCAGGCCTGCATGGGGCAGGCCAGGCTGGCCTCGGCGGGGCTCCCCACGGCCAGGCTCGCGGGAGCAACCACAGGCAACCAAGCCCACACTTGCCTGCGTGGCCCTGGGCTGGGGTGGAAGGGGCTGGGCCAGTTTTAGGTTACACAGCGAGCCTTCCGCTCTGCTTGGGCTCAGCCTAGGCTGCGAATCTGGAGCCTAGAGTCGAGAAACCCAGCTTATGCTATGACCCAAGAGAAGTCTCATCTCTTTGAACCAGTTTTCTCTTCTGCACAGAAGGAAGATCTTCTAATCCGTTTGCATAAATAAGTCAGGGCTCAGGGTGCTCTGGAGAAACACACACTATGTATACATATACAAATACATGTAATTATAAGGAATACACAGTAATTATAAGAAATATATGTAGGGAGTTCCCATCATGGCTCAGTGGTTAACGAATCCGACTAGGAACCATGAGGTTGCGGGTTCAATCCCTGGCCTCGCTCAGTGGGTTAAGGATCTGGCGTTTCTGTGAGCTGTGGTGTAGGTCACAGATGGGGCTCTGGTTCTGCGTTGCTGTGGCTGTGGTGTAGGCTGGCAGCTGGAGCTCCGATTGGACCCCTGGCCTGGGAACCTCCATATGCTGCGGGTGTGGCCCTAGAAAAGACAACAAAAACAACAACAACAAAATATATATATATAGAATTGGCTCAGGTAAATTATGGAGGCTCAAAAGTCTCAAGATCTGAAGTTGGCAAGCTGGAGACCCAGGAAGCCGGTGGTATCAGCTCCAATCTGAGTCTGAGTCCTAAGGTGGGAGAAGTCACAGGTTCCAGGTTGGAGGCAGAGAAGGGGAGGGTGGGGGAGAGGGCGGAGGAGGGGGGTAGGGGAGGGAAGGGGAGGGAGGGGGAGGGAAAGGAGGGAGGGGGAGGGAGGGCACAAATGACCCCTGACTGAGGCAGTTCTGGTCAGGCCTCTGCTGGGCTGGAAGAGGGGCAGGCCCAGTGGGGGAGGGGAGCGCCCTGCTTTCCTCTGCCCATCAATTCAAATGCTTGTCTCATCCTGTGCCCCAGACTGACTATTTTGCCCCCAAATTTGGATGTTGACACCCAGCCCCCAGTGTGACAGTATTGGAGGTGGGGCTCCAGGAGGTGATGGGGTCACGAGGATGAGCCCCCAGGACGGGAATCGTGCCTGCATACAAGGTCCCCCAGAGCCCCTGGCCGCTCCCTCCAGGTGAGCTGAGGTCACACCAGAAGGACAGCCATCTAGGGGCAGAAAGCAGGACCTCCCCGGACCCCAGCTCCCCTGGGCCCTGATCTCAGACCTCCGGCCTCCAGAGCCGGGGCACAGTCACGCCAAATGCCGCATTCGCTGCAGTGAAGGTCCACGGCCGGCACTTAGTGGGGAAAATATTTCTAATTTTTGAATCAGCGACTTGCCCTTCAGTAAATATCATGCGCCCATATATGGAACAGTCTGTATTTGAAATTTGGAAAATCAGTTTTCTTCTATTCATGTGGTTATGTTTACTTCAAAGACTCTGATTCATACCCCTTGAAATATGTACACTCTGCATTCTGAGTTCTCAGATGAAATGTGGTCTTTTTAAGTTAAAAAAGAGAAAGCAATGACTGTCGCATTCTGGCAGGAATTGTTGTGGATTTGTGGACTAAAGAACACGAATGTCCTGGCCAGATTGAGATAATCTGTTTCTTCCACAGCAGAGGAGGATTCTGTGATAGGCTATAATATTGGCCACAGCAGCATCTGCTCCTTTCTGGGTAAGGGTTACAGTTCCCATCCATTGCCATCCGCCTCGGCCAGGAGACTCTGGCCAACGCAGCCATTGCGGGTTTCCACCATGCCCGCTTTTCCTTCTCTCTGAAGACAGGCAATGGTTCTCACCGAGCTGCCACCAGCTAGCGTTCTGGACGTGGAACTGAGCCTCAATTGACCGTGTCAGGGGAGAAGCCGTTTTCCCCTCCCTTCTGGATTCTTCTGGTCGGCCGAAGAATGAAATTGACATGAGACAGACCAACAGGAGAATATCACACCAAAGGTTAATTACACACATCCAGGGAGGAGACCCAGGAGAACGAACTCACCCACGTGGCCAGACCCTCGCCTTAAACACCATCTTCAGCTAAAGACAAAAGAGCCAAGGAGGATGCTGGGGGGGTGGTTTGGGACTTCACAGGGAAAGCAAATGTTTGCTAAATAAACACTTGCTGGGCCAGGCAGAGGCCATGGAACACAGAGAGGAATTTAACAGACGCTGCTGAGTCTTCCCTCTGTCTGCGTACCTCGATCATGCTGTCGTGACCTATGATCTACAGTAACATGATGGGCTTGAGAGCGATGCTTTATTAGTCTGCTCCACCTGCCATAAAAAACACCACGGACGGGGTGGCTTCAACAATAGACATTTTGCTCACAGTTCTGGAAGCTGGATGTCCACGATCCAGGGGCCAGCACAGTCCGTTTCTGGTGAGAGCCCTTTGCTTTCAGGTGGCCGGCCGCCCTCTCCTTGTGTCCTCTTGTGACCTTTCTTTTGACTCAGAGACCAAGCCCTCTGAGAGGGCACTAATCTCACCAGACCAGGGCCCCAGCCTCAGCACCTACTCACCTCCCAAAGGCTCTCCTCCGAACACTGTCACACAGTGGAGACACAACATTCAGTCCATAACCGATGGTGTGAACGGAAACAGCAAATGGAAGTGTTCAAACCCCAGAGTTCCCTGGCGGATCAGTGGGTTAAGACCTGGCATTGTCACTGCTGTGGCTTGGATCCCTGCTGTGGCACAGGTTCGATCCCAGGCCCAGGAACTTTCACATGCCGTGGGCATAGCCAAAAAAAAGTGCTCAAACACCAATAGGAGACACACAACCATCATTTTAGGAGGACACGTGGTGTTTTGTTCTGAGGATGGGCTTTAGCTCCACTCCAAGACAACGGCAGGAAGATTAGCAACCATAAAACCCCGTAATGCAACAGGGCGCTCGCTCATTCAATCCCGTGCTCAGACTGTGGATCCCAACCCTCCTTCACCCTACACTGGTTAGCAGGAGACCCAGGCTGTGTCTGAACATCAGCTCGGGAAGACTTTGCTGAGTTTGTGACAATTAAACTGAGACCTGGGGGAGTAGAAGCAGGGAAATTCCAGGCACGGGGAAAGGCTGGGTGGGGCTTAGGGAGACAGGGAAGAGCCCTCTGTCCTGGAGTCACGGGGAGTAGACCTGTGAAGCTTGAGCCAGGTGAGAATGGGGCCGAATGCAATGGGGGAGGCGGGGAAATGGGGCAGGACCCCAGCACCCGTTTAACCTGCTACCCGGGTACAGCAGGAAGGCACCAAGGAGCTTTAAGGAAAGACGTAAGCTCACGTGTTTTTGACAGTTTGTTGTGGTTCCTCAAAAAATTAAACATCAGATTTCCATTTGGTCCAGTAATTCTGCTCCTGGGTAAATAACCCCCCCCCCAAAAAAAACCTGAAAGCGGGGACTGAAACGTAAGAGCACCCATGTACATACCAGCATTATTCTCTTCAGAAAGTAGAAACAGCCCACGGGTTCATCTACAGAGGAAGGATAAACAGAATGTAGTAGGCTTGTACCATGGAGTATTACTCAGCCTTAAAAAGGAATGAAATTGAAAATTCCAGAGTTCCTGTCATAGCTCAGTGGTTAACGAATCTGACTAGTGAACCATGAGGTTGCAGGTTCGATCCCTGGCCTCGCTCAGTGGGTTAATGATTTGGTGTTGCTGTGGCTCTGGTGTAGGCCAGTGGCTCCAGCTCTGATTAGACCCCTAGCTTGAGAACCTCCATATGCTACGGGAGCAGCCCTAGAAAAGGCCAAAGGAAGAAAAAATTTCGTCTCTGTCTCTGTCTCTCTAATTACAGGAGACTTGTTTTGGATCTTACAATTCCTTTGCGTTTCCTGGACCTGGTTCAGTTGGCCCAGAAATGTGTCTTTGTGAAGAGTGAGTTCAGGAATCAATAATCATGATTTTCCTGACTATGTAGAGCTTCCAAGAGCAATTCCACCAAAACTTGGTATATGTCAGCTGGGGAGAATTTACCAGTGACAACCTTGGACTTGGATCATCTATGCCGTGCCTGCCTGGGGGCGGGGGGGTCTGCTGGTGGTGGGGACACCGGATGGAGACAGCTCAGAGGCAGGTGTCCTGGAGGCTGGTGGGTTGGGGACGGGCTGACCCTCTGTCTACCCAGGCACGTAGACCAGGCTTTGGAGCTCGGTTGCCAGCAGGCAGGTGGGCAGAGAGGAACCCAGGAACTGAGCTGAAGGAATGCAGGAGGAGCTGACAAGGCGGTACTATGTCCCTGGACTGCCTAAGGGTACCTGGCTCAGTGATGGACGGGGTGCCTGATGCGGAGCGGGGCACGGGGCGCCTTCTGAGAGCTTCCTGGGCGTGAGAACCAGGGCAGGGACGCAGCCCATCCACACTCTGGCCCCATGCTGCGCTGCCTCCTGCCAGGTGCCAGATCCGAGGCCCAGGTGCAGGCAGGAACAAAGCAGGAGAGGATGAGCCGGGCACATGCGCCTGCCAGTGCTGCTTCCAGGGACGTGTCCATGCCGGGCCTCTCCGCCAGGTGCAAGTACATCTGGAGGCAGGTGCTGAACCAGGTGGCCAGTCAGTGCCAGATTTTATTGAAACATAACTGGGTGGAGCAGAGAGCGCCCTGGGGACAAAGCGACCCGGCCCGAGGGGGGTCCAGCAGCGCATCGGCCAGGCACCTGTCCCCTCCCTGCCTGGTTCCATCAGGTCAGTGCTGGGCTCCAGGACTCTGGGGAGGAGAACTCAGCAGTGGAGTTGGCTTGTTTGAATTTTCGATGAACGAAGAAGTCAAAGGCAGTCTGGCTGGTTGCTGGGCTGGGGCTGGGTCTGCTTCTCTCAGATTTCATTGTGATCTCAGGGCTGAGCCTGCCAGGGGGTGATGGAGGGGATGGCCTTTCTTCCTCGTTTCAAAGTGGAAAAGGACAAGGGGACGGGCAGTGCTGAGGTTGGTCTAAGGAAAGGAAATTGCTACCAGAAGGCTCTCTTGATTAATAATCACTGGTGGAAATGCCAGCCTGGGCACAGGATGGATGACTGGTATCTCCCTTTCCTTGCCCAGCTCCCCTGTCTCTTGTTGCACGTGCGTGTCCCTGGGGGAGCAGGAAGGTGCCTTTTGAGCCTCTGGAGATGATGCCTCGTTCAGGTAAAACAGCCTCGCCAAATCTAAAGTCATGCTTTAGAAACGGGGCCTTGCTGGAAGGTGGCCTCCGAGGAGCCGGCACAACCTCTCAGGTAGCAGAGAGGAGAGAAGGAAAGTGAGGGGAAACGGGCAGGGCTGCAGGTGCCTGTGGAAGAGGATGCAGAGCCCAGCCCGGCGCCTGGGCTCCCAGAGGGCTGTCGGGGCAGGAACTGTGTTTGCTTCGTCAGTATCCATTCTCATTCTTATCTCAGAATCAGGGGGTTGAAAAAGACCTTAAATGCATTCTCATTTGTCCCTCCGCACCAGTGAGAGACACTTCCCTCTCTTTCTTACTCATCACCATGTGACCCTGTGAAACTGGCAGGAGATCAAGAGCTTGCTCCTGAATCATTTAGCATCAGATCCCAGAACTGGGATGGCTGATGGCAGGGAAAGCCAAAGCAGGCAGAGTTTGGTTTGATGAAAAGTGTAGAGGGGCCCTGGGGGCGGTGGGAGAAGACTGGGGAGGGGCAGGCTTGTGTAGCGTCGTGATGTGAAGGTTGGTTGATAACAGTGATGCTGTGAAACGAATATGTTCTGTTATTTTAAAGAACTAATAGCAAAGAGATCGCATTTATCTCTACTGCTGCCCCAACGAGTTAGAAAACGTCTTTTTTTTTTTTTAATGCTTTTTTAGGGCCACACCAGCATCTGGAGGTTTCCAGGCCAGGAGTCGAATCAGAGCTATAGCTGCTGGCTTACACCACAGCCCCAGCAATGCAGGATCCGAGCTGCGTCTGCGACCTACACCACAGCTCATGGCAATGCCGGATCCTTAACCCACTGAGCAAGGCCAGGGATCGGACCTGAAGCCTCATGGATGCTAGTCAAATTTGCTAACTGCTGAGCCATGACGGGACCTCCGGAAAATGTCATTTTTATAGACAGTGACTAAATGGAGTGGGATAGACAATCCTGATGATATTGTGAAATTGGGTATCAAAAACAAGAGTAAATTTTAGGTCCTCTGAGCATTAGCTCCCCAGACAGGATGGCATTGTGCTCGAGAGTAATAAGAAAAAAGTCTGAGTGCAATTTCTTTAAAGAAAGAGATAATCAAGTTGAAGCTGACGACTAGTAATACTGAGAACTATGTATTTTATCATTTGGGGAATGATGGCAGGGAAAGCCAAAGCAGGCAGAGTTTGGTTTAATGAAAAGTGTAGAGGGGCCCTGGGGGCGGTGGGAGAAGACTGGGGAGGGGCGGGCTTGTGTAGCGTCGTGATGTGAAGGTTGGCTGATAACAGCGATGCCGTGAAATGAATATTTGAAATGATTTGCCCCAGGAAGGGTTTCTGAGAAATAAACTCACTTGTCCCTCCAAAATTTTGAATATTTACCTCTCTGCCAATCCAGTGTTTCAGGCACGGGGTAAGTGGTCTGTATGCACAATCGCCATAAGAACCCCATGCAGTGTGATTGCCTCTGTTCCACACAATAAGAAGTTGAGCTACAGACAGTGAGGTTGTTTGCCTAAAGGTCAAAGAGCTAAAAGCAGAATACAGTTTGGACGTGTCTGTCTGGTCCTGAGCCCTACACACTGAACCATGTTGCTGCGTTGACCCGCCGTGGCTTCTGTGTCTGTGTGACAAGCACGAAGAGAGTTCACCACGGCCAAAGCACACGAGAGGCACAGACACGAGGCAGATTTTACAAACACGTTTCTTTGATTGCTTTCAATGTGAGGGTTTTGTGCATAAGCTCTTCTTGTTTATCCTGCCCTCTAAATACTTCCTTACGAAGCCCCATAAAAAGGTTCAGAGTCATCAGGTAAGCTGGATAAGAGGAAATTGCTTTAGTGGCGAAGATGCGTGAAATCACCGCCACATGGTCAGTAGAGGTAGAAGCCTCCCAGATTGTGACTTATTCTGTCAATTCATCTATATCCGCTTTCAAATCCTGCCTTCCACAGTTGTGACCAGATAGAAGAAAGCCAGGTGAACCCCTGTCTTCAACACCAGTCCTTGGCCAGATTCGGAATTACAAATTTGTTGTAGGAGTTCCCTGGTGGCTCAGTGGGTTAAGGATCTGGCATTGTCACTGCCATGGTGCCAGTTCGATCCCTGGCCCTGGGAACTTCCACATGCCATGGGTGCAACCAAAAAAAAATTTTTTGTACCTCGTAAATTTGAAAGTGCCCTTGGCCTTTCAAAAGACATATTTTATTAGTTGCATTGATGTTCTAATCAGCTCTGAAGGTCCACGATATGTAGTTATTTCAGTTTGGCAGAGGTGCCGTTTTACCTGCTTTGTTACCTAAGGATGCTCTGTCCGGTGGCTACCTGGGGTCACACATTAGCTGGGGGCTGGGGTGGCGAGAAAAGCCTGGAAGGCTTTTCCAGTGATTACATATATATGGTTGTTGTCAGAGACAGAGATAGGTGATAGGAGGGATAATATCCACGGAAGTTGGAAAGAGAGCCAGTGGGATGAAGGTATTTCTAGAACTATGGCTCCGTGGGCCTAGGATGGTCAAGAAAGTCAGTCTTTTGATTCAGTAATTTGAAGTGTTCTAAGGGCCCGGAAACACACTTTTTTTTTTTTTTTCCAGTGTACAACGTTCCTGGCGCTCTGATGTGGGAACAAGCTTTTTTGGCATATTGTTATAAAACTGGTGAAACGCTCTCATCAAAATGACGTTTATAGGCCCGTCTGACTGTTACCCCACACCTTATTACTGTGTTGCAACTTCCTAGTTTTGGTTCCTTGTGACAAGCCAACGTATAAACACGCTCTCTCATGAGCTTTTGCTGCTTCTGTTGGGGAAGGACTTGTTTTATCTGAGAGAGATGACATGGACTGTGGTCAGATGTCCCCCACAGAAGTACCACTTCCTTCGCTCCATGCGGGCCCTTTTGCGGCCCAGAGCAGAGCAAGGCTGTTTGTTCCCTTGTGCCTCCAGGGACAACTTACATGAGTATCTCCAAGCCGAGGGCAGAGCTGCTGATCACAGGGTCGTGGAAGGAGGCAGTTACCCGTGAAAGAGATTCAAATCAAGAAAAAGCCCAGGGGCCTTGACCTGCACCTGAACATCGTGAGAGAATCAACGTGCTTTGAAATGATGCGTCTGGCCCACAGTGTTGGTTTGCTCTGCTGACACGTCTCACCCATCTGGGCAGAGACATTGCTTGTCTCACCCATCCGGGCAGAGACGTTGCTTGAAACTGAGGCCTTTCTCAGGGGGAATGGCCCCAAAACACTCCCTTGGGCTGCCCAGGGGGCTGGCGAGAGTCTGCAGCCTTGATGCCAACTCCCAGGCGTCGGGAGGGAGGTCCCTGGGCACCCTCTGCCACTGTCACCAGCCATCCTCTGGCCTGGCCAAGGACCACTAGCCCCTTTCAGTTTGATGGCTTGGCATCTTCATTAAGTAAGAAAGCAAAAAGCAGAGGCCAGAGTGATGGGCCAGCCTGGAGGCTTGCTTGCCTTTCTTTCTTCTCCTTCCCGGGGTCTGTGCTCTGTTTGAAATTAAACAGGTTTTCTTCCAAAATGAATGATGGCGAGAGAGAGAAAGAGAGAGAGAGAGAGAAAAAAAAAAAAGGAAAAAAGAAAAAGCCACCCAAGGTTGAAAAGTGGTGGCTTCGAACAGCTGACTTCCTGCCTCAGCCAAGGCAGCGCTGTCCTCAGCTCACCCCTGAATGGGGCCGAGCTCTATGCAAATGAGAAGCTGTTTCCTTGTCTGCCCATCTGAGGCTCTCAAGTGAAAAAGAAAGAAAAGGAAAAAAAAAAAAAACAAAAAAACCCCCACCGTTACCACCAACAAAAAAACCCCCAAGACCAATTAATTCCAGTAGATTGCAGCCACGCGGGGCCCTGGTGAGGACACATCCTGTTTTGGCATTTAAGCTGTCAACCCCCATGCCAGGAGCCTCCCTGATGAACCCAGCTCAGTTGTGAAAGAACCTGGGGGTGACGAAGAATTCAGAGCACTTGCGGGGACAGTGTTTCCAACCTCGGGTCACTCGGAATGCTATTTTCTTTTAGCTAATTTGCTTTGATGGGAAAACAGGAAAAGCAAATCTGAGCCTTAATCATGCCTGAGGATCTGTTTGAGAGTCAGACTCCCTTGGTTTCTGATCTTGCAGGAACCCGCTCGGCCTTTTCACGGCTGCAGTCTGGCGGGATGGCTGCCAGGTCCCCGTCACAACGAGTGGCCCCGTCCTTTGCTTCTGTACCTGTAATAATAGTCTCGATTGATTTGAAGAGTCCCCAGCTAAGCAACGCCCAATGATTACGTAGCTGCCCCTGTCTGTGCTCTCTTCCGGGGCCCATAAGAAATTTAAAATCCAGCAGAAAGAGTTAGTTTAGCTGTGGGCAAAGAGGGTATCAAAAAGACTGAATTCCAGGGAGGTAGGACCAGGAAATGAATTTGTCTTCACTGTCTGCTGGCCAAGGCGACATCTTGGGCAGATTCAATAATTCACCCCGTTTCTGTCACTTTCGGCCCCAAGAATAGTCTTTTTTAGCTTCTAAAATTAAAAAAAAGTTTTAAATATTACTCCTGTATTTTCATTTTGGCTGCACCTGCACCTATGAAAGTTCCTGGGCCAGGGATCGAACCTGCCTCTCAGCAGAGACCCGACCCGCCATAGAAACACCACCAGACCCTTAACCTGCTGTACCACAGCGGGAACCCCAGAATAGTCTTTTTTAAAAAAAGATGATTAAAAAGATGATTAAGACTCAGGTTCAGGGTTCGATAACCTGGTCCTGTCTGACTGAGACGTCAGCTGTTACGGAGCCAATCCCAAGCTCCCGGGATAACTTTGCAGAGAGTTTTCAGGTGAGGTTGGTAAGACAACCAATTAGGGGAAATGAAAGAAAATATTAGCACATCTCCCTGTCTATTTCTCATAGTCTCTTTTAGTTTCTCTTTGGTGCATCTTCTAAAATATGCCCAAGGGAGTTCCCTGGTGGCCCAGCGGTTAAGGATCCGGTATTGTCACTGCTGTGGCTCGGGTTCCATCCCTGGCCCAGGAACTTCTGTATGTTGCAGGCATGGCCCAAAATTAAAAAATATATATACCTTTTTATAAAAATAAAATCAGTGTCGGTACAGTAGCGCAGTTTCAACTTGTACATAAAAGTGAGTCTGGGGTGGGCTCCAATTTTGTGCTTTGTATTTGGGGGCGCAAAAATGTCTGAACTTTGCAGCAGAGGAGGCCTTGAAGGAGCGTGAGACTGAATTCCACAAGAGCAGCCAGGAGAGAGACCCCCACGTGGGGGACAGACCCTCTCTGTCGGAGAGGAGTCAGAATCCTTAGAGCAGGTGTGGACAGTTGTGGGGTCTGGGATGTGGAGGTGCTGGGGGCAGGGGCTTGACTCAGGGAGGGGCTGGTCCTGCAGTTGCACCCCGTCTGTCCAAGTTCACAGGCACCAGCATCTCAGTGCTCCGAGACCCCATCTGCCTGCCTGGCAGGATGTCCAGACTTGTCCTGGAGCTTTGGTCACTCCCTCTGGATCTGTCCTTCACACCCCTCTGCTCTGTTGTCCTCAGCGTTTGTCCTCATCCCATGGTGCCGTCCAGCCCCCAGGTTGACGTCCGTGCTGTGTCCACGTGGGGTCCAGCTGCAAAGCTCCACACTCTCTAGTGCTTGTCTTCCTTCTGCTCCAGCTTCTCCAGAGGGGCGTCTCACAGCTGCCTGGGCTTTTGTGCCTCAGCCTCTTCTTCCTGGGACAGCGTCAAAATAAGATCAGACACAGCTTCACGCTCCAGGAAACCGTGCCCTCTCCATCTTTGACACCGGCTTGCAGACAGCCCGGACCTCTTCAAAGATTTTTTTTTTTCTTCTCTCAGACTCATGCAAATTAGGGGATGTGGCTGGCTGAGTCCTCACCCTGGTTTCATGAATGTTGCAAAGCCCAGGATCACACCACACTGTTAGGAGGCTGTGCAGACCGAATAGGCAGAGGACCACTGCATGAGAGGGTGGGCGAAATCTATATGTTTGTAGTGGAGTCTAGCTCAGACCTGACCCTCAGTACTGATGCCCAAGAGCTGACGAAGGGCATAACAAAGAGTTGTGTCGGGGGGAGAGGATGAGCTCATATGTGGACAAGCTAAATTGTAAAGGTGTCTTGTGGCTGTCGAGATGGCAATGCCCAGTCACCAAAGTGTGTAGATGTGGAGTACAGGAGGAAAGTCATAACAGTAAGAGGAGAAACCTTCCCTCTACACTCTTAGGTTCTGTATTGGGACCTGCAAATTAAACTCACATTGACAGACTAGCAAGGGAAGAAACAGACTTTAATCACATATGTACGTATAGGAGTTTACAGAGAAATGTGACTCAAGGGCAATGAGAATTTGGGGTTTATCCACCTAATTAACAGGTGAAGGGTAAGGGGAAGAAGGTCACTTAGGGAAAAAAATTAAATATTTCAACATAAATGGTTTTTTCTCTTTTTTAAACTAGATATCCAAAGTTATTATAAAACTACAGAAATTGAGATAGTGTGTTACTGAGACAAGTTTAGGCAAATGGAACAACGGACTGGAGTATAAAATCCACAACAGACCCTATGTATGTAGTCACTTGTCACAAGAGTCTCCACTAAAGTTCTGTGGGGGGAAAGGTGGTCTTTTCATTAACTGGTTCTGGGACAAGTTTGTCCACTATATGGAAATAATGAAACCTCACCCCAAACTCACATCATACCTAAAATATTCTTTTAAATGGATCATAGACCTACACGTGAAAAGTAAAATAATAAAACTTCTAGAAGAAAGCATAGACGATTACCTTTTATAACCATGGGATAGGCAAGGATTTGTTGAACATTGCACACACAAAAAAGTGCTAACTAGCAAAGAAAAATAAACTGGACTTAATTAAAATTAACTAAAATATGCCACTAAGATAATGAGAAGGTCAGCCACATACTGGGAGAAGGTACTTGTAATACATACAGTTTATCTTTTTAAAAAGATGCATGATCCTGGAGTTCCCTTTGTGGCTCAGTGGGCTAAGAACATGACAACTATCCATGAGGACGTGGGTTTGATCCCTGGCCCCGCTCAGTGGGTTAAGGATCTGGCATTGCCACAAGCTTCAGTGTAAGTTGCATTTGCAGCTTGGATCCAGTGTTGCTGTGGCTGTGGGTAGGTTGAAGCTACAGCTCCGATTCTACCCTTGGCCCCGGGGACTTCCATATGCTGCAGGTGCAGCCCTGAAAAGAAAGAAAGAAAGAAAAAATGGTCCCGTAGGAGAGTGGATGGGAGATGCGACAATTTTGTGACAGAGAGTCTGAGTGTGGTGCTGATTTGGGATTTATGATAATTAAGTTCTTTGGGGAGGCTCAGCTTTTAGGCAGATAGGGGGTTCCAGGAGCTTAAATGTCTTCAGCTCAAAATGATTTTTATGCCCCATCGGGTTCCTCTGGACTCCTTTTGCAGGAGTGTTCCTTTGGGAATACGTTCTGATCATCAAAGGGGAGACTGAAACCATAGGTGAGTAAGAATGTAGGAGGGATCAAGCATCCTTGGAGGGACAGCTGGTCCAGATTTGGGTCAGAAACCGCGCACGAGGAGCCAAGAGTATCTTGTCAGATCAGCCATGAAGCCGTTAAAGACTACTGGGGTCAGAGCCGAAGGCCACAGAAGCTCCCACCGAAAAGTTAGGACAATTTGAGCATTGCCAAGAGTAATCACTTCAGTGGATTGAAACACAAAAATGTGTGTTAATCCGTGAACTCACAATGATATTCAAAACAACAAAACTCAAGTCGTTTTTCCACCGGTGGAGTCTACCACCTTCAATTATTCTGAAGACTAGTAAAACAGAGGGAGAAAAATCAAGCACTTATTCTGTTTTTCCCGCACGAACTGTAGTCACAGTCAGCAAAGGGTGGGCTGCGGAGAAAGATCTTCAAGTAAAAATCCAGCTACTCAATTCAGGAGGAACAAGAATTAGAGTATCACCGTTTTGAAGCCCTTAATGAAAGGGTAATTATTATCAGTCAGGTAATGACAAAACCAGGGGGTGGGAAAGCCAGGGGGGGACATTTTAATGTACAGATTGTGCTGGATCCACTCAGCGGTTCTTTTTTTTTTTTTTTTTTTTTCTTTTTCAGCTGCACCTGCAGCATATGGAAGTTCCCTGGGTCAGGGATGGAATCAGAGCCACAGCTGCAACTTACACCATAGCTGTGGCAATGCCAGATCCTTAACCTGCTGTGCCCCAGCAGGAACTCAACATGTATCCTTTTTTTTTTTTTTTTTTTTTTTTTTGCTTTTTAAGACCACGCCCTCCACATATGGAGGTTCCTAGACTAGGAGTCAAATTGGAGCTGCAGCTGCTGGCCTACACCACAGCCACAGCCACAGCAACACAGGATCCGAGCCACATCTGCAACCTACACCACAGCTCATGGCAACGCCGGATCCTTAGCCCACTGAGCAAGGCCAGGGATTGAACCTGCATCCTCATGGATGCTAGTCAGATTTGTAACTGCTGAGACATGCTGAGAACTCCCACACTCATCCGTTCTTACTGAGCTTCTTCTAAATGTTCTGGATACATTTGGGGGCTGAGAGTACTATGATCAGTAAGAGAAAGTCCCTACTTTGGGAGTTTACATTCTAGGGGTAAAAAAAAATGTCTTTTTTTTTTTTTGTCTTTTTGCCATTTCCAGGGCCGCTCCCATGGCATATGGAGGTTCCCAGGCTAGGGGTCCAATCAGAGCTGTAGCCACTGGCCTACGCCAGAGCCACAGCAACGCCGGATCCGAGCCGCGTCTGCAACCTACACACAGCTCACGGCAGCGCCAGGTCCTTAGCCCACTGAGCAAGGCCAGGGACCGAACCCGCAACCTCATGGTTCCTAGTCGGATTCGTTAACCACTGCGCCACGACAGGAACTCCTCATTTTAAAGTCATTATAACAAACCCTTTGAGATAACCTTTATGTCCAAAAACAGCGGAATGAACAAATCAATAAAACACGACGTGTCGTGCAACCATCACAAAAGTCATGGTTTGGAAGCCTATCACACATCGTAGGGGATTTCTTCCTATATAAAACCAGATTAAATAACAGCCGTCTACATCGCTGTGCATGGCGTATCATGGCGTTCTGCAAACTGAAGTGAGAAGGTACAGAGAACCTCTGTATTACCGTTTGGGAGGAGCTGCCCCAGCGGGGCTCCGAGGGCAGGATCGAGGGTAACCCGGTGTGTTCCATCGTCAGAGTTCCGTTTTCTTGGATGCATTTCCCGCCAAAAGTTATGCATCATTTTCATATTTGAGGAGTTTCCTTTTCAGAAGCTCCACGGCAACCACGGAAAGGCTCCAGATGGGTGCTGGTTTTGGCTCTGCCACTTGTTCTCAGGACAACCTTGAGCAAGTCTTGTCCCTTCCTTGGGGCCCTGTTTGGATTTCAAACCAAGAGGCTAAGCGGTGATTGTTTTTTAAACAAATATAGCAAACTAAGGTTAAAAATGGGCTCCTTTTTATGGGAGGAGCCCTCCCTGCACTTCTGTATGTCTTTATAAAATCCATCCATCACTGTTGAATTCTTTTCTTTTGCCTAGCTATTGTATGTACATACTATTTACTTTTAAATATTTTGCTTTTAAAAGGTACTTTAAAATATTGCAGTGTAGACGTGTGTGTTTGTGTGTGTGTGTGTGTGTGTGTGTGTGTGTGTTCATTCTGAATCCTCTTTGGGATTGTTAGTTAGCGTGTCCAGTACTCCAACTGGCCATACCCTTTGGGACTGGTTACTAGCATGGAGAGGCGGCTCCAGGGTTTTTGTGGTCTTTATTTCTGGTCAGTTCTCAAGGGTTCCCTAACGACCCTAATGAATTTATGAAGCTATTTTTCATTGGAGTGGTAAGTGGCGCTCGAGCTGTGTGAGTTGGTTAGAACTACTTAAAGGTACTCTCGCTCTGGGTGTGGGAATCCGGTGATGCCAGCAAAAGCTGTGAACTTGGGAGTGTTGTCTGAACAAGTCACTCTAGTGTGTCTGGAGTCCATCTGCCAACAGAAGGCTCTAGCAACTGGATCCCATGAGTGTGGTAGCTGAACACGACTGCTGGAATACAGTTCTGTCTGTTTTGAGTGACTATTCCAAGAAAAGGTCTGAGCCCCTGGTGCTTCCCAGAGCTTACAGAAATGGCTGTTTTTGTGCCTGCTGGCTGATAAATATTTTTATGTGTGGCAGACCTTGGCCTGGGCTTGGCTGGCTGGATCACACATCCCCTGGGAGCACAGGAATGGATGCTGAGGCCTGTAGTTTGTATTCATCTTTAGTTATTGGATGTGCAAACAGTCTGATAATTTTGAATGACTGAGTTGATTCAGGCTGCTTGGCATGTGAACAGTAAACTTTATAGAACTCTTACTGAGTTCTAAAAAAATTATAGAACATGTTTAAGAAGAAATGTAATATGAGGATGAATCTGAAGTGTCTCACCAGCCCAATTCCTATTCCTGCTAATTAAATGCATTATGTGTCTTTTGTTTTTTGGACACAGCTGGGTTCCACAGCTTCTCTTTGGGGGCTTTTATGTGCCTTACTTTATAAAAATGGATGCCAGGTTTGCGGAAGCGTCACCTGAATCTCAACAGACAGCTGGTTCCGCCTCTCCAGAAAGCGTCAAGGGAGGCTTTGGCAAAAAGTCTTGGAAATAACGGGCTTCTTCCTGCTTTCATTTTGATGAGTTAATTTCTGTTTATTCACATATTGGATTTCACTTAAACACATGGAAAATTTTAAATGCCAAAGAAGGGGAAAAAAATATTACACAGCACATGTTTTTAAATGCTAAACTCCAACCATGTGAAGGCCAGGCAGAGTCACTTTTGGAAAATTCAAAGCTAAAATTGACCGTTAACCCGGGAGAGTCAGCCTCGGGGTTCAGCTTGCTAATTGACCGGGACTGCACCCTATGCATATACTGGTCCCCAGTCAGAGTGAGATACGAAGTCAGACCTGGTGACATACGGATCGCAGACGGATTCTCTTTGCTACCTGCCGAGCATGCAGGCAGCTCTGCTTGCAAGTGCAGGTAAATTGTGACACTTCTGTGTGTGACAAGTCAGCTCCTATGGAGCAGGGCGTGGCACACTGCTTTATTCGAGGGCCAACTTCAGCAAAGCCTCTCGGGGGATCTTATAAAGACACAGGCAGTTTCGAGGGCGGCGACGTGGCAGCGTGCGTCCCACTCTGAATTGGCCAGCATTTGGGCAACAACTGGTATGACCTTGGCCAGACCACTTACTTCCTCAGCCTGGGTTTCCTCATCGGCTACATGGAGAAAAGAAGACGTGACCTACTTCCCAGGGTGGCCCTGCGGGATACACCACGGTCAGTTCCCTCATCCGCTCTGGACGCTCTTCTGAGCAGCACACACACCTGTAGGTGTATGAGACACTGTTTCTATCTCGGAGGAGTTTATAGAAGGAAATAGGACGTGTAAGTCAGCAAAACTTTGAGATATGATAGGGGCTCTCTCATCAGCCGAGAGAAGGGTTTTCAGAGCAGGTGAAGCCTGAGCTGGTGCTTTTTGTTTTGCTTTTTTGCGTTTTACGGCCACACCTGTGGCACATGGAAGTTCCCAGGCTAGGGGTCAAATTGGAGCTGCAGCTGCTGGCCTACACCACAGCCACGGCAATATAGGATCTGAGTCGTGTCTGCAATCTACACTGCAGCTCAGGGCAACGCCAGATCCTTAACCCACTGATCAAGGCCAGGGATTGAACCCTTGTCCTCATGGAGACTAGTTGGGTTCGTAACCTGCTGAGCTACAATGGGAGCTCCCTGGTTTTGTGCGTGTGTGTGTGTGTGTGTGTGGTTTTTTTTGGCTGTGTCCATGGCATGGAAGTTCCTGGGGCAGGGATCGAACCCTTACCACAGCAGGGACAATGCCAGATCCTTAACCTGCTGCACCACCAGGGAACTCCGAGCTGGTGTTTGAAGGATGGGCGTTGGGCGGAGGTGCGGCCGTGTGTATGCATACAAACTACGAAACCGTGTTGCACTATGTTTATTATGACTTTGGTGACGGTGGTGTCTTTGAGGGCGTAGGGTATCTAGAGGGGAAACATGGTAACTAAACCCAGATGATGGTGTAGCAGCCACACCAGAACCAATCCAAGCTGCCTAGGGCTGTGGTCCCGAGGCCACGTGGTGTTAGAGGAACAGCGACAGCAGGGCAAACAGCATCTCCTACGCCGTGACCAGATGTAATGGTACACAGTATCGTTGACAGGCCTTCCGATGGCGTGTCCTTAGAGAGAAACCCGCTTCTCAGCCGGCATCTCATTAAGGTTTCTTAGGGCTAAAACCATGGGGCTGGAGTTGGGAAGAAAGGACACGGGCTAGGTCAGGTTCTGGTCATAAGTGAACCGGAAGTAAGAGCAAAGCTGGACCTGGAGTTCCCATTGTGCCTCAGGGGGTTAAGAACCTGACCTAGCTTCTGTGAGGACGTGGGTTCAAGCCCGGCCTTGCTCAGTGGGTTAAGGATGCTGTGAGGCCACAAGCCATGGTGTATGTTGCAGATGTGGCTGTGGTGTAGGCTGGCAGCTAGAGCTTGGATTCAACTCCTGGCCTGGGAACTTCCATATACTGCAGGTACGTTGGTAAAAAATAAATAAATCAATAAATAAAATGAGATAAAAACAAATAAGTAAAAAGAGAAGAGCTGGACCTTTTCTGTCCCCGGAGATAACGTGAAGAAGATATGTCTGTTCTAGATGTCACTGCTCAGTGGGGCCCATGGACCAGCAGCATCGGCAGCTCCTGGGATTTTATGAGCAAGGCTGAGCCCCAGGCCCCACCCCAGACGGCACAGAATCTGCATTTTTGCAGGAGCACCTAGGCGATCCCTATGCACGTCCTGGTCTTAGAAGCGCTGCTCTAGCCTGACCTTGTGTTGGAAAGACGCGCTGTTGAGGAGCAGTGGTGCTTGTGGTCCAGAAGGGCAGGCACTGGTGGGCGGGGGTTGGCTCTGTCATGATGAGGATGTGCTCTGGTCCCTCCCATGATGGGCAGCGGTGCGCCAGGCTCTCGGCGCTCCACCTGCTGTCCAGCCCCTCCCTAACCCTGGGAGCGCCCCTTGGGCCAGGGACCTCTGGGCCAAAGATCTGCCCCCGATCTTTGTGACGCTTGATTGAGGTGTCGGCTTGACCAGTCCCAGGGTGCCCAGGGGTTGGGTCAGACGTTATCCTGAGTGCTTCTGTGAGGTGAGATGCACATTTCAATCAGTAGACCTAGTAAAGCAGGTTGCCGGCCCTCCCTCCCTCCCGCAGGTGGGCCTCGCCCAATCTGTTGACGGCCTGAGTCGGACTCAAAGGTTGGCCCTCCCCAGGGTAAGGGAGAACGCCGCCTCCCTGGTCACTTTCCAACTGAGAAATGGGCTTTTTCTTGCTTTTAGACTTGAGCTGAAACACGGGCTCTTCCCGGATCATGAGCCTCCAGTGGCCTTTGCATGAAAGCTGTACCCTCAGCATGCCTGGTCACCCGCTTGCTGACTCAGCTGGCAGATCTGGGGACTTGTCTGCCCGTGATGATGTTAGCCACTTCCTGGTAATACATCTTCTTGGGAGTTTCCATTGTGGCGCAGTGCAAATGACCCTGACGAGTATCCATGAGGACACAGGTTCCATCCCTGGCCTCGCCCAGTGGGTTAAGGATCCGGCGTTGCCGAGAGCTGTGGTGTAGGTCGCAGATACAGCTTGGATCTGGCATTGCTATGGCTGTGGTGGAGGCTGGTGGCTGCAACTCCCATTTGACCCCTAGCCTGGGAATCTCCATGTGCCGGGGGTTCGGCCCTAAAAAGATGAAAAAAAAAAACAAAACCCACTTCTCTCTCTCTCTCTATATATATATAATATATGCATACATGTTCTGTCATATTTCCTAGTTCTCTTTCTGTGGAGAACCTGGCTAACGTTCTTTTTCATGGCTTGGAGATTCAGGGGATGCTTCTTGCTATTCAGGATGCTTGTTGACGTGGTTGAAAGTAAGAACAGTGACTGGAAATCACCCATTTCTCTTTGGTATGATTCCATGTGTGTCTGTTTTTTTAGGGAGATGGAGAAATGGGCTGACCAGTTTAACTACCAATTCCTCGACTTGACCTTTCTCTGGGGTGGGGGGATTGGTGCATATTTTATTTATCTTGCTTCCCTAGGATAGCGCCCCCTGTATCAACTTTGCTTTAGGTTGTTTTTTTAAGGAACCCCATGCTTATAGGTTGGATAAAATCTCATACAGTCATGGTGAATTTGTCTCACTCTGTTAGATTTTGCTTTGTAGCTAATGAGGCTACAGTATTAAGCATATAAAAATTTAGGATTGATCTATTATTCCTGGTAAATTGAGCCTTTAATACTCTGGTAATACTTTTTCCTTAGAGTTTATTTTGTTGGATATTGATATATATTGATATAGTCATACCAGTTATCTTTGTTTTTCTGGTTGTCTTTCTCTTTTTTCTTTTTTCTTTTTTTTTTTAGGGCTGCACCCATGGCATAAGGAGGTTCCCAGGGTAGGGGTTGAATCGGACCTGTAGCTGCTGGTCTACCCCATAGCTCACAGCAATGCCAGATCCTTAACCCACTGAGCAAGGCCAGGGATCGAACCCGCAACCTCATGGTTCCTAGTCAGATTGTGTCTGCTGCGCTGTGACGGGAACTCCTCTTTTTATTTTTTTAATTGAAGTATAGTTGAATACACAGTTGTGTCATTTCTGCTGTGCAGAAAAGTGATTCATTTATGTATATATAAACATTTAGTTTCAGAGACGAATATAAACATTCTTTTTAAAAATATTCTTTTCCATTATGATTGGTCATAGGACATTGAATATAGTTCCCTGTGCTGTGCAGTGGGACCTTGCTGTTTATCCAACCTGAATATCCATCTGGTAACCCCACACTCTCATTCCATCCCTCCCCCCAGCCCCTCCCCCTTGGCAACCACAAGCCTGTTCTCTGTGTCTGCGATCATATCAGTTTTCTTGTGGTTTCTTGTGGTTGCTATTTGCCTGGTGTGTGTGTGTGTGTGTGTGTGTGTGTGTGTGTGTGTGTGTATGTAGTTCCAACTTCTTATCATTCTGTATTCTTAAATTTAAGATGTGTCTCTTCTAACAGCATATTGACAAAATGTTAAACTTTTTTAAAAAGACCGAAAATCTTTTCACTTATGTTTAACCTACTGATAATTTTATTTATTTCTGCCATCTAATCTTACTTCTTTAATTGCCTTGAATTTTCTATAGTCCTTTTCCTCCCTTTTTAAGTGGGAGTATCGTTGGTTTTCTTCCCTTCTGCTTTTCCTGCCTCCAGTACTTAGTTGTAGATTCTATTTCCGTTCTTTTAATGCTTTTACTAAAAATTCTAACACTTGCACTTAAGATTTCAGTGTTTAGCATGTAATCAGTGTCTTTGTTCTCCAGTGCTCTAGATTATATTTCCTTTCCTGTGTTTGGATTTGTTAGCCTTAGTGAATCTGTGGATTTATGTTTTTCACCACGATAGGAGAATTCAGAGATGCTATTTCGTTAAATGCCGTGGTGTCGTTCTCTCTCTTTTGCTCCAGTTGCCTCTGTTCTGTTCTCCCTCTCCTTTAGGGACTATAATTAGATGAATACTCTTCTTCTTTATCTGTGGTGACATTTGTTCTCTTCTTCACATTTCACCCTCCTGGACTCTCTGGACTGTCTTCTGCATAATTTCTTCATCTAAATTTCTGATTCACTAATTTTCTTCTTATCAGTGTCCAATTTGCTGTTATGCATGTTTATTTACCTTTGATTTTAAACATTTTGGTTTTTTTTTTATAACAGTTGTTATACATTGCTTCCTCTTTGTTCATTTTCAACCCTTTTATACCTTTAATGAATATTTTTTTTTTCTTTTTTGGCTGCCCCGAGGCATAAAGAGTTCCTGGGCCAGGGATCAGAGCTGAGCCACAGCTGCAACCTACCCCACAGCTGCAGCAATGCCAGATCCTTTAACCCACTGTGCCGTGCTGGGGATCAAACCCGAATCCTGGCTCTGCAGAGATGCTGCTGATCCTGTTGTGCCACAGTGGGAACTCCTTTAATGAAAATTACATATGCTTATTTCATGTTCTAACTTTGATAATAATTCCATATCTTATGTTTTTGATCTCTTTCTTTTTCTCCTTTTCTTCTGGCTGCCATACATGTTTCCTTGTTTTGTGTGTGTGTGTGTGTGTGTGTGTGTGTGTGTGTGTGTGTGTGTGTGTGCATGCATGTATGTGTTTTCTATGCACATGTGATATTTTTTAACTGGAACCTTGTGTTTCTGGGAACTTCATCTGTCGTGATCTCGGGTCTGTGTTCCTGCTGCCAGGCACCAAGGCCCATCAGTCACCAACCTGGAGCCACTTTAAAGAAAATATTCAACTTGAAACTTTTAAGGCTAGCACAGTTGTGTGAGTTTGGGCTGCACACTCACGTGGGGGATGTTCTGTGGCTATGAACTCTTAGGAAAGTATTTCTTGTTTTCCATTTAGTGGCAGGATCAAGAGAGGCAACTTTATCATCTCCTAGCTGTGAGGTTATGTCTTCCTCACCTCACTATGAGCATGATTGGGCTGTTTTCTGTAGACTCCTTGGAACCTTGGGCTTCCCCATCCCCTGTGCCATGGGGCTCTTGAACACAAATCCACTTTTTATAGAACATGCCATCAAGGTGAGAGCCGACTTGCCTCCCTGAGTTTCTTATTATTCAGCCTCTGAATATGCTTTGTATTTTTGCCTTTTTTTTTTTGGCCACATCTGCAGCATGTGCAAGTTCCTGGGCCAGGGATCAAACCCACGCCATAGCAGTGACTCTATTCCCAGCAGTGACGATGCCGGATCCTTAACCTGCTGAGCCACCAGGGAACTCTGCTTTTTTGGCTCTCTTATCAATGCTTTTAAAGAGATGTTCTGGCACCCTTTTTTCTCGTCTTCAGGGGGAGAATGGGAGGATATTAAGGCACCATACAGCTGACAGCTGGGACTGTCTTACCTCTTCACACTGGCTGCTTAAGGACAACTGCAGTGGAAAAGAGCCGAGAGGATCCCAGAAGCTCAAGACCTCCTAGCTCCCCTGCCTCAGGATGGGGACAGGAAAAGGATGAATGAGATATTCAGTTTCAGCTCCTTCTCACCGAGTGGCATGCCCTGTGTTGCTCTATAGACTAGAAATTCCCAGACAATGGAGATCCCTTTTGTTTTGTTATGCGAAGTGCCCTCTGTAACATCAATCCCATTACGATCCTGGATTTTTATCAGCTACTGTTCATACAATTCATTTTATTGGCCCCACACCAAGAGCTGAGTTTGCCTCTAATAGAAGGATTTTGGCATTGCGTGGATCTGGGTCCTAACTCCTGGTCTGATACTTCACAGCGGTGTGACTTCTGAGTCTTAGATTCTGTTTCTAAAGGGGAGTCAGTCATACCTTCTGAGGGTGCTGTAGGGATTAAATACAAAACTGTAAATAACTTGGCTACATTAAGTATTTAGTAGAGGGTAGCCTTTTCACGGATGTTTAATTTTTTCCCAGTGGCTTTAGGATTACGGAATTCTAGGATTAGAGGAGGTGAGAAGAACCTGATCTCAGGCCAAAGTTGCGCTTAAAATAAGCTAGAGCATTTAGTTTCTAAGTTCTGTTTCAGAAGACTTTTAGCACCTCGATCTAGAATTTAATCTAACTGCTCTTACTTCATTTCATTTTACTGCCAGCAGCCTGCGATGCTATCACGAAAAGTTAACAAAGATATTTCTGACAGAAGATTTCGGGAAGGACCTGAGGAATGCCACCGGAAAGTTCCAGAGGAACTCAGGCTTCATTGCCTTCGGGGTAAACAGAGGAAGGTTCTCTTCTAGGACCCGAGTCTGGACATGCATACCAGAGGGACCTTGGTATTTTTACCACCTCTAGACATTCCTGGATTTTCTCATAGCGTGTCCTCTTTCTGGCCAACCCCAGGAAATTAGCACCCAAGAGAGTATAGACTGGTTCCCGTAAAATCCAGTCTGGAGCGTAACGTGAATAAGACGTGATTCCCCTGCATGGAATAAACGCATCTTCACATAGGCACCCAGGCTGGTCCTTCGGACGCTGCCCATCTCAGACTGGGTAGTGGGGTAAGAGAGGGCGGAAGACATTGATACAAAACGCAAAGGCCATTTTGGGAAACAGTGTTTGGCATGGCCAGAGAGTAGAGACAGATGAGTTAGAAATAATAGGGAATGAGTTCCCACTGTGGTTCAGTGGGTTAAGAACCCAACATAGTGTCCTCGAGGTTGTGGGTTCGATCCCCGGCTTGGCTCAGTGGGTTAAGGATCCAGTGTTGCCCCAAGCTGTGGCGTAGGTCACAGATGTGGCTGGGATCCAACGTTGCTGTGGCTATGGCGTAAGTTGCAGCTGCCCCTCTGATTCAACCCCTAGCCTGGGAACCTCCATATGCTATGGATGTGGCCCTAAAAAGAAAAATAAAGAAACAAAGGAACAAAAGCAGAGGACTCGTGGAGCCCAGGGAGGAGGGCTAATACTTTCATGAGGTTATGATGATAAAATCTGGCTCCTCTGAATTACGGGAACACCTTCCCTCTTGCCTCTTCATGCTGTTTTAACCTTTTATTTGTATTATAAGTATTTATAGCTCAGCCTGTGTCTCTTGTAAGATTCTAAGCATCTCCCAGGCAAGACCGGCACAATCCTAGCGTTAACTCGCATTCCTGTGGCCACCCATGCTTCTGACCATTAAATACACACAAAAGACGGAGCCACAATATTAATTATGGTTGCTGATACTCATGGTCAAGTAATTATTGCTGGACACCCTTAGTCATGAAAAGGGCTTAAGGTTCAAACTGCCTTGGAAATGTCTCAAAAGAAAAGAAATTGAAGGGGATGAAGCTTATCTTGGAGTCCAATGCGATTCAATTCATTTCCACTTAAGAATCCTATTCTGGGGAGTTCCCGTCGTGGCAAGGCGGAAATGAATCCTACTAGGAACCATGAGGTTTCCATCCTGGCCTCACTCACTCAGTGGGTTAAGGATCCAGCATGGCCGTGAGCTGTGGTGTAGTTCACAGACGTGGCTTGGACCCGGCATGGTTGTGGCTGTGGTGTAGGCCGGCAGCTACAGCTCTGATTTGACCCCTAGCCTGGGAACTTCCATATGCCACAGGTGCAACCTTAAAAATAATAATAATAATAATGATTTATCCACGTCAAAAAGGTATTTGCATGGGAATAACATTAATACACCCCCATATAAAATAGATGATTAGTGAGAACCTATTGCATAGCAAGAAAATCTGCTCAATAGTTTGTAACAACTTATATGGGAAAAAGAATGGCTATATGTATGAGCGATTCACTTTGCTGGACAGCTGAAACGAATACAACATTATACGTGAACTATACTCCAATAAAATAAAAGTAAAAAAAAAAAAATTAAAGAAAAAGATATTTGCTTGGGAGAAAGCTCCAGGCCAATTTCCTGCCGGTTCAATCTAAACAATTATTGAGACAAACTAGAACCTTTTGCAGCAACCTCGAGACCTTCTCTTTCTCCATGAAGTGTCAATTTTATGTGGAAAGATGTCCACCAGGTCTGCTTCCACATTTCCATTTTTTGCTGCTACTGTTCCTTTCAGACCTTTTTTATCTCTTACAGGGACTCTTCGAGGAGACACCTGACACCAGCCACCCTTTGCTTTAGTTCGTGTGCTGGGTTGGGCCATAGCTTGGACCCGAACACAAGCCCACAGCAAACCTCAGGGGCCCCACACAGGATCAAGGGCACATGTCTCAGCGTGACGTTCAAAGCCTGTGCCCTCTGAGACCAGCCAGGCTTTTCCGATTTTCCCCCCAGGACGCCCTCGCGACCCAACGTCCTAGTCGCCCTTGACGTCTCCCTCGTTCCCCGATGTGTCATGCACAGCTCGTGCTTCTGTGACTTTGTGCCACCTGTTTCTCCACCTGGGCTATTATCCCTTCCCTCCGTTGCCTGGTGGAAGCCCATTCGACCTTTAAGAGGCAACCACACGGAATGGAATCTGTGCAAACTCCCTTATCTGAGTTCATCAACACGGCCAGTGGCTGGCCAATGGACCAAAGAGTCAAAGAAGGAAATTAAAAAAATAAAAGCCACCTGCTTAGCCCTTCTCACTTAACCCTACCGGGAACAGTCATTTATTGACTCTTGGTGTAAGGCTTTTGGCGTAATGGTTCACAGGTCAAAGTTTTCCACTGACTTTCTTTTTTCCTTTTTCTTTTTTTTTTTCCCCTGCTTTTTAGGGCTACACCTGTGGCATATGGAGGGTTCCAGGCTAGGGGTCAAATTGTAGCTGTTGGCCTATACCACAGCCACAGCAGCGCAGGTTCCAAGCCACGTCTGTGACCTACACCACAGCTCAAGGCAACGCTGGATCCTTGACCCATTGAGCAAGGCCAGGGATCGAACCTGTGTCCTTATGGATGCAAGTCAGATTTGTTAACTGCTGAGCCACGTTGGAAGCTGCCATTGACCTTCTTCATAAGGCACAGTCAGAAAGTTTTGTTTTCCTGTTTGGGTTCTCCTAAAGGAGGGAGAGTTTACAGATACTTGAAAAGCAGTCTGAAGGCAGAGTTCCTTTAGACTTTTATGATTTTTTTATCTCCAAATTCTTTACCATTGTCCCCTCGTTAAACGTTAAAAAAACCAGTCTTGCATAATGACGCAAATGTACTTAACGCCAGTGAACTGCACATGGAAACGTGCTTAAGCAGGTGTATTCATCCACTTGGGCTGCATAACAAGCTCCTGCCGGCAGGGCTTAAACAAAAGGTCCTTATTTTCTCACCTGTCCGGAGGCTGGTAGCCCATGATTAAGATGCTGGCAGATCTGGTTCCTGGGAGTTCCCATTGTGGCTCAGTGGGTTCAGAACACTGACACAGCGTCTGTGAGGATGCGGGTTTGATCCCTGGCCTCACGCAGTGGGTTAAGGATCCATCGTTGCTGCAAGCTGCAGTGTAGGTCGAAGATGTCGCTTGGGTCTGGGTGTTACTGTGGCTGTGGCTGTGGCACAGGCCGGCAGCTGCAGCTCTGATTTGACCCCTAACCTGGGAACCTCCATATACAGTGGGTGTGGCTATAAAAACGAAACAAAACAAACAAGACACAAATTTTGTTTCTGGCGAAGGCGTCTTCCTGGCTTGCAGACAGGACCGCCTTCTTGCTGTGTCCTCATGTGGCCTTTCCTCTGTGAGCAGGTGGGTGTCTCTCCGATGTGTCTTCTAATAAGGACACTAATCCTATTGAACAGGGTCCCACCCTTATGGCCTCATTCAACCTTCACTAATTCCTCCATCTCCAGACGCAGCCACAGTGGGGTTGGGGCTGCAGCATATAATTGGGAGAGGAAGTGTTGCAAACATTCAGTCCTTCGCAGACAGTACGTTTGATGTTATGTGTATTTTACCACAGTGGACAAAAACAAAGAAGCTGCCAAATTGTTTTCTAAAAAAAAAAAAAAATCAACTTGCGTCATTGAATCTATACAAAGTGTTTGGCTTAGTTTTCATGGAAACAGTACTGTCTTCTGTGCTCATATTTCTGCACATGATGTAATGTTTTATTGGAATGGCTTGAATGGGGTTGAGAGCGACTGTTGTTGGCGCTGGCCAGTACCCCCTCCAGTGTGCGCCTCTGGCTGTGACCTGCCACTTGCTCTGAGCAGGACAGGGTCTGTCTTACGGGGCCATGAAGAGCTGTAGTCAGCTTTTAGAGTTTCCAGAAACTTCCTGCTGAAGTGCCCCCCTGCACTCAGTAGGCTGTGGATCCTTAGATCCACAGACAGCTTTTTGGGGAACGTTTCCCCAACCAAGGCTTCCCTTGCCTTGGAGTCTGATGTGCCTGCTCCTGACATTCTAAACACACTGGCTTCTTTGTGGAAATGTTTAATTTCTTTTTAAAGTTTCTTTTTCAGACCATACCTGTGGCATATGGAGGTTCCCAGGCTAGGGGTCCCATCAGAGCTGCAGCTGCCGGTCTACACCACAGCCACAGCAACGCGGGATCCAAGCTGTGTCTTTGATCTACACCACAGCTCATGGCAACGCAGGATCCTTGACCCACTGAGCGAGGCCAGGTATGGAACCTGCATCCTCATGACTACTAGTCAGATTCTTAACTCTCTGAGCATAACAGGAACTCTGCAATGTTAAATTTCTTTACTGCACTGGGTGTTTGCTGTAATACGACTGTATCACAAATGGCTGTAAAGCCTCTGAGACTTTGGAAATGATCATTATTTCGCACGCATGGGGCAGCCGGCCATCCGTTGTCTTTCTGCTGATGGAAGAACCAGAACACAGCTGCATGGTGGCCTTGACAGGTGTTCCTGCTGGCCACCTTGGGGTCTGGCCGCGGCCAGTGGCTGGAATAGTCATCTCCCTAGATTTCACGGCTTTTCCTATGACTCTACACCTGTCACCCTCTTCTGGGGACACATCCATGACGTGGAGACAGTGTCCTCCCACGACGGGCCCTCTGCGCAGAGTACAAGGTGGCACACAGAGGATGACTGAGTCCTTGATGACGGGGCGCTGGTCCTGCCCACACATCGGGGAGGAGGGGCTGCAGAGCTTGGAAGTTGGGGCCTGAGTTTCATCACCTTCACGGCCGTGCTCATAACCAGCTCCGTTTAACTGAAATCATCCTGTCCCAGAGGCCTGTGGTCCAAGGAGAGTGGATCCCAGACACACACAGTCCTGCTGCTGTGCCCAGATTTCTGCCAGGTCCTGAAGATACCCCTTGCTCTGGATCCCTGCTGGTTTTGAGGCTTGGGCACACAGCTGTCCCTTGATTCCCCGTAGGTGTGCCTTGTCCTTTTAATTTTTTTTCTTTTTCTTTTAAGGGCCACACCTGAGGCACATGGGAGTTCCCAGGCTAGGGGTCGAATCAGAGCTGCAGCTGCCGGCCTACACCACAGCCACAGCAACATGGGATCCGAGCTGTGTCTGCAACCGACACAACAGCTCACGGCAACGCCGGATCCTTAACCCACTGATAGGGGCCAGGGATCGAACCCACATCCTCAAGGATACTAGTCAGGTTTGTTTCCACTGAGCCATGACAAGAACTCCCTAAAAATCTTTTAAAGTGACCAATTTACTTTCTAGAGCAAATCGCTGGATGTATTGCAGGCACTTCTGGCTGGAGGAATAGAACTCTCTCCTGGCTGTGCTCACCCATTCTGGTCCATAAATGGCCCTTAGATGATGTGACTTTTGCTCTGGGCTGTGTGAGAAACTCACACTCCTTGGTGCAACCATCCGCTCACCGGCTCATTCATCTTGAAGAAAGCTGCAACGCTCTACTTTTGAGACTTTTGGGACAAATTCATGAAAGTCGTAATGCTCATAATTTCGCAAAAGCGCCTTTGGACCAAGAGACTCCTTCAGAAGACCCATGACCAGGTCCCTGATGAGCTTAGGGTTTCAGTTGTCTACCAGTTATAACAAACCACTGCCACACGTAGTGGCTCAAAACAACCTTTATGACATACGACAAGCCTGTGGGTTGGTGGGAGGTCCCCTGCTCTGGGCGGGCTCACCTGTGCTGGGCTGCCCCCCTCCCCGCTCGCTCCCATGGCTGTGACGGGCTGTCAGCCGGGAGCCCAGCGGGGTGGGGACCCGCCTGCCTCCGTTGTCTTCCTCCTGGCATCTCCAAGGGCTTCACGCAGGGTGCTGGCTGAGTCCCACGAGAGAGCCTTTTCAGGGGCAAGGGCACAAACTCCAGTCTCTCAAAGACCAGCTTCGGAGGCTTATCTATCCATCAAAACGGCACCGGCCAGGGGGATTCAAGGGCTGGGGAGGACACACCACCCCTTGGTGGACGAAGTGGCAAAAACGTGTGGCCGGTTTCATGCAGCCGCACCCCTGGATGGCGGTTTCCTAAGAAAAAGCGTTTTGTTTCCAGAGTGCTCTAGAAGAGTGCTTCTCAGTTTTTTGTGTGCCGAGGACTCTTCAGGGGTCTGGTGAAAATGCACATGCTGATTCAGTGGGTCCGGGGGTGAGGCCCGAGATGCGGCAATTTTCACACGCTCCCAGGATGCAGATGCTGCTGGTCCATGGACCGCCCACCCATCTGAGTGGAGCATTGCGGGCCGGGGTCTTCAGGGTTAGTTTCCATCCGAGTTGCCTGGAAAGCTGTTAAACCATAGACACCCTCTTCCCTGCTCCCTGACCCCCCCCCCCAACCCATGAGTTTCCCATTCAGAATTGGGGGGTGGGGGCAGGGCTGATAACCTGCATTTCTAAGTTCCTAGGGGACGGTTGCTGCTCTGGGTCCAAGGCTTGCTCCTGGTGAGCCGCTGCTCTAGGAAAATGCTCTCAGCAAATCCCAAAAACAGAGGTAACTGATAGAAATGGAGGCTCAGGAATGCAGCCGCTTTGCCTCCTACTGACTGTACCTATAAGACATTGAGGCAGCGAAACTGTCAGGCAGTGCAGGCCGTTCTCATGGAGAAAATGTAACTGTCAGATGCGGAAAAAGACCCTGCACAGATTCGAGTGTATTTGAAACACTGGTTTGTGGTCACCTCATATCAAATTGCAGTTCTTAACAATTAGCCTTAAGAGCTTCGCCAACGCT
Organism: Phacochoerus africanus; assembly: GCF_016906955.1. NCBI lineage: Eukaryota > Metazoa > Chordata > Mammalia > Artiodactyla > Suidae > Phacochoerus > Phacochoerus africanus. The sequence goes on along the minus strand of NC_062555.1, from coordinate 69,942,876 downwards.
GCACCAGTCTTTTCAGACCCTGGGTTTATTCTCCTCCTTCAAGTCAGTTCAGCAAATCTCTTTCTCTCTCTTTCTTTTTCTTTTTAGGGCCGCACCTGCGGCATATGGAGGTTCCCAGGCTAGGGGTCCCATCAGAGCTTCAGCTGGTGGCCCACACCACAGCCACAGCGACGCCGGATCTGAGCCACATCTGCGACCTACACCACAGCTCACGGCAACGCCGGATCCTTAACCCACGGAGCCAGGCCAGGGATTGAACCTGAATCCTCATGGACACTAGTCGGGTTCTTAGCCCACTGAGTCACAAGGGGAACTCCTATTGATTTTTTCTTAGGGAACGCCTAGCCAGCACTCTCTCCCTACAGAACTTTAGGCTTTGGTTGGAAGATAAAGGATACATAAAACCCTGAATCAGTTCATTAAGGATTTATTATGGCAGGATGTGCTCGCTTGGGAAAGCGGAGAGAGAAAACAAAGCCTCTGTGATTTTTGGGGAATTCAGTAGGATGGGGGAACTGGGGGTGCTCTTTAAAAAGGGTCCTTTGAGAGGAGCTAGAGGGTGTGTAGATTTGCCAGGAGGAGTTGGAGGAGGATGGAGGAGGGAGTGGCCGCGGCTGGCCTGGGCAAGAAGAGAAAGATCAGGCTAAGGGGACAGTGGATGGGCCAGGGACGCAGGGCACATGCCGGGCCGAGGGACGGGTGTGGGTTGGGAGGATGTGGTAAGGAACTGCGGGGACCAGAGGCCAAGGTCAGGAGACCGCCTTCCACGTGGAAGATGAGGGGAGTGCCCTTGGGGGCTCTGAGCGAAGGGACAGCGGGCTGTGAACACCGCTGTAAGATTCTGGTGGCCTTTGGAGGGGTGGATTTTGAGGGACGCCGAGTGGGAGACTGGGCTTCGGGCTACTGCAGGGATGCAGACAAGGCAGTGGGGAGGGTTTTAGTACTCGACTGGGGGAGTTCCTGCTGTGGCACAATGGGATGGGTGGCATCTCCGGAGCGCTGGGACACAGGTGCGACCCCTGCCCTGGCCCAGTGGATGAAGGATTCAGTGCACTTTTGACTTGGATGTGGTCCCTGGCCCAGGACCTCCATATGCTGTGGGATGGCCAATAAATGAATGAATGAATGAATAAATAAACAAAGCCCCTGCGAGAAAAGTTAAACAAAAACAAAAACAAAAACACTGCTGGAGGCACAGTGACCGTGAACTTGATGCTTCAGTGGGTGTGGGAAGAGCTGTTGGAGCTGCAGGACAGAGAGTGTGATGATGGTGAAAATACTGATTACGAGGAGTTTTCCAGGCTACAGGATATTTTCACATGAACGATCTCAGAATGACTGGGAGGGCGCGGTTGTCGTATTATCCCCATTTGACTAATGTGTCATCGCAGGGCTGGCAGGGCCCAGGTGGTATGTGGCAGAGGCAGCCCCCGACCCCCAGGATCCAGGAAGAAGGCAGGATGATGCCCAGCTGATGTGTCTGGGGAGCTGAACCGGGTGTGGTCACTTCCGCACAGTCCAGTGAGGATTCCTAAACTGTCCTCAAAGGCCACGCACGAAATGGATGGAAATGCACCCCTCCAGCGTGATGTTCTTTGCAGCCCTTTTATCTTTTAGTTTTTTAGCTTTTTTTATGGCTGCACCTGTGGCATGCGGAAGTTCCCAGGCTGGGGGGGGGGGGCGAATCAGAGCTGCAGCTGCCGCCTACACCACAACCACAGCAACGCCAGATCCAAGCTGCATTTGTGACCTACACCACAGCTCACAGCAACGCTGGATCCTTAACCCACTGAATGAGGCCAGGGATTGAACCCGCATCCTCAGGGATACTAGTCGGGTTCTTAACCTGCTGAGCCACAGTGGGAACTCCCGTTGATAATGAAACTGTCTGCCGGGAAGTTGTAGTGATGAAACCCCTTGGTGCATGCTGGGCTAGCCTTTAGCTGTCATAGGTGATGGCTGCTTTCCTCCCCGTGTCAGACTCTCTTCTCTCGATTCTCCACTCCCTTCTCACTCCTGCAGCCGCCAGAGCCCTCCTGAGGAACCCGTCTCTCCAGCCCCTGATGGGCTTCCTTGTGAGGGGTTGCTGCAGGAACTCAGATCCTGCCAAGTCCCCTCCAAGGAGCGCTGGCGGCTGCAGCAGCGCCATCTGGTGGCTCCCAAGGACCAGGGCGGGGACAAATCTTCCTCTGGGCTGGGCTGGGCAGCGAGCGGGGCTGTCCTGGAGGAGCAGGGACCCTTTAAAAGCTCAAGCTTCTTCCCTTGTGCCCAATTGTAAAGACCTTTTAAAAAATACACTTTATTTTTTAGAGCCGTTTTACTTTCACAGCAAAATTGACGGGAAAGTACAGAGATTTCCATGTACCCAGTGTCCTCCCCCTCCTCCCATCAACACCCTCTGCCAGGTGCGCTTGTTACACCTGATGCACCTACACTGACGTCATCACCACCGCCGGAGTCCAGAGCGGATGGTAGGGGCCTCTCCTGATGTTGCCCATACTGTGTGTTGGACAGATGTATGTATAATTTCACGTATCTTTTCACTACAGAGTCACACAGGGAAACTTTGCTGCCGTAAAACACCCTCTCGGCTCCACCTCTTCCTCTCTCCCTGCAAGAGTCCCTGGCAGCCACCCACCCTTTTGCTGTCTCCATAGTTTTGCCTTTTGCACAATGTCCCATAGTTGGAATCATATACAGTGTAGCTTTTCAGATGGGCATCTCCATTTTTCTCTGTGTGTTTTCTTGGACGGACAGCTCATTTCGTTTCAATGCTGAATAACATTCCATTGTCTGGATGCAGCTCAGTTTATTTATCCATCACCGACTGAAGGACATCTTGGTGGCTTCCAAGCTTTGGCAGTTATGGATAAAGCTGCTGTAAACATCTGTGTGCTGGTTTTTGTGTGGACCTGAGTTTCCGGCTCATTTGGGTAGATACCAAGGAGCACAGTTAATGGATTGTGTGGCAGGGGTGTGTTTCGTTTGGTAAGACACTGCCAAACGGTCTTCCAAAGTGGCTGCACCCTGCTGCATTCCCACTGGCCATGAATGAGAGTTCCTGCTCCCTCCGCATCCTCACCAGCGCTGGGTGTCCCCAGGGTTCTGGATTTTGGCCATTTTAATGTGAAGGCTTTTGTGCTAATTTTTAAACTGTCATTTAAACCATCCAAACAGAACTCTTTCCCTAACTTATTTGTGTTATGGGGGAGAAGGAAAGGAATAAGCGGGTGCTTTTAAAGGAAGGAATTTCTCACCTGGCTGGGGGGGATGCGCATAACATCCTGTCAAACTGGGAGAAATTGACATCCTGCTCAGGAACCGAACTGGAGACGGATTCTCCTCTCCATCCTTGAGATCTGCAGGCACATGGAAGCTGTGATTTTTCTGTGCAACTTCATTCAGTGTTTTTCTTTACATGTAAACTCTACCACAGGGGCTTCAAGGTCAGAGCGGAGAGTGGAGAGAGATGCCAGGCTTTCCTCCCTGTTGGTGCTGAGCAGCCCGGCTCCACGCCGCCCAAGCCGATGACAATATCTGCTCCACCCTTTTCCTTTCTCCTCCCTGCCTCTTCCACCCTGTGCATCTGCCCAAGACCTATCTATTCTTTCAAGCCCAGCAGGCTTCCCTGGGCAGCACAACGGATTGTATTGGTTTCCTTCTCTGAGTCCCTAGAGCTTTTTAAATGAGAAAATCCTGTGCCTCTATTTATTATGTTCTGTCGGAAATTCTTTGTTCCTCTGCTGCTGCCTGGTGAAATCTTGCTCAGCTTTAAATGCACAACCAGGATGTCATTTCCTATGTGCATAGGCCTTACTCCATCCCGTAAAAGCAGAAAAATGTGCTCTGCTCTAGCCCTTCGGTCACACCATTGTTACAGAGCTGTGTTGGCAAAGCACCTCAAAACAAACAAACAAACAAACAAACACACACACAACAGAACCCAGAGCAGCAAGAGCAGAGTCCTGGTCGGAAATGGTTGCCAATTTCTGCAGTGTAAATTCTCCCACATGGCTGCTGTCAAGCCATCAATGTGGCATTTTCTGGATGCAGAGTTGGGAAGAGATGTGAGTGGTTGTCACAGAGGCTGCCAGGGTCTTTAGGGCGTGGAGGTGGGGAGCCCCATCTTGGTCTCTTTGGTGACTCGGGTCTGGTCCCGGGTTCCGCATATGGTAAGTGCTTCGTGTACATCTGCTGCTAGATCCTTACCATGTGCATGACCAGCTGCTCACTGCATCCTCTGGCTTGTCCAGTGAGGAGCAGGACAAGTGTTATACACAGACTGTCTTCCTTCTGGAAGCAGAGACAGGGGTCTGCAAGCCTGTTACATCCAGCCCCTCCCACTTCTCCACCCGTTTGCCTCTCAGGGGTCAAGGTTCACATTCATCTGAAAAGGAGCTATGACTGGCGCTGTGGGTGCAGGGTGGTTCCACTGGCGCTGGAAGGTTATCCAAGAGGAGGGGACAGAAACGCCGTGGCCACTGCTGCAAAAACAAGTTGCTAAAAGCATATCAGGCCAGAACTAAGCTGGCGCTCTCTGCCCAGTTGCTGGGACTGGATCAGCTGACAATTCTGATTTTCTAACTGGAAGGCCCTCGGGGAATAGCCTGCGCACCGGAGGTCGGGCTTGTGGCCACAAGGAGGAAGGGGTGCAGCTGGCCCGCAGAGGATGTCCGCCCAGCCACAGCCCATTTTGTTCTGCCTGCTCCTCTGCTCCTTTCCATTCCCATTTGGCTTTGGCTCAGGGTTTGGGGCTGGGGCTAAGGTTTCATGATCCTTGGCAGCTGGGCAGACTTTAAACAAGGAGAGCTTCTCCTTGGGCACGTGGCTTCGCATTAAGGACATGTTGGCCTCGGGCTGTTGTTTTTTCCTTCCTAGGCACTTAGGTAGGAGAGACTTGGTCACAACTGTCCCTAGAGACAAGGGGCTGTTTTGGACAAAAGGCTCAAGAGGATGACTGGACATTCTAGCAGGAGAGGTGAGAAACAAGAGATCTGGGATCTGGTCCTTGTAACTTGTCATCGTGCAAAATGACCTGACAGTCATTGAGGCAGTATCTGCCTTTGTTTTGCTTTTGACTCTGAGCCCTTTTACCTCCATCTCTGCAAACACATTTTTCTTCTCTGGCTTCAATCTTTCCTTATTTCAGGAACCCAGTCCTCTCAAGGTGTTCCCATGAAACTTCCTTTGTCTAGCAATCATCTACATGCTAGTATTGCAGTCAGCCATCTACGTGCTAGTAGGAACTGCGGTCAGCCATCTACCTGCTAGTAGGAACTGCGGTCAGCCATTTACCTGCTAGTATGAACTGCGGTCAGCCATCTACGTGCTAGTAGGAACTGCGGTCAGCCATCTACGTGCTAGTAGGAACTGCGGTCAGCCATCTACCTGCTAGTAGGAACTGCGGTCAGCCATCTACCTGCTAGTAGGAACTGCGGTCAGCCATTTACCTGCTAGTATGAACTGCGGTCAGCCATCTACGTGCTAGTAGGAACTGTGGTCAGCCATCTATCTGCTAGTATGAACTGCGGTCAGCCATCTACGTGCCAGTATGAACTGCGGTCAGCCATCTATCTGCTAGTATGAACTGCGGTCAGCCATCTACATGCCAGTATGAACTGCGGTCAGCCATCTACCTGCTAGTATGAACTGCGGTCAGCCATCTACGTGCCAGTGTGAACTGCGGTCAGCCATCTATCTGCTAGTAGGAACTGCGGTCAGCCATCTACGTGCCAGTATGAATTGCAGTCAGCCACCATCTGCTAGTATGAATTGCGGTCAGCCATCTACCTGCTAGTATGATTATCTACCTGCTAGTATGAATTGTAGTCAGTCATCTACCTGCTAGTATGAACTGCAGCTAACATTCTACCTCCATATGTGACACTCCATTTAAAATCTTCAAGCTGAGCATTTTCCCAGGTGCTTCCCTGAAAGCCGCAAGATAAAACCCAGCCACCTGTGGGTTCTCTGATCCTGTCCCTATAAAAGCACAAGGGGTAGGATGGTGCCATTTTAAAGTGACTATGTGAAACTCATTGCTCCTTTTACGTTTAGGAAGAATACGTTATTCTCCCACTCCTACTCTTGATAGCTTAAAAAAAGCAAAAAACCCAAAAAACGCCAGCATCTCCTTTCTTGAACGTTGAAAGTCTGAGGATGGGGAAGTTGGAAGTTTAGCCCAGACGGCTCTGCAGCTAGAACTAAGTTTCTAAAAATGTGCCCTGTTATATAATGACGGGACGGGATGGAAAAGTACCAGCTGCTGTGAGGCTGGAGACTTTCCTGCTTCTGACTCATTCGGGCAAAAGCTCTTGAATTAAGATGCATCTCAGCAAAGCCAAACAAAACCCATTCATTCTGCAGCTCGATGTTCCCTGGGGGAGCTGGAATGTCCCCAGGGGACGGAGCCCCCCGGGCGTAGTTGTGAAGTTGTAGCTGTTTTCTTGTGGCCCCTGAAGCCTGCTCCTGGAGCCTTCTGCTCCCTTTGAGGTGCCAGTGTCACCCCACTGTGTCCACGGCCCCACCCCCCTACCAGACAAACAGCCTCCGACAGCCCCGACCAGCTGCCCTGGTCAGCATTTGCCTCTTCCCTGTCCTGTGGCCTCTGGCCCTGCTCTGGGCCATACTTGCAACATGTTGTCATTAATTAAATAGCTGGTCAGATCTTTGTCACTGAGTCAGCTCACCAAGAAGCACACCTTTGAAAAAATAAGAGTGTTTTAGCTCCAAACCGCAAGGAAATGCTTCTGCAAAGATGGAAGTGTTTCCCATCTCAGGACAAATGAGCCTGTGGGGTGGGGGATGTTTTTCTTCCAGTGGAGCCTTGTCGAGGTCCCTGTGAGCAGGCGACAGCTACCTTCTCTCCCCTGCCCCCCAGATGCATGTGCAAGAGCCCTGGGGCAAACTCCCCCTTTGCCCCAATCCCTCTAATTGTCCCAGGACTTGAGAGGAATGTACCTGCCATTCTAAATTAGCACCTTTATTTTAGTTTCTTGGAGTGTAGTTGACTTACAATATTTGCCTCAGTTTCAGGTGTACAGCAAAAAAGGGCATCAGTCATACATATAAATATATCCGTTCTTTTTTTCCCATTGGGTTATTACAGACTATTGAGTGGCTTTCCTTGGGCTACACAGTAGGTTCTCATTAATCATCTATCTTACGCAGTAGTGTGTAGCTAATAAAAATGATACAAAAGAACTTTTTAATTTTTTTAGGGCTGCACGTGAGGCATGTGGAAATTCCCAGGCTAGGGATCAAATCAGCCCTGCAGCTACCAGACACCGCTGCTTGTGGCGTGCTGGATCTTTTAACCCACTGAGCAAGGCCTGAGGTCAAACCCTCATCCTCGTAGATACTAGTCAGGTTCTTAACCCGCTGAGCCACAATGGGAACTCCCCCAAAAAACTTTTTTTATAAAATGGCAACAGATGCACAGATTTCAAAACCAATCTTATGGCTACTGTGGGAGAAACTTTTGGGGGAGGGAAGAATTGGGAGGTGAAAACAGCAAATATAAACTAGCACCTTGGAAGGAACTGGTATATCATATAACTGCTCCCTTACACGACCAACTCAGGGCAGGCTGGAGAGGTCTGATGGAGGCTTTAAGCGACCAAGGGTGACACGTTGCTGCAAGGCCTGGTCTGTGGTGGAGAGGGGCACACACAGGGGGCCTGCGGCGTGAGAGTGAGGGGAGAGGGGCACGTTTTCAAAGTGGAGCCCAAGCAGAAAGGAACGCTCTCCGCCAAAGACGTGGGACCCGCCTCTGTTTCAACATCCCCGCTGGAGGATGGAGAGGGCAGCCCTAGCTTGGAGGGGGGTCCAGGTTAAGGCGCGCCGGCTCCGCCCCCCGGGCTGAGCGTATCCCTCGCAACACTGAGAATCCGGGAGGGAGTGAGGCCCGCGTCTCATATTAGTCGATAACACAAACTCTTAAGGTTTACGTCACCTGTGGAGGCTGGCGAGTGTTCCCTGGATTTGGAGAGCTCTAGACAATGGGGAGAAAGCTTTCCACGGTCACTGGTAAGAAAATCCAAGCTCTATCCAGTTTGAGCCTCTCTTTCCTTCCAGTTTGGGCGAACCATTTATAGTTGGAACTATATTTAATACTTGCAAAGCAGGGCCTGCCTTACATGGAAGTGAATGGCATTTTAGTGATCAAGCTTCCAAGTCCACGCTTCCCAGATAGGGTAGCCCTGCCGCTCTCAGATTTAGCACTGGGACTCTTGCTGAGACTCCTGAACCTGAGACCGGGGTGAGAGCCACTTCCGCCCTCTGCGTGACGCGGATCACCACCTGCCCGGTCCCTCCCACGCACAGCTCCCACGGCCACTTTTGTGCCTCTGGTCCAGGCAGCCCAGGCTTCTCTTGTTTCATTTGGTTTTTTTGTTTGTTTGTTTTGTTTTTTTTAGGGCCACACAGGGCGGGGTGGGGGGCATATGGAAGTTCCCAGGCTAGGGGTCAAGTCGGAGCTGCAGCTGCCAGCCTACACCACAGGCTCAGCAAGGCATGATCCCAGCCACCTCTTCAACGTACACCCCAGCTCACACCAGATCCTGAACCCACTGAGCGGGGCCAGGGATCGAACCTGCATCCTCATGGATACTAGTGGGGTTGGTTACCACTGAGCCAGGATGGGAACTCCTTAGTTGAGCTTTGATTCTTTGTTTCTGGTTGGGATAGTTTTCTTAGGGAGGGCCGAAGGGGAAGACCTATCGAATTCCAGGTCTTCAAAGATGAACCCTCCGTGTGTACACACTTAAGGGGCAGACTCCGGGAGCAACAGGGTCCCCCTGGAGGATTTCAGTGGGCCCCGTTTAGCCTGTTTTATAGACAGGCAACCTGACAGCCAGAAGGGAGGTGGTGTCCCGTGTTTCTCTGGGGGAAGCCAGCCCAGGTAGCCAGATTTTCAGGCTCCAAACACATGGCTGGGGAGTCACCAAATGGAAGGAAGCTTGGTGTTATGATTGCCAAGCCACCTTGCCCTGGTTCAAACATTCTGTACCCATCACTGGAAAGAAGGGCAGTGGTCAGACCATGCCTCCCAATTTTGAGTGTGAGGAGTTTTAGACTCTTGAAAGTTGGAGTAATAATAGCCTTTGAAATTGCTTTCTTTGGCTCAGTCATGGCAAAAGAGAACTGCAGGATGCTGGCGCCGTGGGGAGCTGTCCTAACACCCCGGCCTGTGGAGGAGGATGCTGGTGGTAGATCCTACATCACACAGAAGGTTAATGCCCGGGCAGGACTGGAAAAACCAAGCACCCAATTTCCCATGTAAATTTCCCCCTATACCACACAGCCCCCCTCAGAGCCCCATCGTCATGCACCTTGATGTCATGAAGCGAACTGAATTTTACCTATCATTGCCCAAGCCGTGTAATTTGAAGTATTAAAAAAAAAAATTACACAGTTTTTGTAAACATCCCTCAAGAGGCATGTAAGGTTCTGGGCCTGCCTTTCAGGAACCATAGCGCTGTGACAATAGCTATCCTGCTCTCCAAACGAAATGACTGGGGCACGTAGTCTGACCAGGAATGCTTTGCCTCTGGATGAAATATGCAGCCTTTGACCATGGAAATGCTGGACGAAGGGGAGTTTTGATGCTTTAGCGGGGGTGCTGTGATAAGACGACTTGAATCCCGAAGGCGAGAAGTTCTATTTGATTTCTACCTGAGCTGATTTTGGCAGTGATTGGAGCTGGTGCGGAGCGGGGGAGGCGTGAGCAAGCTGAGGATAAACAGCGTAAATTGTGAACTAGGCTTTTCTCGTGGCATAAACTAAACCTCACTTCACCTACTGAAAAGGGATGCTTTGGGCTGAATGCGGTTTCTCCCGGTCCCACCTGCTTCCCCCCTGCCCCGCCCTCAGCTCCTGCACCTAATTTCCAGCACATTCTCCTGGTGACCCCGCAGCTCCCACCACATCCGGACCCAGATGAGGGGCTGCTGGGTAGGGCGTGGGATCCCGGCTCCCAGGTGCTAACAGGACTGACTCAAAAGCGTAGGTGAGCCCATGCTCCGCTCCCAGCGGGGCTCAAACAGCCTGAAGGTTTGGGGCGGAGGCAGGAGCTTCGTGAGTTCTGACCAATGAGACCAAAGATGGGAAGCAGCTGCTCTCCCCCTCCCCCGCCCCCTCCTGCCCCAGTCCCTGAGCTGTCCTGGGGGAGTGATGCTCTTTGCTTCCCTGAAATGTCCTACGAGGCTGAGCCACCAGCTGTGTTTCCTCCTGAGGCCCCGACTGCTGCGAAGCACACACCTTGTGTGGATGTGCTCTCCCGTGTTCTCACGTTCCTTTCCCTCGCTCTCGCTGCCCTGGGAGTGCACCCATCTCTCCATAAAGCCTCCGCAGGTAAGATGAGCCTCAGGTTTTTGTTTTGGTTACGGAGCGCAGGCCGACTGGGGTTTTATTGGGAAGTCGCCCCAGGTTGGTAAGTGTAACCAGGAAGCCAGGAGCCTGCGCCCACCTCATTTCTCTTTCCAGCCCCATCTGCTGATGAAGGTCTGAATCAGCCTTGAGCGTGACTGCTCTGGTTTTCTTGACCATGGTGTATCTGCTTCTCTGGATGTGTTTGCTTTGGCCTCCTCCTCCTGAGTAGCCAATTATTTCCATGTTATTTATGCCAGATCTCATAAGGAGCCAGACTAATTGGTTTAACCAATGACTATCACACTTGCTGGACAAATATTTTGAACCGAGTCAAGTCGCTTCATGGGTTGCTGGCCAGCTGACAGCTAGGCGAGCCTTGGCTTTGTGGCTCTCTCAGGCACAAAGAACAGCTCGTTCTGCTTCCTTAAATTAGAGGCTGTTGGAAGAACAGAGTCATAGGCCAGGAGAAGTTGGGTATGGCTTGTTCCGTAGACATTCCAGAGAACAAAGGCGGTGGTTTCAGCTCTCACGGGACGGACTCTCTGGGGGCCTTTTACAGGCTGGTGATGCTTGTCCTTGGCTGCCTGGCTCTGACACAGCTCCCTCGTGGCTGTTGTCCTGAGTGGGGTCCAGCCTCCCATCCTCAGGGATCATGCAGGCTCTTGGAACAGTGGTGGGTTATGCACTGATGTGCGTGTTAAGATGTGTGGTTGTGCAGAGGAGGATAAAGACGCAGGTGAGCATTTCATCTCTTTGATTCTTCAAGAATCAGGGAGCACAGCAGGGGAAACCTTACACTCTTGGCATGATGAACCACAATGTCTTCAGGAAGAGGGTGCTATGGAGGTCGTTTTTTGGGGGGGGATTATGTGGCACGTGAATGAGACATTGTCCCAGAGCTAGGAAGCAAAGTGGAAGAGACAAGTGGAAGAGGTCAACCCTTGACAAGTTGAGTGGTGAAGGAAGACGAAGAAAAGAGGCAGTGAATGCCAAGGAGACTGGTTGAGTGAGAAGCCTCATGGCCGCGTTGCTCTGAAGTTTTAATTTGCGGCGGTGGGTAGGGAAGGAAGAGCCGGTGGGGAGCCTTGGAAGATGGAAGAGGGAACTCTGCTCATATTTTGAGGGCTGGCCCTCCAGGCTTCATTAGGAGTCTTTTCTTAAAAAATTGAAGTGTATTTAATTTACAATGTTGTGTTAGTTTTAGGTGCATAGCTGATTATATATATACATATATGAAATACCTATTCTTTTTCCAATTCTTTTCCATTATGGCTCATGACAGGACCTTGCATATGGTTATATAGTGTACCGCCTACCGTACAGCAGAGGGAACTATATACACTGTATTTTATATACAGTAGCGTGTATCTGCTAATCCCAAACTCCTAACTTATCCTCACTCCCTTCCGCTTTGGCAACCACAGGCTGTTTTCCTTGTCTGGGAGTCTGTTTCTGTTTGGTCAGTAAGTTCATTTGTATCACTTTTTTAGATTCCACTTGTAGGTGGTATCCTAGCAACCGCATGAGGTTTTACAGATGAGGAAACAGAGCTCTCAAGAGGTGAAGAAATTTGCCTAAGGTCCCTCAGCTGGAGGGAGACAGGAATCTGATTCAGACTCGCTCAGGGGACCACCCTTTCTCCCTGCGCAAACCTCCAAAGAGGGGAGCACTTGATGAGGGGTGACAGGCACGCCCAGGTCACGCCGGAAGATGTTTTTGGTAAACGCTTTCATTGCTTCCTCTACACCGAAGACTGATACCAGATCTTGGTGAATCGGCTGGTCCACGCAGCCTGTTTCACAGATAGGACTTAAGGTTGAATGTTGCGGGTGAACTATGCATATGCAATCTCATTCATTCATTCCTCACCCCATCATCCAAACATATACTTAAGGAGCTCCTTCTGTATACCAGGTTCTATAATGACCTTGTGCTGGGCCCTGAGGTTACAAAGGTTGAACAGGCCAGGCAAGGTTCTGACCCTTATGGGCCCTTAGAAATGTGCCCTGGAGCCACTAGCCACCTCTGACTATTGAGAGCTTGATATGTGGTGAGTCCCTATTGAGATGCGTCAGAGTATGAAATATATACTGATTTCCAAGACTTAGTGCAAAATAAAAGGTAAACTGTCTCATCCATAATGATTGATGTTGATCGTAAACTGTCTCATCCATAATGACTTATGCTGATTGTAAACTATCTCATCAATAATGATTTATATCTCAATTACATGTTGGACCAATAGGATAGTGGATATAATGGGTTACGTAGACTACACCATTGAAATTAACATTACTTTTTTTTTTTTTTACTTTTAAAAATGTGGTTACTAGGAAATTTAAGATTATGTACGTGGCTTGTGTTCTGTTTCTATTGGACAACACTGGTCTGGAGAGGAATTGAGGTCCTGGGCCAATGATAAGAGCCCTGCTCAGGGGAAGTGAACCTGCTTTGGGAGCAGGGGATGCCTGGCATGTACTCTCTAGACGGTCAAGGAAGGATGTGTGGAAAGACACTTGTCTCCAACAAATGCTAGGTTTTGTTATTTTTAGTGTCATTTCTGAGAGGGGTGATCTTTATCATGCAGCTCATTTTAGGCACAAAGCATTCATTTGTTTAACCACTAGGCTCGGTCATGGGTGCTGATTAGATTAGTTCAGTCCTTGTGTTAATGAAGGCTTGAATGCTCTGAGAATAAGCTATGAATAGGGTGTGTGTGTGTGTGTGTGTGTGTAAGGGGCAGCGCCGTGTTTTATTAGTGATAGCTGACATTTGTGGAGAATTTACTTTGCACCTGAGATAGTCTTCTAAGTGCTCTGCAGGTGTTATCTCACCTCCTCCCAGGTGAGCTAACCTCCGTGGGGGGTATCCTGACCTGATCATCTCACCGATGGGAGGTAGCAGCTGGGAAGGGTCAGTGGAGATGCTTCACTCCCATCACTTCACAGGGTGATACAGTTTTTGTTTTTGTTTTGCTTTTTAGGGCTGTTCCCTCGGCATATGGAAGTTCCCAGGCTATGGAGTTGCAGCTGCCGGCCTACACCATGGCCACAGCAACACGGGATCCCAGCCATGTCTGCGGCCCACACTGAAGCTCACAGCAATGTTGGATCCTTCACCCACTGAGGGGGGGCCGGGGATCGAACCCACGTCCTCATGGTTGCTAGTTGGGTTTGTCACCGCTGAGCCACAACAGGAACTTCCAGGTATTTCTCCTTTTTTGATGCACCTTTTTCTTTGAAGTGCAATCAAACATGATATTGGTCTTGGTTTTCTGTGTAACTGTCACTAACAAAACTGCAAATTCTTTCATCTCAGTTCCCTTAAGACAGTGGGAGACCGCAGATGTTCCATCATTTCACCTTCCTAAGGAGGTCTCTCCAGGAGCCTATGATGACCTGTGCCGGGGTAGGGAGCAGGGGACGGAGAGCTGTCACCTTGGGGATTCTCCTCCTCGCTCTGATGGAGAAGCATCTGTTTCTCATGTCTCCTGATTTCCTCTCTCTCAGCTTTTTCTCTCAATTTGGTGGAGAGTCTTCTGATACCTTCTTGACAACAGTGCATGGGAGGTACATTTTTTTTTCTTTTCGTAACCTCGCATGTTCAAAAATGTCTATATTTTATCCTGATACTCTGAGAGATGATTTACTTGGATGTACCAGTCTGGCTGGGAATCATGTTCCATCGGTTTTGAGTACATGACTCTCTGGCCTCCTAGTGTCCAGGGCTGTCTTTGAGAGGTCCAGTGTCATTCTGATGCTCAAGCCTTTGAGATTAACCTGTTCCCCAGCTGGCTTCCAAGCCTGTAGGATCCTCTCCTGTTCCTGCTGTGCTGCATTGATGTGATCATATTTCTTGGTCTGAGACTATGTTCTTTCCTCTTTCTGGGTAGTCAGTGATGCCTTTTCACCTTCAAGTTCATGTCTTTCAATTTTGATGTGTGTCCTGGAATCCTCTCTGTTTCCTCCGAGGTTGCTCTGTATTCCTGTTCTTCAGGGGTGGGACCCATGGGACTGATCCTCTGATGGTCTTTTTTGACCCCCTATCATCCATCTCTCTGTTTTACGTGCTCTAACTTATAGGAAGTGACCTCAATTGTATGTGCTAATTCTTCTATTGTTTTTTAATTTTTGCACTCATATTTTTAATTTTCAAGGATTTTGGGGTTTTTTTTGCTATTCTTTGTACTTTTCACAATACATTTTCTTGTTGCTTCTTTTCTCTCTCCAAAGTGAAAATTAGGAGATAGCTTCTCTTTGGGAAACTCATTACCCTTTCCCACGTAGACTCTGTTTTCTCTAAATTGTCCTCTCCCCCTGTTGATTTGATCTGGCCTCTTCCTTCTCATCAGAGATTTTCTTCAGGCGTCTGGTGATCTGTGATGGTGTCCTCATATTTTACTTATATGTATTTATGTATTTGTTTATTGTATAGATGACACTTTTGCGGTCAAGTTAAGTTAGAAGGTGAAATTGTGGATAACGGCGTTGTTCTTTTTTGAAAATTAGAGTACAGTTGATTTACAGTGTTGTATCAATTTCTGCTGTACCGCAGTGACCCAGGCATACATGCATGTGCACATTCTTCTTCTCATCCTATCTTCCATCATGTTCTACCCCAAGAGGTCAGATACAGTTCCTTGTACTGTTCAGTAGGACCTCGTTGCTTATCCATTCTAAATGTAGGATTTTGCACCTGCTAACCCCAAACTCCCTGTCCATCCCACTCCTCCCCACCTTGGCAACCACAAGTCTGTTCGTTCTCTATCTTAGTGGGTCTGTTTCTCTTTGTAGAAAGGTTAATTTGTGCCACATTTTATTTTTTAATTTTTGGTCTTTTTGTCTTTTCTAGGGCTGCACCTGCAGCATATGGAGGTTCCCTGGCTAGGGATCTAATTGGAGCTGAAGCCGCCAGCCCACACCACAGCCACAGCAACACGGGATCTGAGCTGCGTCCTACACCACAGCTCACGGCGACGCTAGATCCTTAACCCACTGAATGAGGCCAGGGATTGAACCTGACACCTCATGGTTCCTAGTCAGATTCGTTAACCATTGAGCCATGACGGGAACTCCTGTGCCATATTTTAGATTCCATAAGTGATATCATATGGTATTTGCCTTTCTCTTTCAGATTTATCTCACTTAGTATGAGAATCTCTAGTTGCATCCACGTTGCTGCAAATGATGTTATTTCATTCTTTTTATGGCTGAGTAGTATTCCATTGTATAAATGTACCACATCTGAATCCATTCATCTTGATGAACAATTAGATGGTTTCCGTATCTTGGCTCTTCTGAATGGTGCTGTAATGAACATAGGAGTACATGCATTTTTGAATGAAAGTTTTGTCCAGATGATACGCCCAGGAGTGGGACTGCTGGATCATATTAGTTTCGTTTTCCGAGGATATTTACTTATCATGGTTGCACCCACGGTCTATGGAAGTTACTGGCCGTGGACTGAATCTGAGCTGCAGCTGTGACACCGCATTTTTAAGCCACTGCACCACAGCAGGAACTCTGTCTCCTAATATTTTAGAGTGGATGCTGTAATGTTGATGGAGATAAGTGGGCATGGATGGGCTGTGTCGAGGGAGCTTCAGGGAAGGATGGCTCAGTTGTGGGGTTTGGGACACACTCTTGGCTCTCTTGCTCTTGTGTCTTCTCGGCTGAAGCAGAGCCTACAGAAAAGCTCGCCTGACCTCTTGCTGGAGGGTCAGGGCCTGAGTATCAGCTCTGAGAGCCAAAGAGGGCAAGAGGGCCAGGTGGGGAGGGTCCCAGCGTCTGTTCTGAATCCGGTTACCCGTGCCTCTCGTACCTGCTACCCCCTACATGCAGGGGAAAAGATGCTTTAGGACACATGGGAAAGGAAGCTGGGGCTGCTGCTTGCATAGGACTAGCTTGTGTGTGCAGGTGCCTCTCCCCTGCCCTGTTGTTGGTGAGAGGGGTCTAGCACAGACCTGACTGATTTTGACTTTGACACATCCCATCCTTCCCCATCTGCCTCCCGGTGTGAGTTTGGAGGTCTGATCTCCAGATGAGATGTGCTTGTCTCCACACTCTGACTGCTCGATCACAGGGCAGCCAGCTTGGAGCCCTGAACTGGACCTGTCACTTCGCCGACGGGCCCCTC
This sequence comes from Phacochoerus africanus, assembly GCF_016906955.1. Lineage (NCBI taxonomy): Eukaryota > Metazoa > Chordata > Mammalia > Artiodactyla > Suidae > Phacochoerus > Phacochoerus africanus. The sequence goes on along the minus strand of NC_062555.1, from coordinate 69,926,370 downwards.
CTCTCGTGGGGCAGCAGGAGAAGGACCGCAAGGCACGTCTGTAAAAACGCAGGGAGGACCCAGCGTGTCATCTGCTCCTGGGTCGTCAGCTCCCGTTTCTGGCTGTGAGCAGGGCTTCCAGGGGAACTACCTTCTCACACACGTGTGACTCACACACGTGCTACACACACACAGCAGGTCGTTGTCGCTGGAACACACACTGGACACTCTGTTGAATTCGTTGGATTAAAGGATGGTAGGTCAACAGCTGATCCAGGACAGAGGAAACCACAACTGAAAACCCAACCAGGGAAGGGAATCCATGCTGCTGCTAAGAACCCAGGCGATTTTATCATCTATTTTCTCAAAGCCAAGTGATGAGTGTGTCTGGGTTGGTCCGAATACTTGAGCAATTTCTTCTCCAGAAAGACATCCTTCGTGTCCTCTTTTCATGACTTTCCTGAAGGTCCCACACATAGTATGCCCTCAAAAATAGTTGCCACGATGTGCTGAATCCATGGCGTGAAGGTGGGTGGTGGGGACGGCTCAGCGTGGAGATGCAGACTCCGAAGGCTGGGCAAGTGCCAGCTCCTTCTGGGGTGACTTTCACACTGAAAGCTCCATTGTGCCCGCTGCCCGCCTTGGGCCACTGACGGGCTTCTTGGCAGCCGGCTTTGCCCTGGAGTCGGCACTTGCCGTCTTCGTTCTGCTTTTGGCCCAGGGTGTCTTGAGACAGGTTGAATAACCGCCCTGGAGTCCCGCCAGAGTCACAAGACGGGGAAGGGCTAGAAGCGCAGCAGGAGGCAGGGCAAGAGGGGGTGGGGGGGAACGGGATGCGGGGGAGGTGGGGAAGTGAGGGGTGCGAGAGGTGGCGGGGGGGTGGGGTGGGGGTGGGGGCGGGGTGGGGGCGGTGTGGGAGATGGGGTGGCGGGTTGGGGATGTGGGGGCGGGGAGGAGGGGGATGGGGGAAGTGGGTGGGCGGGGGTTGGGGATGTGGGGGCGGGGAGGTGGGGATGTGGGGGCCGCGGGGTGGGGGATGTGAGAGGTGGTGGGCAGGGGAGGCGAGGGGGGAGGCAGGGACGGGGGGCGGGGGGGGGGGGCGGGAGAGCAGCGGAAGTTCAGCATCCTGGGGTTTCCGGGGCCTCCACTCTGCTCAGAGACCAGGATGAGTCAAGGCAGTTGAGACTTTGGGCAAGGCGTGCCCTTCCCGTCGGGGTTATGTGTTCCCTCCTGTCTGGCGGGTTTGTCTGGCTGTGTCCCCAAACCTACAAACACAGCATTCTCTAGGCAGAGCCTTCGTTCCTCCTGAGCAGACAGGCAGTTCCAGGGGCCCCGGGTTCAGAGTCCACGCAGCTGTGACCCGAACCGAGGCATCCGTGGCCTCCGACGTCTGCAACAGATGGAGGCTCCTGAGCTGAGGTCAGGAGAGGATCCCCCGGGTTTGGGTTGCCCTCCACCGCCCATGGAGGAAGCGAACTCGAATGCGGAGCAAGGCTGGCTGCTCCTCGGAACGAAGGGAAAAAACAGCGTCGGGGTTAAAAGCAGGAACCGGAGGCGGCCCCTCAGGTGGGACCGAGGCCTCTTGCGCACTGATTCTGTGCCCAGCTGTCCCCGCGCCTTCCGCGCTCCCAGGATCGCTTTCTTTTATCCGCGGCGCTGCTCCCGTTAGCCTGCCATGTAACCTACTTGTTTGTGTGTGTATCATTTCCTGGCTTTCTCGTCTCCCACCCTTAAAGACCAGGAATCTTTGCTTTTGGGGAAGCTACGTTTTGGCTGTGTCCTCAGAATCTAGGAGGCTTGGGACCCGCAGTAGGTCCTCATGAGCTATTTGTTGAATGTGGTTAATATCCGCACTTGCCACAACGGGATTGTCTGAAGTTAGATGGTTAATATTGCAGTACATTCAAGATAGGGCCTGCGGCGTGGTAGGTGCCACACAAGTGCAGTGACCACGTGTGTCTAGCTGGCCCAGGAAAGACCTGCCTTTGACCTGTTTCCTGGACTAATCACAAATAGTGCTCTCTCTCTCTCAGTAGGAAAAAAAAAAGGACTTGTTTTAGATGTTAATGACGTGGTTTTCCTACACATAAGTGTTTTTACTCATTTGTGTAAGAAATTTAAGAATTGCCTGCTGTGTATGAGGTGCCACGTTAGATGCTCAAGAGTGGCCCCTGTAGTTCCTGCCCTCCTAGAGCCTGTGGGTTGTGGCCTCTCCCTGGGCAGCTTTAAGGACATGACTAAGTAGACAACCTCATGGCTTGAGCACATGGGTAATAATAATAATTAGATTTGCATCCACGTTGTTCTTTGTTGTTTTATGAACATGTTTTTCATTGATCAGTCTTTACAGCAACCCAACACAGTAGAAATGATGGCTCTTAGCCTTTTGCTGATGAAAAACTGGGCTTCTGACAATGACCGATAGCTTGGTAGAGGGAGCAGAGCTCGAACGCGCTGGTCCAAGGCTCTGATTCCTGCACATTTTCCTGCTGAGTCGCAGCAGTGGCCCAGAGGGTCGACCAGATGACTGATAGCCCTTGTAGACCATGGACTCAGCAATTCTGCACTGCTCTATGATCTGCAGCTCTTTTCTGATCTGTTCTTTAAACATGTGGAGATTACATGGATTAAAGGTGGGATGCACATTTTGAACTAAGAACGAGGCAGAAGAACTGATTCTTCGGATGCCTCATCTTGCCTGATGAATGAAGTGTCTCAAGTCCAAGACAGCCCTGGATTCGGTGGCAGGAACAGTGGCAGTAGAGGCAGCTTTTCTCACGTTCCTCTGCCTCCCTCTAGAGACTCAGGTCCAGAATTACTGTCATATATTTTATATACTATTTTATATATATGTAAAATAGTAATATATAATGTAATATAATAGTAATATATACATATATAAATACAGCAGTGATATGTATACGTATTTATTTATTTTTGCAGTACAGTTGTTGCAAGAACACAGAGGCTACGAAAGATGCCAAGTCTTAACTTTTCCTTCCTTCCTTTTCTCCCTCTGCCTCATGCGTGGGAAGCACTATAGTGACAGCCAAGGAGACGAAGATAAAATCCTGGCTCAGGGTTTTTATCTTTCTGTTCTCTTTTCTCACTCTGGCAATCCCTCTTTGTACCAAAAACAAAAACCAAAAAACCCCAAACCAAACAAAACAACAGCAACAACCACGACAACCACCAAGGAAAGGAGGGTGGACGTGACCACTCCTCCTGTGTCCCCCTTTCTCACGTAGGTGGCACTCCGTGTTGTATGCGACACGCCGCTGAGGGCAGGATGCCCTTTGCTCTGTGTCTGCACATTATACCCTGGCCGCTCCCCCCTTCTCTCTTCCCTCCTCCCCGCTCCTCTCCCCCCCGTCTCTCTAATCCTTCACTAAGCTTTTGTGTCTTGTGTTCGCTCTGCTCTGCCCACTAATATCCTAGGCAGGGGAGCCAGGGACACCTTCGGCACGCTCATCCCCGAGGGTTCCTCTCTTGCCTGAGGCACCGCTCACCTCTGTGCTGGAACATTTTGTTTCCAGCAATTTGCAGAAGGCAAAACCTCCGAGGCAGAGGTGTGGTGGGAGTCGGGCTCCTCAATGCCACTGTCCTCAGACAAACACCAAGGAATGTGCTACCAGCCCCAACACGGCGGCTGCCGTTGAGGCCATGCCTTCTGCTTGGAAACGAGGAAAGGAGGGAAGGGGTCCTACCGAGCATGCTTTCTTTGCAGCGGGATCCAAGGGGCTTGAGTCTACCAGCTTCTCCCCGGAGCTGCCCCGTGTCTGTGGACCAGGAGTTCCTGGATCTTCCCCAGCTGAGACTGGTGGGTCTCAGATGAAATGTTGGACAGGCACAGAAGCAGTGCTTCTCCTCATGCTAAAGACTTGACGGAACTCGGGGAAGGTAGTCTATGGGTATTTCACATAGAATTCAAGGTGACTTTTATCCGTGTACCTCTTATTATTGCCGCAAGCACACTGTTCTGTGATCTGGCATTTCACCCTATAGCTGCAAGGGCTTGAATTATGTAAGTTTATTTTTGCATCTCCAGTGCTTGGGACATGGTGCTCAAGAATTGCTTGTTTGAAGAATGAATGAATGCCCTGTAAAACTCCTAGAGGAGAACATAGGCAGAACACTCACTCTCTCACATGAATCACAGCAAATTTTTTTGGATCGGTCTCCTAGAGTTATGGAAACAAAAGAAAAAATAAACAAATGGGATCTAATTAAACCTAAACGCTTTTGCACAGCAAAGGAAACCATAAACAAAATGAAATGACAACTACGGGAACGGGAGGAAATATTTGCAAGCAATACAACTGCCAAGGGCTCAGTCTCCAAATGTACGAATAACTTATGCAACTCAACAACAGCAAAAGAAAACCACCCAATCAAAAAATGGGAAGAGGGAGGTCCCCCTGTGGTGTGGTGGGTAGAGTCTCTGATTGCAGCGGCTCGGGTCACTGCAGAGAGAGAGGCAGGTTTGATCCCCGGCCCAGCACAATGGGTTCAAGTATCTGTCATGGCTGCAGCTGTGACTCAGATTCAAGTCTTGACCTGGGAACTTCCATGTGCTGCAGTGCAGCCATTGAAAAAGGAAGGGGGGCAGAAGACCTAAATAGACATGTCTCCAAAGACACACAGATGGCCAACAAGCACTGGAAAAGATACTCAATATTGCTAACTATTAGAGAAATGCAGATGAAAACTGTGAGGTGTCACCTTCACACCAGTCCAAATGGTCATTATCAAGAAGTCTACAAACAATAAATGCTGGAGAGGGTGTGGAGAAAAGGGAACCCTCCTAAACCCTAAAGGGTTGGTGGGAATGCAAATGGGTGCAGCCACTATGCCAAAGAGTATGGTGTATCCTTGGAAAACTACCATAGGATCCAGCAGTCCCGCTCCTGGGCATATAACTGGAAAAGAAGAACATTCTAATTCTGAAAGATGCATGCACCCTAATGTTCATAGCAGCACTATTTACAATAGCCAAGACACGGAAACAACCTAAATATTCGACAGATGAGTGGATAGAGTACTGTGTGTATACATCCATCCATCCATATATACACACAATGGAATATTACTCAGCCACGAAAAGAATAAAATACGTCAATTGCAGCAACATGGGTGGGCCTAGAGATTATCATACGAAGCGAAGTAAGCCGGACAGAGAAAGACAAATATCGTATGATTTCACTTGTATGTGGAATCTAAAATAAAATGACACAAATGAATTTATTTACACAACAGAAATGGGCTCACAGACATAGAAAACAAATCTCTGGTTATCAAAGAGGAATAAATTAGGGATTTGGGATTAACAGATACACACAACTATATTTAAAATAGATCTACAACAAGGACAGGGAACTCTAGTCCATATCTTATAATATCCTATAATGGAAAAGAATCTAAAAAAGAATGGAAAAGTAATATCTATAGTACTGAATCACTTTGCTGTCCACCTGAAACATTATAAATCAACTATACTTTCATAAAAATAAAGAGAATGAATGGACGAGTGAGTAATGATTCCCCTAAGCAAGACTCTGTTCTTAAAATCAAACACAAACATTAATTTTTTCCTGAGTACACTTTCCAGGCCAACCGTGTGATATGAAGGCTTTTGAGAAAGGTCTTCATGATTTTATAATCTTCGAGGTGAAGAATAAGGCATAAAACTACCTATGAAGCAACGACAGAAGATACTAGGCTACAAAAGCAAGGAAAAAACACCTGCAAAGAAGAACTTTCTAATAAAAAGCACCCGGAGATCTGACAATTGAGAGAGAATTTGGGGTCACTGTGATCACGGTTGTAGGTGTAAGAACGAACAAATGGAGATGTCTACTCTTTCTTTGCCAAGGTTAAGGGCCAAATCTTCATGGTCCTTAGGGAGACTGTGCCTTTGTGGGGAAGACTGAGCCAGGTGATAGCTAGGGGACTCATTCTAATTCCCGCCTAAAGGTTCAATGAAAAATTCCCTTTAGTACCAAACTCTTTGAGAGTGGATTCCATCTTCCGTGTTTATACCTGAATAATGAGCGGATCAGTAGTCTTCCTTCTGGCAAATCTGTGTATTAGCCACGTCTCTGCTTGGCCTTTTTTTCAATAAGACTTTACTCAGCTGTTCTTGTTTCTGTTCCACCCCCACCCCCGGCCCCTCCCAACCCAGAACTTTGCCTGCGCTCTTGTTTTCCAGTTACACCAGTTACTTAAGTGTTAGTTACTCAGTGTGATTGGCATCTCCGCCAGGGGACTCCTGGGCTCTCAGAATCTTTCTGATCTAGGAGGTAAACCAACATCATGGGATGGTCATTTTGCAATAGATACCTGTATCAAGTTATGTATCAAGTTATGTCCAACAACTCACATGGATACAACGTTGTGTGTTGATGATAATTCAGTTAAAAAATACAACAAAAAATAAGATTTTTTAATAGTAAAATGTTAAACGGGGTGGTTGGGAAGGCAGAATTGTTGAAGAGGGAATTTGCCTGGTATCTTCCAAACCACTCCTCGTAGGTGACTCATTTTGTTCATCTTGCTTTTTTCGAAAGGAACTTCCTATGATTCTGGATGGGCAGACTGCAACTCCTGGCCGCACCAGGCTCTGACTGAGATCACAGGAGATCTAGCGACTTCTTGAAACTGCCATGGTCCCCACTGAGCGGACGGGAACAGTGACAGCCCCAGGGCCTAAGGTGTCTGTTGGCAAGGAGACCCTGCGGCTGGAATGATGATTTCAACCTGGAGTCCAGGTCAGACAGGTGGGCTGCCTAGAGCTTGGCCAGCCAGCGTCTGTCTTCCAAGGCAGCTTGGCCATTTGTTTTGAGCTTGGGTTATAGCTAATGCAGTTCATGTTTTATCCAAGTGGAGAAAAAGCATAATGATAACTGTGCCCTTAGACATTGAGGCTGGTTTGTAAAAAGAGAAGTCGGAAGCGTGGTTCGGTTTTAAAATGTATAGTGTTTTAGAAAAATCTGTGGTTTAGAATAATTTATCTTAGAAGATAGCTGTATCAAATATCATGCGAAGATTATTCTTTTAAGACTCAGAATTGTGTTCAAGTCCAGTCTCCGCCATCCAATACTCAGGTTACTTTTTTGGACATCTCTAAAAGCAAACTTTGGTGTAGCTGAAACCTGTGGTTCCAGAATTCAGCTGTAAAATAATCTTAATGTGAGTCTCCCCCTAGTGGCTGAAAGTATAATCGCAGCGTCTATCAACTCAATGCAGTAAGAAACCTAAATTCTATACAACACGGTGATTAATTACCCTGGAAATGAAATAATGCAGGTACAGCAATTGGCTCACAAGCCCTGAGTAAATGGTGGGGATTATTTCCATGAACGGCTTGTCCTTGCTGGGCTCCAGAGGAACTTTCACCCAAGGGTAAAAGAAACCTTGTCAGGTGTTGACTGCAATATTGTAACAGTAAAGATTAGAAATAGCCCAAATAGGAGTTTCTGATGTGGTGCAGCAGGAACAGACCTGACTAGTATCCATGAGGAGGTGGGCTTAATCCCTGGCCCCGCTCAGTGGGTCAAGGATTACGCGTTGCCAAGAGCTGTGGTGTAGGTCACAGATGTGGCTTGGATCCTGCGTTGCTGTGGCTGTGGTGTAGACCGACAGCTGCAGCTCAGATTCGACCTCTAGTCTGGGAACCTCCATATGCCATGGGTGCGACCCTTAAAAAACAAACAAACAAACGAAAACAACCCAAATGTCTATCCGTAGGACAGTAGCAGGCTTGCCCCATGAAATACTCTACAAAGTGAAAATCAATTATCTAGAGTTACATTTGACAACCTAAGTCACAGCATAAATGCATCTTTAATGCAAATAACCCTCAATCATTTTACCTATTTACCCTGGATCCCTCCCGCTTTGTCCCTCTCATGCCCTCTACGGGCAAAGCTTCATATTGCACCAGGAGAAACGGGGACCAGCTGCAGGGTGACTACACTGGGTGAAGGTTGGTTTTGGAGCTGAGAGACAGTGCATGGACATCTCGCACAACCATGGACTAAGTTTAAAATGTCACAGTCCTAAGAAAAGTTGACAGTAAGAGAGCATTTCCTGTGCAACCCTTCCCTATGGCCGTCCTCCCTTTTTCCGCAGGTTCCTGAAACTCTTCAAGGAGTTTTTCTAGCACAATAGATTGTGTCGTTTAAAACCATAGCTTCTGGAAAACACTGTCTGGGTGATAATCCTGCCTCTGCCACTTACTAGCTGTGTACTGAGTCTCTCCCCACCCCCGTCATGCTGCAGTTTTCTTATTTGTAATGCAAGAATAATAGGATTATTATTGATAGGATTTCATAATTTCAGTAATTTCAGTTTTCTGAAGGTTAAATGAGTGAACATTTAGAACAGAGCCTGGCATTTGATGACCACTCCATAAATGTGAAGTGTTTTTGACTTCCATTTTAAATTGTCTGCTAATATCACTATTTTTTAAAGTACCAATATTTGACACTATTGACTTTCTCCTATTGATAGTGGAAATATAGCTTTTTACTGTTACTAGGTCCCCCCCTACTTTCTCCTCCCTTTTTCTCTCAGTAAAGTCATCACAGTTTTTCAAAATCAATAATCAGCATTTACATCATTCCAACTATGTAAATATCATTTAGAATTTAGCCAAGCTATTCACACAACTTCTTGGTTTTTTTTTTTTTCCAAGTTAATAATAATTGTTTCATGTTTCATTTGCTTAGTTTTCTATGTCCATATTGCTATTCCTTCCCACCCTGCATTTAAAATGATTGGTCAAACATTGAATATTTTTTTCCATCATCTCTTTTATATTAAATAAATTGTTTTAATTTCCCCCTCTTTCTCTCATTGTGTTTTCACCTTCTTGCTCTCTTTTTCTCTGTAATTGAAAGGGGCTTTCTCTCATCGGTCCATTTTTCTGCTCCAACCTGGATAGGTATTGTAGCGAATATGGGTGCAGAAGATTTTATCTGAAAGTTTTTGTTGTTGTTATTCTTCTGTGTTGGGTATCCTGGATTCCATTTTCCCCTCATTTTGGTGTGCACCCCATTTTGATAGAAACAAATCTTTTAAAGGGGGAGTTTTTTTTCCCAAAATCTTTTCATGACTGAAAATACATCTATTCTACCTGGCACTTGATTGATAGTTTGGCTGGGTATAGAATTACAATTGAAACCAATTTCCTTGATAATTGTAAAGGCATTCCTATAGTGATTATTACCATCCAGAGTTGCTAGGAGATAGTATTCATACATGAGGTGCTATGTAACCGACTGCTTCTTTTCTAGGAGTGGGGCAGGAAAGATGGGCTGGAGTGCCATATTTTCCTATGTAAATCTTGCTTAATTCCTCTGTGTCCAGTCCCATCACTACCTCTACCCTGAATGTACCTGCCCCTGCGTTCAAAGATGCTTGGGTTCAATTTATCCAGAGATAAGCCTCTGTATCTTGTGTGTGGTGAATGGGGATTCGTTGCCTCGTTGCGAGCAGGGCAGAGGTCCTGATATCCATCTTGTCAGGGCATAGGTTTTCAATTCCACCTCACCCCTTCTTTGTGCACTGCCTGGAATCTCCACAAGCTATGCCACTCTGGGATCCTCTGGGGTGAATTGATTCACCTCCCATTGGTGCTCCTTCTCTCTCTCTTTCCCACTCTTGATGTCTGGGTGGCCATTTTTCTGCTCTCTTAGTGTCAGCTGCTAGCCCTATCTACTTTTCCTCTTTCAAAACTCTGTTGAAATCTTTTATATACTTTTGTCTTTTCTCCCACTTTTTTTTTGTTCTTGTGATTTTTAATTATAATTTAAAAATTACTTTCCAATTAAAAATGTTAATGTCATTTTTTAGAGGGAAAGAGATTGCTTTCTAGTCAATTTAGCCAGAAGGATTTTATAATTTTTATAATCAGAAAATAGTTATTAAGAATATTGTGATGGTGGAGTTCCCATTGTGGTTCAGCAGTAGCAAACCCAATTTGTATCCATGAGGATTTGGGTTCAATCCCTGGCCCTGCTCAGTGGGTTAAGGATCCAGCATTGCCATGAGCTGTGGAGTAGGTCACAGATGTGGCTCAGATCCTGCCTTGCTGTAGCTGTGGTATAGGCCAGCAGCTACAGCTCTGATTAGACCCCTAGCCTGGGAACCACCATATGCTATGGGTGTGGCCCTAAAAAGACCTAAAAAAAAAAAGATTATTGTGATCATATAATCCAGCAATTCTAGTCCTAGGTGTATATCCAACAGAAACAAAAACACTTATGCAAAAAGATACATGCACCCAATGTTCATGACAGAATTATTTACAGTAGCCAAGACATGGAAGCGATCTAATTGTCCATCAACAGAAGAATGGATAAAGAAGATGTGAGCTACACACACACACACACACACCACACACACACAATGGAATACTATTCAGTCATAACAAGAAGGAAATTTTGCCATTTGCTACAACATGGATAAACTGGAGGGTATTTTGTTTAGTGAAATAAGTCAGACAAAGAAAGAGAAATACTGTATCATTGTACTTACATGTGGAATCTAAAAACACAACAAACTAGTGACTCTAACAAAAAAAGCAGACTCACAGAGAACAAACCCAATGGTTATTCATGGGGAGAGGAATGAAGGGAGGGGCAAGTTGGGGTAGAGGATTAAGAGGCACAAACTATTAGGTATAAAATAATCAACAAGGATAGTTTGTGCAACACAGAGACTGTAGCCAATATTCTGTAGTAAGTATCGAGGTGTATGCTCTTTAAAAATTGTGAATCAACTTCTTTGTACACCTGTAACGTGTGATATTGTACAGCAACTATGCGTCAATGAAAAAAGTTGAAAGCACTCAGCCATAAAAAAGAACAAAATCATGCCATTTGCAGCAGCATGGTTGCAATTAGAGATTATCACACTAAGTGAAGTCAGAAAGAAAAGGACGTATGGTATCACTTCTATGTGCAATCTAAAATATGGCTCAACTGAGCCTCTCGACAAACAGAAAGAGATTCACAGACATGGAGAACAGACGTGTGGTTGACAAGGGGGAGGGAAGAGGGGGGAGGGAGTGGGATGGATGTAGAGTTTGGGGATATTTGATGCAAACTATTACATTTAGAGTGGATAGACAGTGAAGTCCTGCCGTACAGCACAGGGATGTCTACCCAATCTCCTGGGATAGACCATGATGGATGGAAAATAATGTATGACAGGGAGTGTGTGTGTGTGTGTGTGTGTGTGTGTGTGTGTGTATGATGGGGTCACTGCTGTATAGCAGAAATTGGCACAACATTGTGAATCAACTAGACTTTAATTTAAAAAAAGTTTAGGAGTTCCCATTGTGCTGCAGCACAAACAAATCCCACTAGTATCCACGAGGACTTGGGTTCAGTCCCTGGCCTCGCTCAGTGGGTTAAAGATCCTGCATTGCTGTGGCTGTGGTATAGGCTGGCAGCTGCAGCTTTGATTCAAACCCTAGCCTGGGAACTTCCACATGCTGCAGGTGCAGCCCTAAAAAGAAAAAAAGTTTAAAATGAAGAATATTGCGATGGTCAATTTTACCTGTTAACTTGCCTGGCCGTGGGGTGCCCAGATTAAACATTATTTGTGGAGAGGTCTATGAGAGTGTTTCTGGAAGAGATGGGCATTTAAATTGGTGGATGGCTAAAGATTTTCTTCATAAGACTGGAGGGCAGGATCCCCCATCCTGAGGGTCCGAATAGAACGAGAAGGTGGAGGAAGGGCACATTTGCTCTCTGCCTGAGCTGGGACGCCCATCTTCTCCCACCCTGAGGCATCACTGTCCTCAGTCTTGGACCTTTAGACCTGGACCAGCACTTGCGGCATCAGCTTCTCTGCTTCCTAGGTCTTCAAGCTGGGTCTGAAACTACATGATGGAACTTTGTGGTTTTTGCTCATGATAAGTTCAAAATGTTGGAGAATTCTGTCCCACACCAAGAACCAGGCAGAGGAGTTCCCATACATGGCTCAGTGGTAATGCACTCGACTAGTGTCCATGAGGATGCAGGTTCGATCCCTGGCCTCGCTCAGTGGGTTAAGGATCTGGCGATGCCATGAGCTGTGGTACAGGTCACAGACGTGGCTCAGATCTGGTGTTGCCATGGCTATGGTATAGGCTGGCAGCTGCAGCTCTGATCAAACCCCTAGCCTGGAAACTTCCATATGCTTCAGGTGTGGTAGAAGGACAAGAAAAAAAAAAAAAGGACCAGGTTGAAGGAGGCACTGACACATTCAGTTTGCGACATCTGCACTGTCCCTAGGTGTCAGTGTCCTGACAGAGAAGAATGGGGTTGTTTTGGGAGGTTTCCGTGGGCCTGGCCTAGAGGGAACTTGTGTTATTTTCTCCCACGTTTTGCTGGCCAGGACTTGGGCACCTGGCTTCCTCTAACTGCAAGCAACACTGTGAAATGGAGCCTCTGCTCAGACCGAGACCCGATAGCCTGTCTCTGCAATGACACACACTACGTTTGCTAATCCAATGAATTGTATTATATTTATAGTTGTACAGCCATCGTCACAACCTAATTTTAGAACATTTCTGTTCTAACCCCCGTTTTGTTGAATGAAGTTAGTGATCAAAACTTCACACAAAAACATGGGATTTCTGGAGTTCCCGCCTTGGCTTAGGGGAAACGAATCTGACCAGGGTTTGATCCCTGGCCTCGCTCAGTGGGTTGAGGATCTGGCATTGCTGTGAGCTCTGGTGTAGGTTGCAGATGCAGCTTGGATCTGGCATGGCTGTGGCTGTGGTGTAGGCCAGCAGTTTCAGCTCTGATTTGACCCCTAGCCTGGGAGCCTCCATATGCTGCAGGTGCAGCCATAAAAAACCAAACCAAACCATAAAACCACATGGGATCTCTTTTCTTCTTTTTTAAAAATGAATTTTAGGGAGTTCCTATTGTGGCTCAGCCAGTTAAGAACCTGACATAGTGTCTGTGAGGATGTGGGTTCCATCCCTGGCCTCGCTCAGTGGGTTAAGGATCTAGCATTGCTGCAAGCTGCAGCAAAGGTCGCAGCTGCAGCTCCAATTTGACTGCTGGCCCAGGAATTCCATATGCTGCAGCTGTGGCCCTAAAAAAAGAGAAACAGACATGAATTTGAGAACTGCTTTGGGAGGCAGCAGTCTTTTAGTCAGTGATCTTCAGGGTATAGGCATGACAGGACTTCCTTGGAAGAATCTTCCTTCTGATGCTTAGCTGAGTCAGTAAGAGAAACAGAACTTTAATTCAGGGAACTGCACAGCGCCGTCAAAAACAATTCTAATGTCTTCTGGTACTTGTATAATTACCTCTCAGGACTCAGTAGGGCTCTGTTTTCTGGTGTGAATTATCCCCTGAAGCTTCTCAATAAGATATGAATCGTAAAACGTTAAAAAAAAATGAAGCATGCTAATCTGTAGGCAGCCTTATTTAAATTCAGCAAGCTCTACATCTGGTTTTCAGGTAGCCCATGATATTATAAATCTGCTAGGGTTGGTGATGTGTTGGTAGGAACATATTTTGGTTTCTTTTAAAAAATTTAAAATTACAGTTTACATAGCAAAGAGTGTGTTACCTGCAGATGTGCAGTTTAAAGAAGAATAACAAAAGAACTGTCCATCTAGTCACCAAAAAGTCCAATGAGTGGAATAAATGCTGTATCCCAAAACCCTTCTGTGTTCCCCCCCCCCGCCCCATCTCCCAGAGGTGACCCCATCTGAATTTTGTTTGAATTTCTTCCTTTTCCTTTGATTTTTTAAAAAAATTAACCTTAAAAAATTCTTAAGAACTTCACATACATGGGATCAAAGTGTATCTATTCACCTGTGCCTTTGTTCTTTTATTCAACTTTATATCTTTGTGGAGTTCCCGACATGGCTCAGAGGATCCGTGAGGATGCGGGTTTGATCAGTGGGCTGAGGATCCAGTGTTGCTGTGAGCTGTGGTGTGGGTCTCAGACGAGTCTTGGATCTGGTGTTGCCGTGGCTGTTGTGTAGGCCGGCAGCTCTCGCTCTGATTTGACACCCAGCCTGGGAACCTCCGTATGCCGTGGGAGCAGACCTGAAAAGACAAGACAAAACAAATCAAAACAAAACAACCTTTAAATCTTTGTGATTCAGACAGGGTGGTGGATGAAAGGAACATCACAAATTTAGCTGCTGGATTTCTGTTTCATTGGATGACTATACTGTATACAGTTGTCTGTTTCAAACATCTTTTTGTTACACAGAGAATTCCCGTCCCACGCACGTGCAGAGCAGGGAAACAAAGCCCCGTGTGTTCATGCTCTAGACTCAACAATGACCAATTCATGGCCAGTCTGGCTTCACCCATGTCCCTGCCCATCCTTTCTCCCCAGCAGTATTTTAAAGCAAATCCTGTGTATCATCGTATCATTTCACTGTACCTCTAAATAGATAAAATATTATGTATTTCTAAATTTCTCTAAAGAATCTAAAACAATAACCACACTACTGTTATGCCAAGATTAATGATAATTCCACCAGCTCTTTAGTATTCACATTTCCAATGGTTCATGTCGCTTTTGATTATATTTTTTACGTTTTTTTTTTTTCCCCTGTTTTTTAGAGCTGCACCTGCAGCATATGGAGGTTCCCAGGCTAGGGGTCCAATTGGAGCTGCAGCTGCCAACCTACACCACAGCCACGGCAACACAGGATCCAAGCCGTGTCTGCAACCTACACCACACCTCATGGCAATGCAGGATCCTTCTCCCACGGAGCGAGGCCAGGGATATCCTTTTGAATACTAGCTGGGTTTGTTACTGCTGAGCCACAGTGGGAACTCCTTTCTTTATAGTTTTTTCAAACATCAGGATCTAATAAGATCCAAACAGTGTGATGAATGGATGTCAAGTCTTCTTAAAGCCTTAGTCTTATCTCCACACCTCCCACCCCTACCCTGCCTTTTCCTTGTAGTTTATTTGTTGAAGAAAACCTTTGTCTTCTGGAATTGCCCTTCTTGGATCTTGCAAACTGCATCCCCGGGTGTACTGTGATGCATGATTCTGTGTTGTGCATTTCCTAGAAATGAGCGCTTGGATGTAGAAATTAGACCAGGCTCCAGTTTGATTGACAGATTAATTTTGGCAAGGCTACTCTAGAGACAGGGCTGTGTTCTTTCATGAGACAAATAAATCTGATTGTTTTGCCCTTGGAGATGCTAGAAGCTGCTGCTGCTCAACATCTAAGTCTATTAATTTGTTAGGAATTACTATTTATTCATTCAAAGGTTGATGGGTATTGAGGTTGTTTCTAGGTTTTTACTGTTATGAGTAATGTTGCTATGTACATATTCTTATATTTGGAATAATATATTTCATATTATATATATTCATATAAGATACAGTCTCATTCTTTCTGGTTAATAATGTGAGCAAGAATTTCTCCAGAAATGGAATGGCTGAGTTGTAGGACATATAAAGGCAAGTCTACCTTTATAGTCAGTGCTAAACTCTTTCGTGAAGCAATTACTCTAATTTACATGCCCGTCAACAGTGGGGGGCTGGAGTTCTTGCAGCATCCTTGCCTTGTCCAACTTAAGCTTTGTCCATCTGGTGAATGTGTGATGGCATTGCACCGTGGTTTTCATTTTCACAGTGCCGGAGAGGGGGAAGAGGAAATTTAGTGCAAAGGTTTTATGAGACTGAAGACATTTCGCACCATGCAGTCCGCGGTGGCTTACGGAGGAGTTATGCAAGAAAGATTAAATCCAGATGCTCGCTGCTCTTAGAACCTCATAAAACAGGACTTAAGACTGGTGGTCCCCATCCTCTGTAGTTGGGGTATTTATTTCTTGTTCATTTTACATATGTTTTCTGGAATTTCTAAGTGGAATTCCATTTCAGCTATTCCTGAAAGAACTTTCAAACACCGCAGTTTTGTTAACTGTGATATATTCTCCTCCATTTGGGTGAAGGTGAGTAAACCCATAGAGGGTTTTTCCCAGTTTGTAACGTGGAGGAGTTATTATAGTAAGAATGTTGATTTACTGAGACGGGATTAAGATGGCAGAATAGAAGGTCTGGCGCTCACCTTCTCTCGTAAAAACAACAAAATGACAACCAAATGCTGAACAACCTTCAACCAAATGGACTGGAAACTTTCAAAAAGATATCCTGCAACAGAAGACAAAGAGGAGGCCACATCAAGAGGTGGGAGGGGTGATTACACGATATAAATAACCCCATACCTCCCGGGTGGGAAGCCCCACAGACTGGAAAGTAACTGGTTCACAGAGACTCACCTACAGGAGTGAGAGTTCTGAGCCCCACATCAGGTCCCCACACCTGGGGACCTGGCCCTGGGAGAAAGAGCCCCTGGAGCATCTGGCATTGAAGGCCAGTGGGGCTCGTGTGCAGGAGCTCCACGGGACTGGGGGAAATGGAGACCCCATTCTTAAAAGGTGCCCATAGACTTTCACGTGCACTGAGTCCCAGGGCAGAGCAGAGTCTCCATGGGAATCTGGGTTGGACCTGACTGCGGTTCTTGGAGGACAACCTGGGAAAACAGGGGGGTGACTGGCTCGTTGTGAGGGAAGGACATTGGAGGCAAAGCTCTCAGGAATCTTCATCAGCATGTTTCCTCTGGAGGTGGCCATTTCGGGAAAATCTGACCCCACCCATCAGCGCTGAGAAGCCTCAGGCCAAACAATAACCCGGGTGGGATCACAGCCCCACCCATGAGTAAACAGGCTGCCTAAAGACGCCCCCAACAGCCACCTCTAATCTCTTCCGGAGGCAAAGCCCCACCCACCAGTGGGCAAGCACCAGTCCCCCACATCAGGAAGCCTGCAGCAAACCCCTGTATCAGTTTTAGCCACAAGCGCGGCAGACACCAGAAGTAAGAGAGGCTACAACTCTATTGTCTGCAAAAAGGTCACCATACCAAAAACCTATAAAAATGAAAAATACAGAGAACCATAACTCAGATAAGGGAGAAAGAAAAAAACCCCAGAAAAACAGCTAAGTGATCTGGAGATTATCAGCCAGATCCTTAACCCACTGAGCATGGCCAGAAATCGAACCCATGTCCTCGTAGATTCTAGTCGGGTTTGTTACCACTGAGCCACGATGGGAACTCCTTGGGTGCGAATTTAATGAGAAAATCCTCCTGAGTATGACCTTCTTCTCCCAGAGGGTGTTCAGAAGAGGCAGAGGTGGGTCCTCTGTCTTCTTCCTACAGAAGCTTGATACTTTAGAAATTTGAGCCGGGACTCTGCTTCCATGCAATTGCAGATGGATGTAGGAAATGTGACTGGTCACCAAAACCCAAAAATCTTCTTTCAAGCTGTTGTCTCCTCAAGATAACTAAATGAACTGCTGGAATTTTCAGGGAGAGTCAGTATTTCTTAGGAGGGTGTTTAGTCTGCTCAGGTTGCCATAACAAAATACCACAGACTGGGTGGCTCAAATAACAGAAATTTATTTCTCATCATTTTGGAGGTTGGAAGTCCAAGATCAAGGTGCCAGCAATGTCAGTGTCTGGGGAGGGCTCTTTCCTTGGATTGTAGACATCTGCCTGCTAAGTCCTCACATGATGGGGAGCCAAAGAGACCCCCCCCCCAAAAGGAAGAGACATCTCTGGTGTCTCTTAAAATGAGATTAATCTTATTGGATCAGGACCCCACACTCACAGTCTCATTTAACCTGAATTCCTTCTGTAAAGTCTAAACATAGCCACACTTGGCGGCAGGGGAGCGGGGGGGATCAGGATGTCAACATACGAATGGAGACGAGGGACACAATTCAGTCCATAACAGAGGTGTAACATGCAAAATATTTAACTATTGGCCACAGGCGCCAACCAATCAGAACGGTTGCTTGCCAAAGCTGTTTAAATGCCAGCTGGACTGGTGCCTGCCAGCAGAAGAGCAGCTCTGTTCTTTAGACCTGGACGAAACAAAAGAAGCAAAATGCCCCTCTTGGCCTCCTGGAAAAATCTCCACTGTGCACGTCAGGGGTGGCTTCTGTTACATAGAGCATGGTGCAAAAATTTAAAATTGGTCTTGTCTGTTCGTGTACGGAAGTAAACAGGTCGCTTTATCCACAGAAACATATTTTAACTGGTCAGCCTAGTGAGTAATAGTGTTTCTCTGGAAGGAAGGAAATTGTAGGAAACTCACTTTATAGATTGTATGGTTGTACCATGTACACATGATTTTATAGTCAGAAAAATAAAGATTGTCTATTGATTTTACATTTGTAAAAAAAAAAAGGAATGTTGATTTACCGAAAATCTACAGTTTTCATGGAAGGGGAAAAATCGCTAGGATTAAGGTAGCAGGTGAAGTTTATTTGTTCCTGCAGTTACTCCCATGGCAAAATTACAAGGCTTGTGATGTGGAAAGGTTAGTTCATCCTGCCTTGCGTGCAGTGTGTTGAAAGGCTGGCTGATGCCGTGACAAACGCAGAATTTAAGAGACCTCATTTAGCTTTGGGTTGCCCTCCATTAGAGGAAGTCTGCTAGTGGTAGATTATTAACTGTGTGGGAAAAGTCTGTGGGGACAGAGCACAAATTGTCCTCGTAACACTTTGGGGGGTACTCCCTCCTCAACAATTGTCTTCCTGTATCAGGTGGTTGATTTCGAGATGCTTTGCCATTTGTCCTTATGAAGGGATGATTATGGGATTATTTTCTACGTTATTACTTTGGCAGGATATGTGCTTTTCAAGTGATGCAAATCCTTAAGTAAAGTGATGCAAACCCTTAAGTAAATGAATAAAGCTCCTAAATTGGAATTTCGAGTGTCAGAGACCACAGCTGTTTTTCTGATTGGGACTCTTGGTCACACTGGCTGGGTGAGGCTGACAAGAAAATACTCTTTTCCTCAATGCCTCTTGCCTCCTTGGGAGGAAATCTGGGCAGAGGGTGGAGCTTTATTTCTAGGTCAACTGCTTCCAAGGTTGACCCCAGGCAGCTTCACAGCCAGGGCTTTGAGCAGCAATGGTGTTTGCACAGGCATAGGGGCATTTCTGGTTTTCCAAAATGGCCCCAGGGAATGGTGGTCATGGGCATTATTGGCATTTAGTGCTTGGGGGGCCAGGGGGCAAAATGTCTTACAATGAGATGAGCTGTTCTACCAGCAAATAAAGGTCCTACCGCAATGCGAGTTCCTCCTTTTGAGAAACAGTACAGACTGATCAGAGAGAAGAAGTGCTTTGATCTTTGTGTTTTATAGAAAATCCAAAGACTTTTAAGTAATAAGCACTTCTTTTTTTTTTCAGTCTGTAGCTTATAATGAGAGAGGAGTCGAGTCCATAGCCCAACATAATTTTCTAATAGTGATGTGACCTTGACCTAGTTACTTTGCCTTTATGTACCTCAGTTCTCATCAGTTCATTGAGGATCATCTTCATACCTGCCTTATGTCGTTGTTGTGAAGACTCAATCAGTTAATGAATTTAAAGTATGTGGAAGGTTCCCCAACCCATAATGAAGACTTAAAAATGTCAGCTATGATTATTCTTTCTCACGTTTCTCTTGGGAGAGCTTGCCACTGCCCAGAAGTTACTGCAGAGACCCTACTGTGACATGGGGCGTGGGTGATCTCTAAGATCACACAGCAATATTTTCTGGAGGACGATACAGATTCCTATGGTGCCACATCACTGCACAGGATGCAGAGGGGTCATGGTAAGACTACGGAAGGACCACATAAAAACCTATAGCTGACTTCCTGATTTCGTCTGGGGATTGGCAAATTCCAGTCTTTATAGAAGTCCTGTTTTGTAAATAAAGTTACTCTTCATGTTGCTATGAACACTTTCCTACTGTAGAGTTGAGTAGCTGCCACAGAGACCATGTGCTCTGCCAAGACTAGAGTAGGCATTATCTAGTCCTTTACAGAAAGTGTTTCCTGACCTCTCTGATCTAGCACATAGTCTGTCTTATGATATGACCACTTATTATTGTCACCCATTGGCCATTTCTTAGCATAGTCAAAAAAATACAAGCATGGAGTTCCAGCTGTGGCTCAGCAATCGCAAACCTAATATCCATGAGGATGTGGGTTTGATCCCTGGCCTTGCTCCGTGGATCCAGCATTGCCATGAACTGAGGTGTAGGTTGCAGACTTGGCTTGGATCTGTGTTGCTGTGGCTGTGGCTGTGGCGTAGTCCGGCAGCTACAGCTCTGATTTGACCCCTAGCCTGGGAACCTCCATATGCCATGGGTATGGCCCTAAAAAGAAAAAAGAAAAAAGATACAAGCAAAGGATTTACATGGTGATAATAATACTGATGATAATAGCAACATGTATTTGCTTATGACGGCCAGACATGCTTGTAGACCCTTTGCAGGTATAAACTCTTTTAAATAAGCACCTATGATAATGCCTGGCATCTCAGTACCCTCCTCAGTTGTAGTCAGTTAGTAACTGGTAAAATCAGCCCATTAACCCAGGCAATAGCTAGATGTTCAGAAGATGTTTTTATTTATTTATTTGTCTTTTGTCTTTTAGGGCCATGCCTGAAGTCTATGGAAGTTCCCAGGCTAGGGGTTGAATCAGAGCTGCAGCTGTCAGCCTACATCACAGCAGTGCAGTTTAGGCTAGTTTTAAAGTTTATTTGTAATGGTAAATGTGTAAGAATGGCCAAGAAGTTTTTGAAAAAGAGCGATTGCCTTGCAAGATATCAGCATATTACAAAGTGATTATAAATCAAAATAGCTGATTCTCAGTGGAAAAATAAATAGCTCAATATGTCATACAGAGATTATTCAGAAATATGTATGGTAAAAAAATAATGATATAGAGAGAATTTTAAGCCAGTGGGGAAAGGACAGATTATCCGTTGATTAATAAACAGATGGAGTCATTTGGTTACCCATTCAAAAATCAATAAAGTTAGGAGTCCCTGTTGTGGCTCAGTGGGTTAAGAACCTTGACATAGTGTCCATGAGAATGTGGGTATGATCCCTGGCCTTGCTCAGTGGGTTAGGATCCGGCACTGCTATGATCTGTGGTGTAGGTCCTACATTGCTCTGTTGTTGTGGCTGTGGTGTAGGCCAGTGGCTGTAGCTCAACCCCTAGCTCAGGAATGTCCATATACCACAGGTGCAGCCCTTAAAAAAAAAATAAGGTTAGATCCCTACCTCACACCATACATTAAAGAAAATTTTGATCGATGAATCTGGGCTTCCTAATCAGTGTGTCTCTGCACACTGTAGAGTATAAGTAGGTTACAAGTCCCTTGAGTTATTGATCCCCTCAACAGTGAGGGCAGCTGGGCACAACTGATATCGTCAGCATTCCTAGGTGTGTTGCTGTCTTTTGTCATCATTCATGAGCACAATTACTCATTTATCCTAGTTTTCTGTAAAGAGAGATTATAATGTTTTTTTTTTGTTTGTTTGTTTGTTTGTTTGTTTTGCTTTTTAGGGCCACTCCCACAGCCTATGGAAGTTTCCAGCCTAGGGGTCAAATTGGAGCTGTAGCTGCTGGCCTATGTCATAGCCACAGTGATGCAGGATCCAAGCCACATCTGTGACCTACACCACAGTTCACGGCAACTCTGGATCCTTAACCCACTGGGTGAGGCCAAGGATTGAACTTGCATCCTCGTGGGGACTAATCGGATTCTTAACCCACTGAGTGACAATGGAAACTCCAAGATTAGAATTTTCTCTGTGTTGAAATAGTGCCCTTTCCCAACAGCCAGGGTGCAGAAGCTCATGCTCCACAGGACAGGGCCTAAAGTACGAAGAAGGTCTGCCACGGTAGTGCAGAAAAAAAGGCCTTGGCCTAATAATCAAGGTTTCCAACCTTGTCTGTTGGTGCTTAAAGCAAGATCGTAAGCAAGTAACTTTTCTACATCACAGAATGAAGCTCTAAAATATTTCTAAGAGTACAAAAATCACAAAGAAAAATTTGCAATCCTGTACCCAGTAATAAAACTACCAGGCAGACAAAGAAACAGGAAAATATACCCTCTAAAGAGGAGGAAAAAAAATCAGTTAATCAAAACTTATCCAGAAAGGGCATAGATGGCAGAATTAATAGCCAAGGATATTAAATATATTATTAAGTTGCATTCTATGAATTTAACAGGCTGGAAGAAATATTGAACATATTCAGTGTAAACATGGAAAATTTTTCAAAGAAAGCAAATTAAACTTCTAGAGGTGAAGATGATATAACAATACACTGATGGGGTTAACTGCAGAAGGAAAGCTTTTTAAACCTGAGGATGTAGAAATAGAAACCACCCAAGGAGTTCCCTGGTGGCTCAGTGGGTTAAGGATCTGGTGTTGTCCCTGCTGTGGCTCGGGTTCCATCGCTGGCCTGGGAACTTCCACATGACACAAACAAGGCCAACAAACCAACCAACATCCAAGATAAAATCCTGAAAGAAAGATGAGAAAAAAAGTAATAGGACATCAATGGGCTATGGAATAAGTAAATGTCCAAATATATTTACAATTGGAATTCCCAAAGGAAAGAAGGAGATGGAGAAAATATTTAAAGTAATAATGACCCCAATTTCCCAAATATGATGAAAACTTTGAAGTCACAGATCCAATAAGCTCAAGGAATCCCATGCCCAAGAAAAAAATAACAGAAGATGTATCATAATCAAATTTCTTAGAAACAGCAATAAACATCTTTTTTTTTTGTCTTTTGTCTTTTTAGGGCCGCACCCATGGCCTATGGAGGTTCCCAGGCTAGGGGTCTAATCGGAGCTACAGCTGCCGGCTTACACCACAGCCACAGCAACGCCAGATCCGAGCTGCGTCTGCGACCTACACCACAGCTCATGGCAACACCGGATCCTTAACCCACTGAGCGAGGCCAGGGATTGAACCCGCAACCTCATGGTGCCTAGTTGGATTCGTTTCCACTGTGCCATGACGGGAACTCCGAGAAAATCTTAAACACAGGAAAATCCATGCATATACACATACTCAAACTTTGTAGGATAATTTCAGCTCATTCACTTACCTCAGGGTATCAACTCCCAAATTTAGACCAGGAAGGTAAAGCCATGAGGCCAAGGTCACGGTGAGGGAAGGGTAGCATCATACTGTAAGCCTTTGGTTTATGGTTTATGGTTACTGCTGTCCCTAAAATTCCCTTTGTGCTGAGACCCAGGGACCGTATGTTTCCATGCGTTACTCTGGGATTGGTGGGGTCACAGAATATTTTATTTTTCTTTTTTTGGGCCACAGGTGCAGCATAGGGAAGTTCCCAGGCTAGGGGTCAAATTGGAGCTGTGGCTGCCGGCCTACACCACACCACAGCCACAGCCATGCAGGATCTGAGCCACATCTGTGACCAACACCACAGCTCGCAGCAATGACAGATCCTTAACCCACTGAGCGAGGCCAGGGATCAAACCTGCATTCTCATGGAGCTTAGTCGAGTTTGTTATCCCCCGAGCCGCAATGGGCCCTCCCCGGGCTTGCAGTGTGGATGGAGTTCCACTGTTGGCAATTGTTGAATGTTTTTCTCTTTTGAAAAAGGCTCGGGCCAGTTCCTGGTCTACTTGGAAAACGTGCCTTCTGGGGGAGTTCACCACGATGAAGCAGCCTGGATTCTTGAAATAGTTGCCCAGGTGCATCATGAGTGCAAAATGCGGAAGCTTCTTATTCTCATGCCACGCTGGGGTTCTGCCGATTTAGGACCAAACCCAGCGAGTGGCATCAGCTTTCCTCTTGATGCAGCCCCTGCCACGAACACCAGCCTTGTCATTTCTTCTTGGAGGAAATGCAGTTTGTGGACACTAGAGGTCTCCACCTTGCCATGCGACAAAGGACCCATCAGAGGAAAACCCTAAAAGCACAATTTCCATGGCAACATCCCTGGGTCTCTTGTCTCCAGGGGGTTGGAGGGAGGGCAGCCCGGGTGACCGTGGGGGCAGTTTAAAATGGGCGGTTTCTCGTTTCTCTGGGGGTCGATGTTATCTGTTGATGTTTTGAAATACTGACTGAAATCTGAGTAGGCTTCTCTGGACTTAGATTTTCCGTTTGTTTTTCAAATGTGTATCTTCGGTGGGGCACCCAAAGCTTCTAAAAGCCTGCAGCACTGGAAAAAGCAAACAAACGAACAAACAAAAGAACACATGTGGTCATTACTACAGGCACTGGCAGAAAAATTATCTTCCCCTTTGGATTTTAAACGGACTCCCCTCCCCCCCACCGACAGCGACATCCCTGTTTTTATTTTTTATTTTTTTTGCCATTTCTTGGGCCGCTCCCGCGGCATATGGAGGTTCCCAGGCTAGGGGTTGAATCGGAGCTGTAGCCACCGGCCTACGCCAGAGCCACAGCAACGCAGGATCCGAGCCGCGTCTGCAACCTGCACCACAGCTCACGGCAACGCCGGATCCTTAACCCACTGAGCAAGGGCAGGGACCGAACCCGCAACCTCATGGTTCCTAGTCGGATTCGTTAACCACTGTGCCACGACGGGAACTCCCCCCTGTTTTTAAATTAACTGCATGCTGCTGTTTGCCTTTAAAAGGGCCTTATGTGAATTTAGAGAATTTATTAAAAATGAAGTCTGGGTTTATTTAAAAGAAGGGGAAAGAGGCAGAATCAGACTCTGAGGACAAAAAATATTTAGATGGTAAAATTGGACATTTGTCTCTTGCTTGAGGATGCTTCAGCCTGAGAGCTGAGAGGCTTAGAAGGCTGCCCGGGGTAAACCCCCGTCGCTCCCTCCTCTCAGAGGTCGGTCTGGGCCCCAGACTGACTTCCTCACGGAGACAGGAAGCGAGCTAAGCCTGGTTCCTTCTTTGCTGCCAGCCTTTTTCTCTCTTCTCTCCCCAGCCCCGCCGGCCCCTAAGTCAGGGGAAGGGAAACTGCCTGCGCCCCCTTACAGGGAGTTTTCAGACCCTCACCCACGCCTGGCACTCAATTCAGGAACTGTCAGTGCCCCCCTCCATCCAAACTCTGAGGAATCCTCACAAAATCTTAGCGGGTAGAGGGAGACCTGGTGACTGATTCCCTTATAACTGGAGTCTGATGTTTGAAAGCCCTCTGAGGCCTCTGACAAAGTTTTCATACATCCTGAGCTTGATTAGTCCCAGGGAACTTCCTATCTCCCAAGGAGCCTGCCTCTTTCTTCTTCTCTTCCTTTCTTCTTTCTTTTCTTTCCTTTTCTTTCTCTCTCTCTCTTTTCCTTCCTTCCTTCCTTCCCTCCTTTCCTTTCCTTCCTTCTCTTCCTTCCTTCCTTCCTTTTCTTCCTTCCTTCCTTCCTTCCTTCCTCCCTTTTCTCTGTCATCTATCTATTATCTATGTATCTTTCATCCATCTATTATCTATCTTTCACCTATCATCTCTTTCTCTCTCCCTCTGTGTGTGTGTGTGTGTTGGCTGTGTGTATTCAGCATAATAGGTGCACATAATTTTCAGACTCTAGCTGTTTCTCCTTATGCATCTCGAGTAGATTTGTACGCTGCTCCTTCTTGATTTTAAAAATTTGAGATTATTTTTTGGCTCAAAGATGAGGATGTATTTCGCCGACTCCACCATACATGTACCCTTTGCTGCTCGCCACCTGTTCCACTTAGGCTGTAGCTTTCATTTTGATTCATTTTAAATTCGTGTAATTATTGGCAGGGGACTGTTAGTCCCAGTGGGTCTGTGTAATGTATTATGATTACCTTTGCATTTTTGAACATGTTTTTATTTTACCTAGAATTGGTAACCACCTCATTTATTAAAAGCTTGGTTTTCTGTGTCTCTGTCCCTAATTTACCCACAGATGTCAGAACTGTGATCTCTTTTTAATGCACTTAAACTCAGCAGCTACTCCATTTGTGTGTTTGGTTCTTTTCCTTCTTGTAGCCCTCTGTCATCCTGCTGTGGTGTAAGTGGGTTGCTCTCTGGCTCTGTGTTATAGCAGAGCTGTGGTTTAAGCAGGTTGCTGTCAGGGCCTGTGTTATCGCATGGCTGTGTCTAAGCAGGTTTCTCTCTGGGCCTGTATTACAGCAGAGCTGTGGTCTGTGCTGGTTGCTCTCTGGGCCTGTGTTATAGCAGAGCTGTGGTCTAAGCTATATTATAGCAGAGCTGTGTCTTTGCTGGTCGCTCTGGGGTGGTGTCACAGCAGAGCTGTGTCTCAAGTTGTTTCATAGTCTGGGGATTCCTCTTCCTTCACGTCCTGTTCTGCTGGGTCCTCTGTTTCCCACTTCCTCTCTCTTTGTCTTCCTTGCTCAAGTTCCCTCCCCTGGCATATGACCCCTCCCCACCCCCAAGCTCCTACATACCTTTTTTTTTTTTTTTTTTGTAAAATATATCTTCTCGATAAAGGGTGCATGGGAGAGACTTTTTTTGGAGAACTAACTTGTTGGAAAGTGTTTTTATTCTGACCTAATGCCTGAGTGATAGCGGGGTTCGTTATGGAATTTACCATTCACACTTGCTTTCTCTTTTTTCATGTTTTAAGTTTGATTGAAGAAGAGTTGATTTACGAGTTAGGATCATTTCTGCTGGACCGCAAAGGGAGTCACTTCCTCATAGACACGCATCCATGCTTTTTCGGATTCTTTTCCCACACTGGTTACAGCGGAGGGTTGGGCAGAGGTCCCTGCGCTGTGCAGCAGGTCCTGGTTGGCCAGTCATTCCATCTAGCCCGGGGTGCATGTGCCAGTCCCAAGTCTGTTTTCTCTCAGTTTGAAGGCATTATTCCATTGGCTTGGAGCTTTCCGTGTGACAGTGGATAATGACATATCATTGCAGGTGGCGTCTTTATGGAAGGTTTTTGGGTCCGCTTTCTCTGTCTCTCTCTCGCTCTCAAGTCAGCAGTGTTCTGAAACTCCTTTATTATGTGCTTGGCTGCGGATGTCTTTTTTTCATTCATTTTTACTGTGTGTCAAAATAGTCTGTTCAACCTGGAAGCATGTTTCGGTTCTGAGTCGTGTTCTGGCACAAGTTCTTTCAGGGCTTCCTCCCCTCTGTCTCTATGTTGCTCCTTTGGTTGCACCTGTATTTGGACACTGAACCTCAGGACTGAAATTTGATGTGTTTGCTGACATTTTCAAAGCTGTCCTTCTGATCTATTTTCTGGGAGATTTAACTATTTTTCAACCTATTACGTTAACGTTTTTTAAAACTGTAATTTTATTTTTTTTATTGAAATACAATGTTGTGATAGTTTCAGGTGTACAGCAAAGTAACTCAGATACCCATATATGTGTATATATATATATATATTCAGATGTCTTTCTCTTAAGGGTTAAGATATTGACTATAGTTCCCTGTGCTATCCAGTGGGTCCTTTTTGTTTATGTACATTATATATAGTAGTTTGTACCTGCTAATCCCAAATTTCTCATTTATCCCTTCCCTCTTTCCCCTTTGGTAACTGTAAGTTTGTTTGCTATGTCTGGAGTCTCTTTCTGTTTTGTAAATAAGCTCATCTGCATCAGTTATTTTAGATTGCACATATAAGTGATATCATATGATATTTATCTCTAGGTCCATCCACATTGCTGCAAATGGCATTATGTTATTCTTTTTATGATATATATATATATACCATGTCTTACTTATCCATTCATCTGTCAGTGGATATTTGGGTTGCTTCTACATCTTGGCTATAATAAATAGTGCTGCGGTGAACATTGGGGTGCATGCATCTTTTTGAATTAGTGTTTTCATCTTTTCTGGATAGATGCCCAGGAGTAGGATCGCTGCATCATATGGTAGTTCTATGTTTAGTTTTTTAAGGACCCTCCACACTGTTTTCCATCGTGGCTGCACCAATTTGTGTTCCTATCAACAGTGTAGGGGGGGTTCCCTTTTCTCCCCACCCTCTCTGGCATCAGTTATTTGTATTCTTTTTGAGGATAGCCATGTGATATTTTACTCTGGTGTTGACTTGCATTTCTTTGATAATTCATGATGCTGAGTATCTTTTCAGGTACCATTGGCCATGTGTATGTCTTCTTTGGAGAAAGGTCAACCTACTAAGTTTTAAAACATTTCTCTAATCAATATTTGAAATATCCCAAATAGTTTTTTTCTTTTCTGTAGACTCTGCACATGTTCAGAGCATCATGTCTTGTCCATGGATGTAATGTGAATGCAGTGCTTCCTTTTGCTTTTCTGAAGATAATAATTATTGTTGTTATTGTTTCATTTTCTGCTGTTTCCCATATTTTCTGTTTCTTTTGCTTCCTCTCAGCTTCCCCACCCTCCATGTTATTTTGGTTTCTTGCCTTTTAGGTTGGAACTTTTTTCAAGTGCTTGGCAATTCGTGGTTATCTGTTTATATTTTGGTGGGACACTAAGACGATGGTTGGGAAGTGTGAATTCTTGGAATGGGCTTATTATGCAATAGTGGGACTCACTTAAGGGTAAAGAGGCCAGAACCCAGCCATTTCCATGGAGGGCCCTAAATGGTTGGGTCTATTGGCTTTTTCTCCAGGGCTGACTACTCTCCAAAAGGAATCCTATAATCTCCAGCCAGAGGAGAAATAATTATTCTGGAGATAAAGTGGGAGAGGGGAAAATATGTGGACTTGAACTTAATCTCCCACGTTTTGTGACAACGACCTATCTGCTCCTTCCACGGAGGGATCCTGAGTCTAGATCTTCTCTGTCAAGGTCACCCTTTCCAGAGGGCAAATCTAGTCCTCCGCTGCCTGTTGAGGGGTAACTTGGCTGCTTGGAGAATGTGTATCCTGAACACATTCTTTAAACTAACCAACTACCATTAAAGAGTTTCCGCATGTCCCCCCTCCTTCAGCTCCACCTTACATGTTGCCTTCTGGATCTTTGTTCATTTCACACTGCTGTTCCCCTTCTGAGATTCTCTGGAATAAATAGGCTTAGGGTTTCTCGCTCCACGACGCCAAGTCTTCTTCACCTGCTTTCCAGCTTCCAAATTTGTTAACAGCTCTCCCCTCTGTTGTCTCTTTTCTTGTTTGCTTGGTTCTTTTAACTAATGCATCCTTCTTTTAAAAATTAAGTGAGGCTGGGAAGGATGTAGATAGGGTTGCATTCAATGCCCTGCTTCTCTCTTCCCTCAGCCAGGCAGATGGCCAAAAGAGTCTTTCTTTTTAGTTTTGTTGGCGATGGAAGGGACGCGTGTCTTTCTTATATTCATCACAGTCTTACTTGTGTCACTGCTCCGTTTTCTGCCACTTCAGGTGCATTGAAACAAGTGTCATCCCTTCTTCCCATAACCGTGGACTCCAAATATTTGTCCACAGAACCATATCTTCTCTTTTCTTTCTTTTTAAAAAAAAGTATCGTTGATTTAATGTTGTGCCAAGTAAGTGTTATAGGAGAAATAATTCCTATAATATTCCTATAACATTTAATGTGGTGCCACTTTCTGCTGTACAGCAAAGTGACCTAGTCATCCATGTATATCCATTCCCTTTCTTATTTTATCTTCCATCATGGTCTAGCCCAAGAAACTGGATAGAGTTCCCTGGGTCTCATCTCTTTTCTTTCTCTGTAATGTCTTCTCTTCTCCAAGCCAAACATCTTCCATTCTTTTATCTGTTCTGCTGATTTTTTAGATAACCCTTCCTTTGATTTTTTGAATAACCCTTCTTTCAAAGTGCTTCAGTTCCTTGAGCTCGCTCTTCAAATGTAGCCCTTGAGCCCTTGGCATGGCCTGGTAAATTCAGAATTTGGCAATATTGTTTCTAGATTCTCTGCTTTACCTTCAACCTACTACCAGACCTGCTCTGGGGGAACAGAGGCCATGGCATCTAGGGGTGGGCCTGGGTAAATCTTTCCAATAGGGAGAACGCCGTGTACCATGGTAGAGTGTCCACAAATTGGAACATTATCAGTAGCCTGAAGGTTCCTGCCACACATTTGAACGTTTGTGTCTGTACACATATATGTGTGTATGTTTTTTGGGTATATGATACATATATTTATTGTATCTATTACTTATAGACATAGACATAGACATATGGGAATTATGGATCACACAGGTGACTTCTGGTAACTGAGTATCATCCTGAGATTTCAGAGCTGTGCTCTCTACCAGGATGGCCACTAGTCACATGTGATGGTGTAAATTTACAGTAAAGTAATTCATGAGTGAAAAACCATAAAGCTGATTTTTCAGTCTTAGCCACATTTCAAGCAGTAGCCACCTGAGGCCATTGGCTACTGTTTCATATGGCACCAACATTGCACATTCTCATGTCTGCCGAAAATTCTAGTGTTGAATCTCTCAGAGCTTCAGGTGCATCTTGCTCATGGCTCTGTTGCAGCAATGGAATTACTTTGTTGCGAGCTATAAGGAAAGAGGTGAGGCGCACATAGGCGTTTATGACGAATGAAGGTCAGATGCATCCAGACATGTAACTGGTCCCTCTTTGGGAGCCGCAGAGAGAAGAGGGGTGGATGGATGGAGCCATCACCCTGTCGTTCACGGTCTTCTAACCACAATGAACACAAAAGAACTGACACTAAGTCAGGACATGTTTATTTTGGGCGTGGTGGTTTAGTTTCAGCCTCCCTGTATAAAATTAATATTGTTGATTTCAGTGGCATTATTTTTTGTAGTTTTAATTGTATTAACGTTTAGAAACCACACCTTTATTTTTTTATGACTGTGTGAGACCCATGAGTTAAAATTTATGTCTTTTTTTTTGTTTGTTTTTGCTTGCTCATATTTAAGTTTGATCCCTTCCTTTGGGGGTAGAGTTCGGATGGAATTAATTCAGGTAGAAATAATTCACATGGAATTATTTTTCTTATGAAAGAGGTCTCTAAGTTATTTGTTGAGAATATTAGTATGATACCAATGCTGATCTAATAATGGGTGCCTATTATACACTCAGTGGTCTTCTAAGTGCTTTGCATGTCTACTCGTATTTACTGCTCCTAATGTCGCTATGAGTTTGCGTTTGGTTTCCCTTGATTCTGCGGATAACCCCTGTCTCAGAGTTCCTCAGTTCCAAGAGGGCGCTCTTGCCATCTAATATCCATACTCTTTACAAATGAGGAGACAGGGCTTAAGGGACTCATCCAAGGTCATGTAGTGGTGAAGCTGGGGTGTGACTCAAGCTGTCGACCCCAGAGCCCACCTGCTCAGCCATGATGCTGTTGGCATCCCCTTAGTGTGATAGCGGGTACAGGCATTGCAAATGTTTTTTTTTACTTTTCTGTTTTATGGCTGTACCTGTGGCATATGGATGTCCCCAGGCCAGGAACTGAATCCGAGCTGCAGCTGTGACCTATACCACAGCTGTGGCCGTGCTGGATCCTTTAACCCACTGCGCTGGTCCAGGAATCAAACCTGCACCTCCGCAGTGACCCGAGCTGCTGCAGTCAGATTCCTAACGTACTGTGCCACAGTGGGAGCTCCCTGTTGTGTGTTTTGGGTTTTTTTTTTTTTTTTGTGCTTGTTACTTTTGGCCATGCCTGTGGCATGTGCGTGTTCCCAGGACGGGGATTGAACCTGTGCCGCAGCAGACCCAAGCTTCTGCAGTGACAATGATGGATCCTTATCTGTGGCACCACAGGAGAACTCCTCCAATGCTCTTTTTTTTTTAAATTTTTCCTTAAAGATCCTCAGCAAGATATATAATCTTTCCAAACTTCAGTGTCCTTATTTATAAAATGGGGGCAGCTTTGCTGTCCTCAATGGTTTGATTTAAGGAATAAGTGAAAAAATACACATCAACCACCAAATGGCCAGTCCTTGGCAAGATTTTTCTTCTTCTTTTTGTCTTTTGTCTTTTTAGGGCCACACTCATGGCATATGAGTTTCCCTGGCTAGGGGTCGAACTGGAGCTACAGCCTCTGGCCTCCGCCAGAGCCACAGCAATGCAGGATCTGAGCCACGTCTGCGACGTACACCACAGCTCACGGCAACGCCGGATCCTTAACCCACTGAGCGAGGCCAGGGTTTGAATGCACATCCTCATGGTTCCTAGTCAGATTCGTTTCTTCAGTGCCACGACGGGAACTCCAAGATTTTTCCACGAGGGATAATTACCCCCTGCTTGCTGGCCAGGGGCTGGCCCAGCAACCCCTTCTGCCAGCGAAAGGCATGCATTCGAAAGGTGGCTTGTGATTGCTGAAGTTCACCCCAAGTAGGAAAGGTGAGAAGGCGGAGGAGGGCTGCGAGGCCGCAGGTGGGTTCCTGTCCTGTCTCTCAGCAGGATGTCACCCTGCCTCCTGGACCCCGGAGTTGCTCCCACCCTCCGAGGGTGTCTCCCTGATAAGGATAATGCACACCCCCTCAGGGGTGCCCGATGCATCCCTAAGCATCTCTGGGCTCTGGTTGTTCAGGCCTGCTTTTTTTTTTTTTTTTTTCTTTTTCTTTTTTCATTTTTGGGCTATACCCAGGACATATGGAAGTTCCCAGGTTAGGGGTCAACTAGGAGCTTCCGCTGCCGGCCTGCACCATAGCCACAGCAACTCGGGATCCAAACTGCCTCCGCAACCCACACCGCAGTTCACGGCAATGCTAGATCCCTGACCCACTGGATGAGGCCAGGGATGGAACCAGCATCCTTATGGATCTTAGTCAGGTCCGTTAACCACTGAGCCATGAAGGGACCTCCCCGGCCTGCTTTTAACTTCTGTCACTTAAGACAGAATGTGGAGGGGAGCATCCCTGAGCAGTGTCCCCTGACACGGCCACAAAGGCCTCATGCTGGAGGTTGGAGCTTCAGCTGGGCCTTGAGGGGGCTGGTTTGGGGGTTGTTTATAAGCTCCGGGGGCGCGTTTTGGGCTGGTAGGAGAAAATGAGTCAACGTTCTGGGGCAGGAATACACCTCAGGGAACCATGAGTCAACCAGTCCGATGCTATTAGCTGTGCGATGTATTTTGCAATGATTTAGTTAATTTCTCTCTCTCTCACAAACACACACACTCACACCAGAGACACACTCCGAACTCATTGGGCTCAGGGCTTAGCTGGATACACAGAGAAACAAGGCAGCCAAGACTCTGCCTCATCGGCAGTGTTCAAGGGCATCAAATGGCATCATTGCGGGAACGGCTGCATCCCGGGGCTTCAGGTCCCTGGCCTGCCTTCTGACTTGCGGTGGCCCCCTGAGCAATTGGTGTGAGTTCAGTGAGTCGTAGGACCACACAAGGCTGCCTCCAGGGGGGCCTACAAACCTCCGAGCGGCTTGTGCCCCTCGGTAACTCCGGGATGTTAGAACAGTGCGAGGTGCCCCCAGAACTGGGGAGACCTTGGTCACTCACTAGCGCTTCCTTGCTCTGCTGACACGTGGTGCACGCCATCATGGCGTATTTGGTGGCTGTCTTCTGCCTGGCTTCGGCGCTTCGTCCCTTTTGCTGCCTCCTGGCCTTTGCTTCGATGCCTTCTCTCTTTCTCAGCTGGTTTCTACCTCTTCCTAAAATTCCCCAAGACAGAATTGGATACCAAAGTGCAGTCCATCATTGCTGGACAAAATACTTAGCACCAGGCCTTCCTTCTTGTCAACCGGCCCCGCTCGCTATAGATGATCGGATGCGGTGGCCATCCCATAGCCCTATTCATTCAGCAAATATTCATTGAGCCCCTGCAAGGATGGCTGTGTGGGAGGTGAGAGGCAGGGGACCTGTGCCTCCGAAATCTCTGACTCCTGTTGCACCAGATGGAGCCTCATCTTGGCCCCAGTCCATGTTTGTGTGTAAACAAGCAGAACTCAGGGTAAAACACAACGAACTGTATATTATTATTTTTGTGCCTGCTGTCCATTCAGATCTTCTGTGTGGGGCTACTTCTTACAGCCTCCAAAATCTCATAGGTCACATGATTTTTCCAGTTGCCTTAGGTGATTGAAAATGTCCCTTGATCCCTTCTGGTCTTCCCTCAAGTCTCATTTCAGCACATGACATGTGCAGTGCCCTGGAGGCATTGAAATCCACACAGTGTAACTTCTCCCTCCTCTGCCTCGGATGGGCTGCGTGCTGGCTGCCTGGCTGAGAAGAGGAGCAGTCAGCCCCTTCCCCTTCCTCTGTCCCCAGGCATCAGTCTCTTTTTCTGGCTCCATCCCCATGGCATCTGCCAGGCCCCCTAAGTCAAGAGAGGAGAGGCAAAGAGGGCGGGGTGGCGGGAGAAGTCTTCCTGGTCTTGGACTCTTGTCAATGGAGCCCAGCATTTTCTGGGCCTGGTAGGAGAGTTGGGTTGATGCTTCCTCACCTGGGGTCCTTGGTGAATCTACGACAGATGCTCTGAAGCCTGAGGTCTCCAACTGTACTTTTCCAGCGCGTGCAAAGGGAGCTCTCCTCTGGCTGCATCCTCCACACCTGAGCAGTGGTGGGCGAAGCCCCAGTCCAGCAGCTGTGCCAGGTGGGCTGGGGAGCAAGCAAGTTAAGAAACTGGTACAACACTACCAGCCCTGGACCAAGATTCTCCACTCTTTTTTTTTTTTTGTCTTTTTGCCATTTCTTGGGCCACTCCTGTGGCATACGGAAGTTCCCAGGCTAGGGATTGAATTGGAGCTCTAGCCGCTGGCCTACACCAGAGCCACAGCAACGCGGGATCCCAGCCACATCTGTGACCTACACCACAGCTCACAGCAATGCTGGATCCTTAACCCACTGAGCGAGGCCAGGGATCGAACCCGCAACTTCATGGTTCCTAGTCGGATTCGTTAACCACTGAGCCACGACGGGAACTCCTCTCCACTCTTAAAAAAAATTTTTTTTTATTATAGTTGATTTATTGTGTTCTGTCAATTTCTGCTGTGCAGCACAGTGACCCAGTCATATCTGTCTATCTCTCTCCTTTTTTTCACATTGTCCTCCATCATGTTCCATTACAAGGGACTAGATGCAAACTACTGCATTTGGAGTGGATAAACAATAAGGGCATGACTTCTTAAAGAAAGTCACAAAAACATACCAAAGCTCCACAACCTTTAAACCTTTAAGTCAAACCCTAAAGAATAACTTCTTTAAGAACCCCTCTCTCGGGGAGTTCCTGTCGTGGCACAGCAGAAACAAATCCGACTAGGAACCATGAGGTTGTGGGTTCGATCCCTGGCCCTGCTCAGTGGGTTAAGGATCCAGCATTGCCGTGAGCTGTGGTGTAGGTCGAAGGTATGGCTCAGATTCTGCGTTGCTGTGGCTGTGGTGTAGGCCAGCAGCTACAGCTCCGATTGGACCCCTAGCCTGAGAACCTCCATATGCCATGGGTGCAGCCCTAAAAAGACAAGACAAAACAAAAAAGAACCCCTTTCTGTTTTTTTTTTTTTTTTTTTGCTCCCACAGGCACATTCTACCAAATATTTATTTATTAAGTGATTTAGAAAAAAAGTTTATTTTTTTAATTTTAATTTTTTTTATTATAGTTGATTTACAGTGTTGTGTCAATTTCTGTTGCACAGCATGGTGACCCAGACATATATATGTATATATATAAACACATTCTTTTAAAATATATATTTATAAACATATTTTATTCATGTATATATATATATTCTTTTTTTTTTCCCTTTTTGGGCTGTACCTGTGGCATATGAAAGTTCCCAGGCTAGGGGTCAAATTGAAGCTATAGCTGCCAGCCTGCGCCCCAGCCACAGGGTATCCTTAACCCACTGAACAAGGCCAGGGATCGAACCCTCACCCTCATGGATGCTAGTCGGGTTTGTAACCTGCTGAGCTGCAACAGGAACTCCTAGATAAACATTCTTGTTCTCATTCTATCAGAACCCCCTTCTCTTGATGTACCACAGGTGTAAAGCTTTTAAAACTGAATGTTAATAATGTTTTCCACACTTAAAAAAAAGTAATAGCCCACATTGTCTGCATTTCTGCACGGGAAGCACTCACGCCTCCTCCTTGGTCTGCCTGTGAGGCGAAGGGTCCATTACAACAGCCCGATGCTGAGTCCACATCTTTCTAAAAATCCCCCATGGCCTTTTCCCCAACACCCTTGCCTGGGGCCCGAGTTAAAGTTCTTTTTTCTACTGGCAGGATTGAGTCTAGGCAGAAGGACAGTGTGGCCGAGAACTGGGGGTGGTGGTGAGAGGCTAGACTTCCATGAGCCTGTCTCCCTGAGCTGGTTTCCTTAGAAACGGAACAGGGAAGGCCAGGCATGAACCCGAGCCCCTGAGTCCGCGTAAAAGTCCTGCTAATACGTAACAGGGATGTAGCACTGATGAGGAGATGCAGCAGGATCCTGGAACCACGCAGGATCTGACCCTGAGAGATCTGGGTTCGGAGTCTGCACTGGGCAACTTCCTGTGTCCCTGAGTTTCAGCCTCCCCACCTGCTAAATCGGTTCGTTCATTACCAAGTTTCAGAAGCTCCCATAAGGACAGAACGAGACATGTAAGGACTTGGTACCCTCTGCATTATGGAGCAAATCTTAGGATCTGTAGTCATGCAATGAACTCACACGGGCACCATGTATTATAAGCCGATGGTGAATTCAACAATGTTATTTCTGCCACTGTGGAAAGGATGCAGAGTTGTACGTCGTTGTTGCTAAGAGCCAGCTCTCAGAAGCATCTCTTGCTGGGGTCCTGTGGGGTCTCTGAGCGGCATGAGAACACTGGGTGCAGTGAAATGACCATGGCTGTATTGAGGCTATGGTGGTATTTTTTAAAAAATAGACACTCAGCCATAATGAACACTGGGGAGGGGTGTGTGGGGACCCTGGGCTAGGAGAAAGGGTGCTGAGGGGGAGAGAGGGCGGCCCTCAGGTCTGCAGAGCAGCGCGGAATCAGTGAGTCTGCGTGCCTGGAAAGTATTGTTCACCGACCTTTGCAGATGCTCGGGGATTTTTTTAAAAAAACATTAAAAAACATTAAGCGTCGTTGATTTACGATGTTGTGCCCATTTCTGCTGTTGCTCGGGGGTTTTGATTCAGATTTGAACCAGAAAATGTTCACACTAAAAGACCTTAGATATGATCTTTGCTGAGCCCCTTCTTTTGAGGCCCCCAGAGACTAAATGACTTGTTCAGAGTTTCACAACGAACCGGAAGCAGAGCCACTTCAGAACCCGTGGCCCCAGCATTTCTGACCTTCCATCTATGTGCCTTCCCTTCCTGAGGCTCTTCCCTCCGGGCCCTGGTCCAGCCTCCTCCTCCTTCAAGTGGGCACATTTGATACACATCTGTGAGCTTTCCACCAGGGAGGGAGCCCTCCTGCCTTTGGGCATCGCTAGAGATCGGCAATCTTGATGTTATTTTCAGAACAAAGGACCCAAACATCTGAATCGGAGCTTCTGAAGCACCTATTTTCACCTCCTAGATGAGGTTCTCAGTGTTCATTACGGCTGAGTGTCTATTTTTTTTAATTTAATTTAATTTTATTTTTGGTCTTTTTTTGCCATTTCTTGGGCCTCTCCCACGGCATATGGAGGTTCCCAGGCTAGGGGTCAAATCGGAGCTGTAGCTGCCAGCCTACGCCAGAGCCACAGCAATGCGGGATCCGAGCTGCGTCTGCAACCTACACCACAGCTCATGGCAACGCTGGATCATCAACCCACTGAGCAAGGGCAGGGACCGAACCCGCAACCTCATGGTTCCTAGTCGGATTCGTTAACCACTGTGCCACAACGGGAACTCCTGAGTGTCTATTTTTTTAAAATACCACCATAACCTCCATAGAGCCGTGATCATTTCACTGTACACCTGTCAGACTGTCAACCCGCTCCCAGGCCCGCCCTAAGGTAACACGCGTCCCTAACCCTTTGGGCCATGACGACATTTCATTTCTCCTATCGGGGTTTTCATGTCTGGGACAGTTCTATTTCACTGTGTTTGTGGCTTACTCTTCATGGTCATTGTGGTACCAAAAATGAAAAGGAAGAAAAATGCTGATGGAGCAGCCCCATTGCAGGTTCATTTGAAGCTTGAGGCACTAACTTTACCTGGTTGTTCTTTCACGCTCATCCCTTTTGTCGGTTTTGACCCCCAGTGCAAAGGTGACATGTCTTTCCCCCACTTACTCTTTCCCACCCGAGCACAGGCACATGTCACGGTTTCCTGCACCCCCCACTCCCACCTTCCCGAGGGGTTGCCCAGGAGAACCCAAGTCAGGGATAAAGAAATGGCCTTTTTTCTTCTTTTTATGGCTGCACCTGCGGCATTTGGAAGTTCCTGGGCCAGGGGTTGAATCAGAGCCGCAGCTGCCAGCCTGCACCACAGCCACAGCCACGCCAGATCCGAGCCACGTCTGCGACCTACACCATGGCTCATGGCAACACTGGATCCTTAACCCCCTGAGCGAGGCCAGGGATGGACCCTGCATCCTCATGGACACTAGTTGGGTTCTTAACCCGCTGAGCCACAGTGGGAACTCCTAAACAAATGTTTTCGATGCCCTCTTAACTATTCTGCAACAAGACCCTAAACAAATAATGCCCCCCACCCCGGACTTCCTCATTTGCCCCAGTTTGCTGGTCTGCTACTTTGGGCAAGTTACTGCTCTGTTAAGTTTATTATCTTTGTTTCATCATGTTCAGGACGGGACTGATTTAGAAGTGCAGGATGCCGAGTGTCAGAAGAATTCCCAGCTGCAGAATGAGTTAGGGTAGCAACTAGGAGTCATGGGAACTGAGTCTTGTCTAACGATCCTGCCATGAGTCTAGATGCTCTTCACATTCTGTGACACCACCATTGGCAGGAAATGAACTTGACTGGGAAAAGAAGGAGCGGCGTCATAAGGTCTAGAGAAATTGGGTGGTGGACTTCTGGTCGGAAAAAATCTAACAGTGAAACAATGGGTAGACTCCTCCTCCCCCCCTCCCGGCCCACTTTTAATCCATAATTTTGTGGCATAGATTTTTTTTGGGGGTGTGTTTTTAGGGCTGCACCTGTGGCATATGGAAGGTCCCAGATCAGGGGTCAAGTTGGCGCTGCAGCTGCCGGCCTACGCCACAGCTCATGGCATCGCCAGATCGATTCTTACCACTGAGGGAGGCCAGGGATCAAACCCATGTCCTTATGGATACTAGTCAGGTTCTTAACCCTCTGAGCCACAACTGGAACTTGCTGTGGCATAGATTTTTAGTGTTGTCCTCTGCAGATTTTTATAGAATAGACATGGCACGGAATCATAGGACACGTTTATAGCAGTCCATATAAAGACATTGATTTCTGCTTCTATTGTGAACTATGTCAGCAGGTTCTTGGCTCAATGTGTTGCCATTTTGACGTGGCCTGTGTCTGGCGGGGCGATGGGGTGCCCTCTGAGTGGCGCAGCACAGTGGTTTTGGAGGAGAATGGCAGAGTAGATTCAAAACAAGATTAGTAATTACAGGACTGCTGGTTCTATGCTTGTTTTTTAAAAAAGCTATGTAATCTGCTTTTACAGGGTTCGTTAGAGTCAGATTTTTTTTTTTCAGGGCTGCACCCAAGGCTTTTGGAGGTTCCCAGGCTAGGTCTGAGCTGTAGCCATGGGCCTCCACCACAGCCACAGCCACAGCGGATCTGAGTCGTGTCTGCGACCTACACCACAGCTCACGGCAGCGCCAGATCCCTAACCCATTGGGCAAGGACAGGGATCGAGCCCGAAACCTCTTGGATGCTAGTCAGATTCGTTTCTGCTGAGCCATGACGGGAACTCCAAGGGTCTGAATGTTCATGGTAGGAGAAAAGGAATTTATAGACCTTTGTTACCAAGTAGGTATCATTTCTTCATGCCATTTGCCCACGTTGAGGATTGAGATTTCAAATAAATAGCCTGGTAGTGTGGGCACCGACTGGTTAGAATGGATGCCAGTTTGCAAACAGCCCACGAGGACCTAGGGGTACTTATCAACTGAAAAGCAACCCCACAAAGGGTAACTGCACCCCTCTGTTGTAGGTGAGCTTGGGCGAGAAAAACACAACAGACATATGAAAAGTGGGGGGGGGGGGCTGTCTTATTAGGCTCAGATCCTGCCCAGAGCCGTCTGTGGGCACGCAATTGGGGAAAAGTGGACGACAGCAAAACGGGCTTTAAAAGAACATTTTTTTTTCTGGCCATGTCTGCAGCATGTGGAAGTTCCTGGGCCAGGGATCAAACCCACACCCCAGCAGCGACCCAAGTTGCTGCAGGGACAACACCGGATCCTTAACCCACTGCGCTGTAAGAGAACTTTTAAAAGAACATTTTATTTTTTTTATAGTGGTGGGGGAGAAGGAATTGGGTTTTTAATACTACACATGAATTGGTAAACATGGTATATACATAAATGAATTATTCTTCGGTGTTTATTTTTATTTCTTCCTGAAGTATAGTTGATTTACAATATCAGGTATACAACCTTGTGCTTGAATATTTTTAAAGACTATACTCCATTTAACGTTATTACAAAATAGTGGCTGTATCTTCCTGTGTGGTACAATATATCCTTTTAACCTATTTATTTTCTACATTATTTTGTATTTCTTAATGCCCTCCCCTAGCTGGGCACTCCCTCCTCCCTCTCCCCACTGGTAACGACTAGTTTGTTCTCTCTGTGTCTGGTTCTGTTTTGTTATGTACATTCGTTTGTTTTATTCATTTATTTTCTTAGAGTTCACATATAAGTGATTACATAGAGTGTTTGTCTTTCTCTGTCTGACTTATTTCACTAAGCGTCATACCCTCTGGATCCATCCATATTGTTGCAAATGGCAAAATTTCATTCTTTTTTTTATGGCTGAATAATAGCCCATTGTGTACGTGCGTGTGTGTGTGTGTGTGTGTGTGTGTGTGTGAGTGTGTGTGTGTACATACTGCATTTTTCACGCCGTTTGTCTGTTGATAGACACTTAGGCTGTTTCCATAGCTTGGCTCCTATGACTACTGGGGTGCACGTGTCTGTATGAATTAGTGTTATCGTTTTCTTTGGATGTGTATCCAGCAGTGGAATTGCTGGATCATATGGTAGCTCTATTTTTAGGTGTTTTTTTTTTTTTTCTTCTTTTTTAGGGCTGCACCTGCTGCATATGAAAGTTCCCAGGCTAGGGGTTGAATCAGAGCTACAGCTGCCAGCCTATACCACAGCCATAACATCTTGGGATCTGAGCTGTGTCTTCGACCTACACCACAGCTCACGGCAATGCTGGATCCTTAACCCACTGAGAAAGGCCAGAGATCGAACCCCCATCCTCATGGATACTAGTCAGGTTCATTTCTGCTGTGCTACCGTGGGAACTCCCTATTTTTAGTTTTTCAAGGAACCTCCATACTGTTTTCCACAGAGGCTGTACCAATTCACATTCCCGCCAACAGCAGCTAGGGTACCCTTTTCTCCACATCCTTGCCAACATTTGTTTTTTGTAGACCTTTTGATGATTGCTGTTGGGACAGGTGTGAGGTGATACCTCACTGTGGTTTTTGACTTGAGTTTCTCTGACAATTAGCAACGCTGAGCATTTTTTCATGTAACTGTTGGCCATCTGTATCTCTTCTGCAGAAAAATGTTAAAAAGGGCGTTTTAACAGTGCTGTTGATCCATTCTGCCCCCGAAGAGTTTACTCTGACAGCTCATTGGCAGATGTCTTATTGAGTTTCTTGTTTTATTTTTTTTTTAATTTTAAATGTTTTATTGTCTTTTTAGGGCCGCACCTGCGGCGTGTGGAGGTTCCCAGGCTAGGGGTCGAAATGGAGCTTTAGCCACC
The DNA here is from genome assembly GCF_016906955.1 of Phacochoerus africanus. Lineage (NCBI taxonomy): Eukaryota > Metazoa > Chordata > Mammalia > Artiodactyla > Suidae > Phacochoerus > Phacochoerus africanus. The sequence continues at coordinate 69,884,887 of NC_062555.1, read as the reverse complement.
AGCCTACACCACAGCCACAACAATTCGGGATCCAAGCTGCGTCTGCAAACTACACCACAGCTCATGGCAATGCCAGATCCTTAACCCACTGGGAAAGGCCAGGGATCAAACCCACAGCCTCTGGTTCTTGGTCGGATTTGTTTCTGCTGTGCTGCGATGGGAACTCCCTGGGACTTTTTCTTAATTCCAGTTACTGAAGGAACCAAAGGATAAGGATGGCTACCTAGAACCTTTGGAGCAAGTGTCATTCATAAGTTTTGCGTGTGTGTGTGCCTTTGAAAACTTTTAAAGGGACTAGCCAACATAGAGCTTAAAGAGTTGAATTCTGATAAGGGTATATAAGCTTTAAAATAAATAATCTGCTGATGTCAAGCTGGGCTTGAGCTCAAAATAAATAAAGTGACTCTGAAACCTATATCTTTTTCTTTTTAACACACAAGGGAACAGCTAAGCTAGGCTCTGACTGCTTGGTGAACAGGGCACATGTGTCTAGTTTTTTTTTGCTCATTGCCAAGGGTCAAGAGATCTGGGTTCTGATGTGAATTCTCTCACTGGATAATAACAAAAATGCTGCTGGATAATATTAAAAATTAAAGAATAGGTTTAGATGTCTTTCTTTTGGAAGAAATTATATAATCCCCCCCTTTTTTTTGGTCTTTTTCTAGGTCTGCGCCCATGGCACATGGAGGTTCCCAGGCTAGGGGTCTAATCAGAGCTGTAGCCACCGGCCTACACCACAGCCACAGCCACAGCAACACCAGATCTGAGCCATGTCTTTGACTTACACCACAGCTCAGGGCAGCGCTGGATCCTCAACCCACTGAGCAAGGCCAGGGGTTGAACCCACAATCATGGTTCCTTGTCGGATTCGTTAACCACTAAGCTGCAATGGGAACTCCTTTAATTTTAATAAAACTGACAAAAATGTCTGTAAAAATTTTTCCTTCCAGTTATTTTTAAAATATGCAGGTAATATATGAATTGGTTCTAGTAAAAATAATTCAAATATTTAGATAATGCAGATATCCCCTTTGCCACCCCCAAATCCTCTCTCTTCCTTAGTGGTAACATCTTTTATTAGTTTACAGTCTATCTACCCAGACCTGTGTGAGTTTAGCTATAAATATAGTTACAGAAATTGTATTTAATTTGACTTTAGATGTGTTTTATACATAATATTTATATTGTTTGATACTTGGTTTTTATGGAAAGATTTGAACTGTGTGTGTGTATGCATGCATACACTTTTTATTTATTTATTTTATTATTATTTTTTTGTCTTTTGTCCCTTTAGGGCTGCACCTGTGGCATATGGAGGTTCCCAGGCTAGGGGCCGAATTAGAGCCGTAGCCGCCGGCCTACACCACAGCCACAGCAACGCAGGATCTGAGCTGAAGCTGCGACCTACACCACAGCTCATGGCAATGCTGGATCCTTAACCCACTGAGCGAGGCCAGAGATGGAACCCGCGTCCTCATGTAGGGTTCATTAACCACTGAGCCACGATGGGAACTCCCACGTGTACGCTTTTTAAACCACTCCCTAGTTCTGTTTTAAAATTTGACTTACCAGCCATTTTTGGGTCATAAAATATTTCAACGGTTACTTCTAGCATTAAATCGATTAGAATAAATATATGACTGGGTTATTTCACATAGCATACTGTCTTCTGGGTTCATCCATATTGTAGCTTGTATCAGAATTTCCTTCCTTTTTAAGGATAAACAATATCCCACTGTGTGTATCTACCGTATCTTGTTTCATCGGTAAAAGGACATTTGAGTTGCTTCTACATTTTGGCGATTGTGAATAATACTTCTGTGAACATGGGTGCACAAATATCTCAAGCACGTGTTTCAATTTTTAGAATTTTCTGGGCTTTTGATAGTAGTTATCCTAATGGATGTGGGGTTATATCTCATCGTAGTTTTGATTTGCATTTTCCCGATTTTAGAATGAGCAAAAGAGAGTGTCTGTTGTGGATCAGTACGTTAAGGACCCGACATTGTCTCTGTGAGGATGCAGGTTCAATTCCTGACCTTGCTCAGTGGGTTAAGGATTCAGTGTTGCCACAAGCTGCAGGGTAAGTTGTAGATGTGGTTTGGATCCAGTGTTGCTGTGTCTATTGCTTAGGCCGCAGCTGCAACTCTGATTTGACTCCTGAAAAAAAGCAAAGAAGAAAAAGAATGAGGAAAAGACTCAGACAGTTCTCCAAAGAATGTGTACAAGTGGCTATTCAGGTGCTTTGCCCGTTCTAAGGTCAGTTTGTTTTTTGTAGGTATCAAGGGGTTGAAGTTCTTTTTATATTCTCTCTTAATCTTTTATGGGATGTATGATTTACAAATATCTTCTCCTATTACCTAGGTTGCCTTTTCACTCTGTTGCTTGCATCTTTTGATGCACAGAAGTTTTTAATCTTGATGTAGTCCAGTTTATTTATTTTTACTTTCGTTGCCTGGTCTTTGGTTTCATGTCCGAGAAATCATTGTCAAATTCAATGTGATAACGATTTTCTTGTATACTATTCTTTTAAGAATTTTATAGCTTAGGTCTTTAATCCATTTTGAGTTTACTTCTGTATATTGTGTAAGAGAAGTATCCAGATTCATTCTTTTTTATGTGGTTATGCAGATTTGTACCTTTTGTTGAGAGACTACCCTTTCCCCGTTAAATGGTCTTGGCACCTTTGTTGAAAACCCTTTAACCATTGACACGAGGGTTCCTTTCTGGGCTTTTTATTCCATTGGTCCATGTGTCCATCTTTATGTTAGTGCCACACTGTTTAGATTAGGGTAGCTTTTTAATAAATTTTGAAATCAGGAAGTGTGATACTTTCAACTTTGCTCTTTTTAAAGATTTTTTTTAATTTGTATTTTTTTTATAGACTCATTTTTTTTTGTCTTTTTGCTATTTCTTTGGGCCACTCCCATGGCATATGGAGATTCCCAGGCTAGGGGTCTAATCGGAGCTGTAGCTGCCGGTACGCCAGAGCTACAGCAATGCGGGATCCGAGCCGCGTCTGCAACCTACACCACAGCTCATGGCAATGCCGGATCCTTAACCCACTGAGCAGGGGCAGGGACCGAACCTGCAACCTCATGGTTCCTAGTCGGATTCGTTAAGCACTGTGCCACGACGGGAACTCCTTTTTTTTGGTTGCTATTCAGGGTCCCTTGATATTCCTTATGAATGTTAGACGTATTTTTCTATTTTTGCAAAAAGCGCTGATGGAGTTCTGATAGGGACTGCATTACATCTGTAGATGACTTTGGGAATGTGGACATCTTAACAATGTTAGGCCTTCCAATCCGTAAATATGGGGTGTTGTTCCACTTATCTATGTCTTTAATTTCTTTCATCGGTGTTTTGTAGTTTCCAGTCTACAAGTCTTTCATCTCATGGGTTAAGTTTATACCTAAGTATTTTACTCTTTTTGCCAATATTGTAAGCGGAATTGTTTTCTTAATTTCCCTTTTGGATTGTTCATTGTTGGTGTGTAGAAACAAACTGGTTTCTGAGTGTTGATTTTGTATCCTGCAACTTTGCTGAGTTTGTCTTTTAGCTCTAACTCTGTGTGTGTGTGTGTGCACGTACATGCACATGTGTGATGTGTGTGTACATGCATGTGTGTGTGTGTGTGTGTGTGATGAGTGTAATCCTTAGGGTTTCCTACACATTAGTTCATGTGAACAAAGACCATTTTACAGCTTCCTTTCTAATTTGGATGCCTTTTATTTCTTTTTCTTGCCCAATTGCTCTGGCCAGAACTTCCAGTACTATGTTGAATAGAAATGGGAAAGCAGGCATCCTCGCCTTGTTTTCCGATCTTAGAAGAAGAAATTCTTCTAAGAAAAACTTTCAGTTTTTTAGTATTGTTTTTTTAAATAACAGCTTATTGAGCCATAATTCACACACCATATGATTCACTAATTTGAAGTGTACAATCAATGGCTTTTAGTATAGTCACAAAATTGTGCCACCATCACCAGTCAATTTTAGAACATTTTTATCACTCCAGAAAGCACTCCCTACCCTCTTTCAGCAGCCACTTTGTCTCTTCTTCCAACCCAAGGCAACCACTAATCTACTTTATTTACCTATAGATTTGCCTATTTTAGACATTTCATATAAATATAATTTTACGATACATGGTCCTTTTTGTCAGTCTTTTACTATCGAGTGTGACATTAGCTGTGGCCTTTATAACCTTGAGATAGTTTCTGCCTATGCCTAGTTTGTTGAGAATTTTTATCATGAAAGGGTGTTGAAATTTTCGGTGATTTTTCTCTATCAGTTGAGATGATCATGTGTTTTTCTCCTCTTCATCCTGTTAATGTGGTGTATCATATTAATTGATTTTTTAATTGAGAAATTTTATTTTTTCTTTTTCCTTTTTTTTTAAATTAAAATATAGTTGATTTACAATGTTGTGGATTTTTGTATGTTGAGCTATCCTCGCATTTCAGGAATAAATGCCACTTGGTCAGGAATATTACAGTTTTTTTTAAACCATTTTTTTTTCAAATATTCTTATGTGGTCTTTATTTATTTATTATTATTATTATTATTTTTTACCTATTTCTTGGGCCGCTCCCGTGGCATATGGAGGTTCCCAGGCTAGGGGTCAAATTGGAGCTGTAGTTGCCGGTACGCCAGAGCCACAGCAACGTGGGATCCGAGCTGCATCTGCAACCTACACCACAGCTCACGGCAACGCCGGATCGTTAACCCACTGAGCAAGGGCAGGGACCGAACCCGCAACCTCATGGTTCCTAGTCAGATTCGTTAACCACTGCGCCACCACAGGAACTCCTAGAGTTTTTAATAACCTATTTCTTGAAGTCAGTTTTAACGATTGACATTTTTTTCTAGGAAATTATTCATTTCATCTAGATTTCCTAATTTATTGACATGTAATTATGTATATTTTAATATTATTTTTTTTGTCTTTTTGTCTTTTTAGGGCTGCACCTGTGGCATATGGAGGTTCTCAGGCTAGGGATCAAATTGGAGCTACAGCTGCTGGCCTACACCACAGCCACAGCAGTGCAGGATCCGAGCCACATCTGTGACCTACACCACAGCTCATGGCAACACCAGATCCTTAACCCACTGAGCAAGGCCAGGATCAAACCCACAACCTCACGGTTCTTAGTCGGATTTGTTTCCATTGCTCCATGACAGGAACTCCTATGTTAATACTATTAATATCTTTAGTTTTCTTTTTGTTTTTGTAACTGTGATTATGAATGTCCCCTCAGTTATTTTCTAAGCAAGTAGTCAAAGAGATATTAAAAAGTCAAATTTCGGATTTATTTATGAGGTCTACTACATACTTTATCTTAATTAACGTCTGTTTTTTATCATCATAGTTTTCATTTCCAGTTCATAAGGTTTCTTTGCTATTAGTTTTATGACTTCGTCTTAGTTCATTTAAAAATACTTTATTAAAAAATAAATTTTATTGGAGTACAGTTGACTTACAAAGTTGTGTTAGTTTCAGGTGTACATCAAAGTAAATCAATTGTATAGAATACATATATCCATTCCTCTTCAGATTCTTTCCCCATATAGATTATTACACAGTATTAAGTAGGTTACCCTCTGCTATACAGTAGGTCCTTGTTACCCATCTATTTTATATGTAGTAGCAGGTATATGTTAGTCCCAACCCACTATTTTATCCTTCTCCCACCCCCACATTTCCCCTTTGGTAACCATACATTCGATTTCAAAATCTTTGCGTCTGTTCCTGTTTTGTAAGTTCTTTTGTATCATTTTTTAATTAGATTCCACATATTAGTGATCTCACACGATATTTGTCTTTGTCTGACTTACTGCACTTAGTATGATAATTCCTAGGTCCATCTATGTTGCTGCAAATGGTAATATGTCATTCTTTTTATGTCTGAGTAATATTCCATTGTATCTATGTACCACATCTTCTTTATCCATTCTTCTGTTGATGGACATTTAGGTTACTTCCACGTTGTATCTGTTGTAAATAGTGCTGCAAATAGTGCTGCAATGAACTTTGGGGTACATGTATCTTTTTGAATTATGATTTTCTCTGGATATATGCTCAGGAGTGGGATTGCTAGATCATATGGGTTCAAAGAAGACAGACCAATGGCCAAAAAACACATGAAACGATGCTCAGCATCACTAATTATTAAAGAAATGCAAATCAAAACTGCAATGAGGTACTACCTCACACCAGCCAGAATGGCTATCATCAAAAAAATCTACGAACAGTAAGTGCTGGAGAGGGTATGGAGAAAAGGGAATCCTCCCACACTGTGGGTGGGAATGTAAACTGGTGCAGCCACTATGGAGGTTCTTTAAAAATTTAAATTCAAAAGTACTTTTAATGTGGACATTTTCACATACACAATGAGATGCATCGCACTGTATAGGATCCGTGATTCCCCCCCTGACACAACGCAGGGAAGCCGGGAAGCCATGCCTTTCAGGTGATGCTACATACCTTCTCTTTTGCAGTTTGTTTTGCTCTCAAAGGAATTGCTACGCTCTCCTTACGTGGCTTGGAAGGAAGGGGAGGGCAAGATGGTCTAGGCATTTTCTCAGTCGCAGCCTCGGTAAATAGATGCCTTGTTGAGAAGGTGGGTAAAGAAGAGAAGGGAGGAGTGAGTGACACGGCGTCTACCGGTACCTGCCTCCCTGCTCCTGCTTTTACCACTGGGCAGCGATGGAAAACGAAGGAAGATGCTCAGAGAGAGCTTGTTGAACCTCAAGTCCCTGAGGGCAGCGAGGATGGCTCCCCTGTGTGCTGTGAAGGTGGGACCTAACTTTAGGGAAGGGATGTTGATGGTGTAGCATGGGGGCAGAGGGGGAATGCCCCCGCATAGAAAGAATATGTACACTTCAGCTTCAAAAGACAGAGAGAGAGCTGGGAAAGCATGTTGCCGGGATAAAAGTTGGAGCTTTGCAGTTGGAAAGACCTGGGTTCAAGTTCTACCCTGGCTGATTGCCAGCAGTGTGCCTCGAAGCTGTGACGTAGGGCATTGGATGGAAACATAACAGCAACTGATGGAGTTGTTGTGTGGGCCTGGTCTTCACCTGGCACAACAGGTGCTTAGTATGCGTTTTTTTTTTTTTAATTAAAAATTTTTTTTTGTCTTTTTGCCATTTTTTTGGGCCGCTCCTGTGGCATATGGAGATTCCCAGGCTAGGGGTCGAATCGGAGCTGTAGCCAACAGCTTACACCACAGCCACAGCAAGGCAGGATCCGAGCCACGTCTGCAACCTACACCACAGCTCACGGCAATGCCGGATCTTTAACCCACTGAGCAAGGCCAGGGATTGAACCCGAAACCTCATGGTTCCTGGTCGGATTCGTTAGCCACTGAGCCACAATGGGAACTCCCCTAGTATGTGTTCTTTACTCAACTTCCCATTTCTAGGGCAAAGTTCTGCTATGGGAAATTTGGAATCCTCATCTTGCTCTTAAGTGTCAAGGAAGCAGTGAATTGCGTCATGAAAGCCCACTAGGAGAACTCAGGAATGGGCCTTCCCATCCATCACTCCCCCACTGTGACTTCAGAGGGGCCACTTCTCAGAATCTTCCATTTCCTCAAATGCAAGTTGAGGGGTTTATAAGGTAAGCATCTTCCAGATTTGAAACTTAAAGGAGCGCTGTCTTTATTATTTTAGGGGACCAGGGCCACCTGCCTTCATGTCTTCTTTTTGGGAAGGTGACGGAAAACCTGGAGAAGAAGTGAAGCTCAGTGACCCGATCGGAAAAGTAGAATATGCAGAAAACTAACAAAACATTTCATCTGAGGTTTAAACATCAGAAAATCATACAGTGCTATGGACTGCATACACATATATGGATGTTTTAAATATGCTTTCATCACAGAAGCTATGATGCAAAATGAACAGAGAAACCAACATGGACAGAAATTTGTTCTCCGAGAGCCCACGCATTTCTAGAGGGGAAGTGTGTAAGATTTGCAATAACACAAGGCGAGGCTCTTGGGGAAAAGCAGAGTTTACTGTAAAAGAGATGGTGGGCGTGTGACCCCACGGCTGCACTTGCAGCATACGGAGGTTCTGCGCCAGGGGTCAAATTGGAGCTGCAGCTGCCGGCCTACACCACAGCCACAGCAACGCCAGATCCTTAACCCACTGAGTGAGGCCAGGGATCAAATGCGCAACCTCATAGTTCCTAGTCAGAGTTGCTTCCACTGTGCTATGATGGGAACTCCAAGAATGGATTTTTAAACAAATCATTTCACAGCTCTCCAAAGCCTCTAAATCCTATATCGTGTGCTTTGTGATTTTTTCCTAACATTTATTTATTTACTTTTACTTTTAAATTTATTATTATTATTAAATGTAGTTGATTTACAATGTTTCTTCAAGTTCTGTTGTACAAAACAGTGACGCAATCACACACAGTTTCCTGTGCTGTACAGTAGGGTCCCATTGCCCATCCATTCCAAATATAACAGTTGGCATCCAAAAAACCCTCCGGATGCCCATCCATCCCGCTTCCCCTTTCCCCCTGGGAACCTTGGCTGTGATCTGTTTCTGTTTTGTTTTGTTTTGTTTGTTTGTTTGTTTTATATAGGATCATCTGTTCCATATTTTGGATTCCACAAATAAGTGATATCATATGGTAGTCATCTTTTTCTTTCTGGCTTACTTCACTTTGTATGAGAGTCTCTAGTTCTATCCATGTTGCTGCAATGGCGTTAGTTTGCCTTTTGTATGGCTGAGTAATATTCCATTGTATATATGTACCACATCTTCTTAATCCATTCATCTGTTGATGGACATTTAGGTTGTTTCCATGTCTTGGCCATTGTGAAGAGTGCTGCAGTGAACATAGGGGTGCATGTGTCTTTTTTAATGAAAGTTTTGTCTGGATATATGCCCAGTGGTGGGATTGCTGGGTCATATGGTAGTTCTATATTTAGTTTTCTGAGGAACCTCCTTACTGTTTTCCATAGTAGTTGTACCAGTTTTCATTCCCACCAACAGTGAAGGCGGGTTCCCTTTTCTCCACACCCTCTCCAGCATTTATTTGTTGACTTGTTAAGGATGGCCATTCTGACTGGTGCGAGGTGCTTCCTCATTGTAGTTTTGATTTGCATTTCTCTAATAATTGGTGATGTTGAGCATTTTTTCATATGCCTGTTGGCCATCCATATGTCTTCTTTGGAGAAATGTCTCTTTTTAGAAATTTAAAACAAATTCCCCAGCCTCATTGATAAAATGGACAAAAATTGTATATACGTTAGGTGTACAACTTGATATTTTGGTATGTTTGTATTATGAAGTTATCGCCAGTCAAACTGGTTAATTTACCCATTTCCTCACATACTTACTTTCTGTGGTGAGAAAACTTAGTCTCCTGTCTTAGCAAATTTCAAGGATGTCCTCTAGTATTGTTAACTACAGTTACACTGCTGTACCTGAGATCTCCAGACTTTCTTCATCCTGCATACCCACCTCTGTCCCCCTTGACCTGTATCTCCCCATTTCCCCATCTCCCAGCCCCTGACCACCATGCTATTTCATACTTCTACGAGTTTTGACCAGTTTAGATTCCACATGTGAGACCATGGAGTATTTGTCTTTGTCTGGCTCATTTCACTTAGGGTAATATCCTCCCGGTTCATCTGTGCTGTTGCAAGGGGCAGGATTTCCTTTTTAAAGGTTGACTAATATTCCATCATATACTTATGCCATGCTTTCTTCATCTGCCACGGGTATTTAGGTTTCTTTCATATCTAGGCCATTGTGAGCAATGAATGCTGCAGTGTACCTAGGAGCTCAAATATCTCTTTGAGATACTGATTTCCTTTCCTTTGGGTATATACTGAAAAGTGCAATTGTTGGATCATAGGATAGTTCTATTTTAGATTTTTTTTTAATGGCCGCACTCATGGCATAGGGAAGTTCCTGGCCAGGAATTGAATCTGCGCAATGTAGGTCACAGCTACGGCAATGCCAGATCCTTTAACCCACTGCGCTGGCTGGGAATTGAACCCACACCTCTCCAGTGACCCAAGCCGCTGCAGTTGGAGTCTTAACCCACCATGCCACAGCAGGAACTCCCCTGTGTTTGATTTTTTGAGGACCCTCCATACTGTTCTCCATAGCGGCTGCATCGATTTACATTCCCACCAATGGGGGACAAGGATTCCCTTTTCTCTTTATCCTCACCAATGCTATGTCCTTTTGAGAATAGCCATTCTCATCAGTGTGAGGTGATAGCTCATTGTGGCTTTGATTTGTGTTCCTGTAATGATGAGTGGTGTTGAGCATCTTTTCATGTGTTTGTTGGCATCTGTTTGGAGAAATCTTTATTTAGGTACTTTGCCCATTTTTGTGTGTTTGTTTTTTGGCTATTGTGTTGTGTGAGTCCTTATATACTTTGGCTGCTAATCCCTTATCCACCCCTATGGTGCTGCTGGTGGCCTCCTGCTCTCCTTTCTCCCACAGGATTCCCCTTGGTGCTGAACTGTGCTAGTCTGAAGGATGGGAGACACCACTGATCACTTTCTATAGCTTCCTATGTGACTCTCCTTGGTTTTTGGCCTCCCCTGAGTTGTTACATCCCCTTCATCGTACCCCAGAACTCTCCCAGAGTGAAGCTAGTCTCCTCCGTGAGTAGCTGTTCAATTATTGTTTTATGGCAGATGAGGGCTGACACATCTTACTGATAGCCTCCAACTCCAATAATATGATATTTTTTAAACATTTATTGCGATATGGTCGATTTACAGTGTTGTGTTAATCTCTGCTGTGCAACAAAGTGATTCACTTATATACAATGTGTACATGTCTTATATAGAGGTATATACACGCACATTCTTTTAAATTCTTTTCCATTATGGTTTATTATAGGACATTGGATACAGTTCCCTGTGCTATGCAGTAGGACCTTGGTGTTTGTCTGTTCTATGTATACTGTTTTGCATCTGTGAATCCCAATTTCCAATCCACCCCTCCCCCACCCTTCCCCTTGGTGACCACAGGTCTGTTCTCTGTAGCTGTAGATACTATCTTATATGTAGAAAAATCTGAGTGGGTCTTTGCCCTAGAAAATTCGCTTCCTCATTGGCAGGAAACTTTTATTTCTTTCTTTCTTTTTTTTTTTTTTTGTCTTTTTGCTATTTCTTGGGCCACTCCCGCAGCATACGGAGGTTCCCAGGCTAGGGGTTGAATCGGAGTTGTAGCCACTGGCCTACACCAGAGGCACAGCAACGAGGGATCCGAGCCGTGTCTGCAACCTATGTGACCACAGGTCACGGCAACGCCGATCCTTAACCCACTGAGCAAGGGCAGGGATCGAACCCGCAACCTCATGGTTCCTAGTCGGATTCGTTAACCACTGCGCCACTATGGGAACTCCAAGGAAACTTTTATTTCTTTTAATGAAAAAATGTAAAATGTATGCTTCTGGTGGTTGTGTGTAAGGGCTCTGTCGTGCTTCATTGGCATAATTTCAGTGTCTCCACCTCGCCTATGGAGTGACCTTCACACCCTTTATCCAGATGTTTGCAGCAAAGCATATACTTTGCTGTCTTTAAACTTCTGTTCTTCGTGGGCTTCAGCTCATCGGCTGGTTCACTCCCCATCCCCAGAAGGCCAAGCCCCAGGGGTGAAGCTTTGCAAGAGCATGGATTGTGTTACCAGGAAAAGAGCTGGCTGGTTCTGCCGCCACCTTGCCCTGACGTGCCTTAGGCAGAACTCAGAGCAAAGGGTGCTCTCCTGGAGGAACGAGCCAAGCCTGCCCTGAAGACAGTGTCAGGAGTTGCTCGAGTAATACTGTCTCCAGTTAAGAGAAACATGTTTACTCTGCGGGAGAGAGAAATACATAGATTAAAAAATCAGTCATAATTCTGACAACCGCAGTTGCCACATTTTGGCTGGTATTTAATTAATTAATTTTTTATGGTTGCACCTGCAGCATATGGAAGTCCCTGGGCTAGGGATTAAGTCTGAGCTGCAGATTGGCAAGCTGGATCCTTTAACCCACTGTGCCAGGCTGGGGATCGAACCTGCACTTCTGCCGTGACTTGAGCCGCTCTGGTTGGATTCTTAACCCACTGCGCCACAGCAGGAACTCCTTGGCTGTTATTTTGAGTAGCACACATCTTCCAGGAATGAGGAAAAGACAAAAATTCCAAGTTCTTTGAGAGGATCCCCAAAGACAAGCCAGGTGCTCCCAGGTACATAATAGGTACATGATAAGTATGTGTTGAATGATCTTCTAGTTGGGGAGAAAAAAAGTTTGATGAGTAATTGACCGAACAGCTTTCTAAGCTCTTATTACAGTGTTTTAGAGGGAAGTCTAAGAGCGTGCCTGGGAAGAGAGTATTAGAATTGTTTTGTGCCAGTTGTTTTCTTTAGGAGAAATTGGGCTGATGGAGGCAGGGGGTCAAAAAATTCTCCTATATCTTCCCTAATCCCTTCTTTCTATTGAGGTTTAGGGGAGAAGCTGGTGTTGGGGAAATATAATTAAAAAAACCCAAAGAGAAAGAAAACTGTTTTATTACTGGGTGGGCATTAAACCAGACCGTGATGGGTATCACAGGCAGCCCATGAGAAGGTTGTAAAGACAGAAAGGGCTCTCCTCTCCTTAGACAGCCAAGCAGACACACCCCATTATATACCTTTTCTCAAGAGGAACAGTCATTGGTCCTCACGTGGGGGAACTTGCCAGCATCTTTTACCATCTCTAACCTTCCCATGGTTGTCGGGGGCCACCTGCATGGGCTTTATTCTCAAGGAGAGAGAAAAACACTCACATGTTTAGAACAAGAGGTAGTTTTGCAAATTGAAGCCAGGTACCCATGAGGTCAGGCTCCTACCCTCCCAAGGGAACTGGAGACAGAAGCCTTATCTCCCTGGATGTATGCATTTCAAAAAGGTGGCTTCCAGGTTCCCGAGGAAACATTCCTAAGTGGTGAGACCTGCAAAAAAAGGTATGTAACCTTTGATATACATCTGAGAAGGACAGGGAGAGCAATTCTGGAAAAAGGAGAAGAGGGAGAGGGAGAAGTTTCTTCCATCATTTTCAATAGGGGGAATTAGCCTCTTCTTTTTAATTTGTATTTGTCCTTACCCTGCCCAGGGCCAGAATTATTCTGGACCAGATGTAGTCCAAGTTTCCAAAAGTCTTCTCTTGGCGGGTAGGATGATGGGAGACAAAGAAACTCCACCTAGAAGACATTTTTTTTGTCTTTTTGCCTTTTCTAGGGCGGCACCCATGGCATATGGAGGTTCCCAAGCTAGTGGCCTAACTGGTGCTGTAGCCGCTGGCCTACACCACAGCCACACCAATGTGGGATCCGAGCCACGTCTACAACCTACGCCACAGCTCATGGCAATGCTGGATCCTTAACCCACTGAGCGAGGCCAGGGGTCGAACCCGCAACCTCATGGTTCCTAGTTGGATTTGTTAACCGCTGAGTCACAATGGGAACTCCCTAGAAGACATTCTGAACTTGGAGACCGTCTGTTAACTAGGAGACATGGATTTAAGAAATAATTCTCTGTTGCTAAATGTGCTGAATCTTCTTTTGTCCACACTTAAAGGCAAAGGTGGCCAGACATAGCACTCAATGCCAGAGACGTGAGTTCTGAGCTACTTAGCAGAGACAATCAAGAATTATTCCTCTTGTTTCAGATTTGACTTAAGACACAGGACACACATCATCTATCAATATCTATCATGTTATCTATCTATATTATTATCTATCCATCTACTATCTATCCAACTATCCATCAAATTACCTCGCCATCCATCCATATCAAACCAATCCATTCATCCATCACATACATCTATCCATCACATTTATAACCTATCATCTATCTGTCTATCAGTCTGTCTGTCTATCAGTCTGTCTGTCTGTCTGTCTGTCTGTCTATCTGATAAAGCTCAGGTCTGTCTGGTTCCCAAACCTGCCATCTCTCCACAGCTCTCCACGTCCTCACGTTCCCAGCACATCTCAGCGTACACATGGTGTCGGAGAAACAGGTATCTTCTCAAAAGTGCATTCAGAGCCGTGAGGACAATAACCTCTCGGGATTGTATGCAAGTAGTTCTGGCACCCAGGAGAAAGCAGCCTCGTTGTAATCCCAGAGCTCTTGCAACGCTGTGACTGGGACCTTGGCTCTAAACACTGACCAAGATTCTCCCTTGACCAGGCTCTCCTCAGCCCCCCTGAACTCTGTTTCAACTAAGCATGACTCCTGGGCTCTGTGTCTGTCTCGGTATTGTCCAATTTTAGCAAGACTCTTGCAAAGTCAGTTCAGCCAGAACCCCCACTCTCAACATCTGTTTGGTTTTCTCATCCTCTGCCATCCCCCAGGTGCAGTCTGATCACTGGCCCGCCTTCAGCAAGAATCGTGTTAGATCCATTTAGCCAGAACCCCCTTTACTGCTGACGCTTCCTCTTAGTCATTATCCACCCACTTTGTTCCTTGTCTATAAACCTCCACGCCCCATGCATATGGTGGTCTCTGCTCCCCACCCCCCGGAGAATCAACCACTCAGTGGCCCCTCTGTCGCTCGCAATGGTCCCTCTTAAATAAAGTCATCCTTCCTGTGCTTTACCAAGTGTCACGGACTATGTAACGATAGTGACACAAGTTTATAAAACTGTGGCGTGGATGTTCCACCTGCAGGAAGAAACAGCTGCCAACTCACAAATAAAGAGGTGGAATGAGTTTCTTCCTGAGTATGTGGGAAAACCGGAACTCTGCAGTCCAGAGAGAGGATAGTGGAGGCTGGTGAGGGAGAAAGCAGGCGAGAGATGACGGGAGGGAAAGCAGGAAGAGGAAGACCCACGAAGGTTTCAAATAGACAAGAAGCTGAGCGATGCTGGGACATTCCGCCACCAGTGATGTGAGGGTCTAGCAGGAAAGTGATGCCCGTTTCACCTGTGGTGGCCTGTGGGGTGTGTGTGTGTGGGGGTAGGACCACATGAAGCTCCCTGGAGACGAGGAGGAAGATTACCTGCTTTGAGTGGAAGAATAAAACCAAGGAGGCGGAGGAATTAAAGGTGGAGTGAGAGGAAGGGCTCTGTCAGAGCATCTGAGGGGCTGAGATCAAAGAGGTCTTTCCTTGTAATAAAAAGCTACAGAGGGCGTTCCCGTGGTGGCTCAGCGGTTTATGAACCTGACTAGTATCCATGAGCATGGAGGTTTGATCCTTGGCCTTGCTCCGTGGGTTAAGGATCTGGCATTGCCGTGAGCTGTGGTGTAGGTTGCAGAAGCAGCTCAGATCCTGCATGGCTGTGGCTGTGGTGTAGGCCAGCAGCTGTAGCTCTGATTCCACCCCAGCCTGGGAACCTCCAGGTGCGGCCCTAAAAAGAAAAAACAAAAAGCTGCAGAGAGGCAGATGAGGATCTATGATATTCCACAAGAACTAGCAAGAAGGGCATCCTTGGGGGGAGGCAGTGTCAGCAGAGAGATTGGCGCTGAATTCAGGGGTTGGAGACGCTGCCTTCTAGAAATCCTGTGTAGGAGGGAAAGATGACTCTGATACCAGTGACTTAGGGTTATTGGAGTTTCTTTCCTGTTTGGGGATTTTTAATGTTTCTCAAAATGTACATCAGCTCAACAGCAGCTACCTTTTCATGCTGACTAAAACAGAACCAGGTTGGGAGGGGGGCCAAATAGAGAATTAAACTATTAGGAGGCATCTTTCTTTATTTCACTTTTTATTTATCTACCTCTTGTCATTGTCACAGCATTATCAAAATATACAAATAGTACAGATACTTTCAACATGTATAGCTAGAATTCTAATTAAATAAGACTGCTACAAATAGCATGCATGGGTTTTTATCTTGCATGAAGTCTCGAGAGACTTAGGAGTCATCCAATCATCAGTAATGGGCTAATAAAGGGATTGGGTTTTCTTTTCTCTAGAATTATGCACTTCATTTTTTTTCCCCATTCAAATGTGAGGGTGGTAAAATGAGAGACTGCCTCTGATACTGAAATCAGCTAAGGATGGTTGGACGGAAGGGTTCTACTGGCAGCAGTGAAATGACTCTATCCTTGTTGGACTCTAAATTTAATGTCTATGTTGACAAGACAACCAGAGTAGGGTTCTAGTAAACCATCCGCATCAATGACACAAATTCTCCCCACTTTCGTCTTTCCAATGAACCTCAGGGCTACTCAGAACAAATGGATTTGTAGATCTCAAGTCACAAGCTACATTTATTATGAAGAATTCCCATAAGTACCTGCTCAGGGCTTCCCCCACCCCCTACCCTTTACCCTTCCAGAGACATGAACAGAATAAAATGGGTTAGTGGTTACTTGTCTGGAGCTGAACGGAACCCATTTCTACCCCAGGCAACATGCTCTTTCAGTCTTGAGAAGTTTGGATTTTGCTCGTGTCCACACATATTTCATTGATCAGCGGTTGATGCCTGAAGAACCATACTTTACAGCAGAATTAAGTTTTCAAATCATTCACAGTGGGGGGAACCCTCTTTCAAGTAAATGACCGCGATTAGTAAGGACCTAAGGTCAAGGGTGGCCGTGAAAGGTGTCAGGGCATTGTCATTAGTGAAGCAGAGCTGGTTTCTGCTATGGATACAAAGTCAGTGAGGGGCTCCATGGTCCCAGCCTTCACTGTTGAGTGTTTCTTTTCTTTTCCAGGTTGAAAAGGAACCCAAGGTGTGTCACATGGACCAGTTCACCGAGGAAGGAGGACCCATCCCTTCGTGTGTCTGGAGAGGCAAGTCTCAGGATATCAACCTCTCCATCCCTGGGTTCATGAAGGAAAAGTTTCTGAACATGTTCTGGTCCATGCTGTTGATCAGCGCTCTGTCTGCAAATGACAGCCGGGGCTTCTCGTTCAAGAATTCTTTGTCGAAGTTGCTGCAGTCGTACGGTGATTTCTTGATCAGAGTTTTAGGGAGGGGGGAGAAAAAAAGGAAAGGAAATCAGCCACCGAATTCATTATCTTTCCTTTTGTCATCCAGGCTACCAGCTGTGTATGAAGAAGTGCATGTCTGCAAATAAGGTAATTCTCATGGTTGATCACGTAGGGCTTTTATCAAATGTCTCTAAGACCTGGAGTCATCAGCTTATCAACAGAATCGTTAAATTCATATAAAGGAATTCCATTTTGCATACATTCCAGGAGGACCTAATGCTTCCAGGTAAGAGTTTACATGAAGCAGGACTGGTAACCTTTGAAAAAGCCCCACAGAGGCAGGGGGTGGGGGAGCGGGAGGAAGTGGGAGGGGTGGATGGTGGGAGCGGAGGGACTGGAGGAAGAAGGAGTTTCAGATTATAAATCCCTGTTCTTCTAGTAACATCCCTCAGTGCCCTTGGGTCCCCCCCCCACACACACACACATTTATTTTATTGTTAAGCATCTTAAACTGTCTTCCAAAGACAGCACGGATTGGGAAAGACAACATCCCTGGTCGACTGGTGCCCATCACAAGAAACCTGTTCATAAACGCTCTTTAGCATGGTGTACCCTTGAACTTGAAAGATCAGGAGTAACCACTATCAACTGTCATCCTTATACGAGCGCAACTGAGTCAGGCCCTTCCCACCCCCAGAGGGGCCCCTGAGCTGCTGAAGCCAATGGCCTCTGCCTACAAACAGCTGCCTGGACCACAGGTCATGGAAATTCCTTCGTACAGGAGGAACTGGGAATTGTCCCATTGGCAAAGGGTAGCTCAAGGGTCTGATATTTTTGTGGAAAATATCAAGTCAATTGCAATCTACCATGGATGCTGAGACACAAAGGACACTGCTCTGATGAGCTAGAACAAGGCGAAAAATTCCTTTCATCACAAAGACCATTACCCCAGGTATTAGTAACGGTGTGGTAACAAGTAATGAGAGGTCCAGCCCGTGGGACCCCTGGAACATCTCCAGAGCATGGGGGGAATGTTGATCAGAGAACTCTTCCCACACTGCTGTTTCTGGCCACTCGCTGTCACGACTAAGAGCAAGACACGCGCCACCGTGAACAGCCTGCCTGAGGGGCACAAGCCCATGCCTCCTCCCTGCAAGGACGGGTCATAGCCTACCCGGTCACTGCTCCCTCCTTTCCAGAATCACCGGGAGGGGGTCAAGTTGGCAAATGTGCCACTTGGCTTTATGTCCTCTTAAAAGTTATTATTTATTTTTTAAGTTGTGGTAAAATGTACATTACATGAAAGTGACCATTCTAACCAATTTTGTGTACCGTTCAGGGGCATGAAGCGCATCCATATGCTGGGCCACCATGACCGCCATCCACCCCCAGAACTTCTGTCATCTCAGCATTTTCGCATCTTGTGGTGACCCAGGAAGTTCTGCCTTTTCTCACGAGGTGAGCGGCTGGCGGGTGGCTGTGCACGTGGGAATTTAGAGACCTGTTTTGTCCAAGGACCAGTCTACTTCTCAAATGGAGAAACACCTATTAATTACCACTGGGGATGTAGTTACAGGGACAGATGACACATGTCAGAGAATCTTGGAAAACACGGCTCCAGAGTTCCGGCCATTGGAGGCTGGCTTTACGCCCAGGCTTGGGTCACGCAGACTGGGACCACACAGCCTGGATGCATCCTCTGCAAAGCTCCCCATCACATCTGACGGTCCCCCCACATTTGTGGGGATCTGGTGTTGCTGTGGCTGTGGTGTAGGCTGGCAGCTGTAGCTCTGATTGGACCCCTAGCCTGGGAACTTCCATATGCTGCAGGTGTGGCCCTAAAAAGACAAAAAAAAAATTTAAACTTATACAATGTTATAGATCAATTATATCTCAGTTTAAAAAAATGAAAAAAAAAAAAGTTTGGGGTATGCCTAAGGCTCCTACATCTGAAGATTCATTCTTCCTGTGGCTACAATTTTTTTTTTCCTTTTTAGGGCTGCACCTGCACCTGGAGCACATGGAAGTTCCCAGGCTAGGGGTGGAATCAGAGCTGCAGCTGGCAGCCTACGCCACAGCCACGCCGGATCCGAGCCACATCTGTGACCTATGCTACAGCTTGCGGCAATGTTGGATCCTTAACCCAGTGAGCGAGGCCAAGGATTGAACCCACATCCTCATGGATACTACGTTGGGTTCTTATCTTGCTGAGCCACAATGGAAACTTCTCTGCAGCTACATTTGATGACACAGGTTAAATTCTGCAAATGAGTCACATTCCCTGCCACCCCTCCAAACCCAGTACCCTGGTTATGGTCAAAGAAGACCCCCCTGAGAGGTGGGGCTAGGGGTGAAGTGGGGATGACGACGGCAGGACCACTGGCTCCCGGGGCCCCTTACCACTTTAGGCCTGAACGGAGGGTCAATCTCCTTTCTTTCCAGCTCTTCCCAGTTGATCTCCCGGAACAAGGGGTGCTGGCGGATGTCTCCCCTCACCCCCAGGCGCTTCTCAGGCTCTCTTACGAAGAGCTGAAAGGGAGCAGAGGGGGAGAAGTTACGTCTCAGGGATGAAGCAGCCCCCCTTGGGTGCAGGTGCACCTAGCATGGGGGCCAGGACTGCACATGCGTGACTGACTCCACCAGGAGAAAATCGACAGAAAATCTGGCCATCCTGATTTTAAAGGCAGATCCTAAAGCAGATACAAGGAAACTGAGGCTCAGAGAAGCTTGGCAACTTGCTCAAGACCATGGGTCCAGCCAGCAGTAGAGCCTCAGTGATGAGCAGCCCCGTCCTACTTCCGCTGTTGGATGGTCTATCCTCTGAACTCTATAGAACATCTCCCCTTCCTTAAAGAAAGTAGCCCACCGTGTATCTGCACCACATTTTAAAAGGCGGCTTTCCTGCTAGAGGAGAAGCTCTGGAGGGCAGACACCAAGTACGTTTCTGTTTCTTACAGACTCCAGCGTGGCGCCACGGACCAAGCAGCTACTCCACGGGTGTGTGCTGGGTACGTGGCCAAGCTGTCTTTCCATTTAATTTTTCCCAGATCATGTGCCTTCAGTCTCTGTCTTCTGTTAGACTCTTGGCTTCAGCATATAGAGCAGCCCATAGACAAGTTCATGGCGAAACGTATTTCTCCGTGGACTCAGACGCCAGCAAGAGTCGAGAGATGGACGGAAATAAGTGACTTGCCCCATGTTCGTTCCCTTGAAAGGATCTTAGTAAGTGACTGACTCCCCTCTGAAGGACATCTGGATGGAACGAGATTCGAGAAGGCATGTGGCCCTAACCCGCCTCATGTTATAAAGCAGACACTTCAGGGAATCGGGTTGGAAGGAACTGCCTTGGGCCAAGGGCATGCATGCTCGGTGTTCCATTAGTTTCTTCCCAGGAACACGTGGCATTTTGAGCCTGGCATATGGACCTGGGAAATTTCAGAAACGTTTAAAGATAAAATGTATAAGGAGGGGATGATATGATCTCCAGCATCGAGACTCAGAATTCTTTCTAGTTTTGTACAGAAGAATAAATTTTCATCCTCTCCGCCCTGCAGCAGGCGCCCCCCCCCCCCCGCTCCGGTTCTAAAGATGCTCGTTGACCTTATGGAAGGTCACCGGCTCTGCTGCAGGGAGGCTGCTCTGAAGGAATACATGCTCATGCAGAAAGACTTGATTTTGTCCATAGAAGCTGTCAGAAGTGTGGTCTGTACTGACAGGAAAGAGTACACCCTGACATAAATGGCCAGGATGCATCTGGAGTTTGTGTAAATTTACTCGACTGTCCAGGAGAAAAAGCAGGGCTGGGCTGCCTCGGATGGCCCCCCGGGCTTGGCACCTGCCCCTGGAATCTTCTCTCCCTCTTCTGTCCCTCTGCCAACGGCTCTTTCTACAAAAGGGAGAGGTATTTCTATTTGAGAGCACGAATTTTCCAAACAAAAGGACAGGACATCCTGGATGAAGGGAAGAAAGGGGCGTGTCTTGGGTGACAGTCAACGAGACAGCGGTATCCCAACTGTACTTCTTGATGACATGCAGCCTCTCCTGCTGTGCGTTTGCTCAGTGCATGGCATGTATCTGCGTCCTGCGAGGGCTAAAGGGAATGGAGTCCAGTACTGATCCTCCTCCTGTTACAGATGCCATTGAATACTCTTCACTTAGCTTTCCCAGAGGCCCTGCGACTCTGGGTTTCACAACATTATCTGTAATTCTCTAGAGGAAGTTTCTCAGAAATGATATTACCTTTGATTTCTGCAGAAAAGGGAGCTTGAGGATGTGGGGGCTGCTGGATCAAAACTGTAGAGCCAAAGAGGCACAGAGGTGAAACTAGAAGCCAGTCTTACAATCAGCGACTCACAGGCTGGAAACTAATTTCTACTAGCCTAGCTCCTAGAACATGGGAGAACCCTCTTCTTCATGGACAAGAATAGAGAATTTTTATTAACTCACATGAGAAAGACTAAGCCCAGACTCTTCCATGTGGATTTAAAACCTCTTCCACCAAGAGGTTAAACCTCCTTCATCGGGAGTCCCATTTCCTCTCCTTCTTTATTCTCAATTGTCTTGGTTTCTGTCCAATTCGCCAAATTCACTGTCTACTCTCACAGCAAATCTCTTCCTGCCACTGAAACTCTGCAGATGACTCTTTTTGTCTGTTTGCTGGTGTTTAGTCTTACATTTAGTTTTGTTTTTAAACTGTTTATTTTGAAATAATTACGATCTTAGTCTGCTTGAGATGCTGGAACAAAAACACCACCGATGTGTAGGCTTAAACAGGAGACATTTATTCTCATGGTTCTAGAGGTGGGACATCCAGGGTTAAGGTGCTGGCATGGCCAGGTTCTGGGAAGCCTCTCTTCGTGGCTTGCAGGTGGCATGGCCAGGTTCTGGGGAAGCCTCCCTTCGTGGCTTGCAGGTGTCATGGCCAGGTTCTGGGAAGCCTCTCTTTGTGGCTCACCAGTGGCTGTCTTCTGGCTGTGTGTTTCCATGGCCTTTTCTAGGTGCATGTGTTTGAGGGGAGAGATTTCCTTCTCCCTCTTTTTTAAAGGGCACTAATCTCATTTTGAGGAATCATGATGTCGTCTAAACCTAATTACCTTCCCAAAGCCTCACCACCTAAAACCACCAGGCGGGGGTTAGAAGACTTCCACATGTGATTTTCTGGGGGGTGGGGGAGGACACACGCAGACCATGCATATGGATTCACAGGAAGTTGAAAAGATAGTACAGAGATGTTCCATGTACCTTTCACTCAGTTTCCCCGAGTGCTTCTGTCATAGACGATGAGAGTATAATATCAAAACCAGGACACAGGCACTGATACTGTGTATCTTGTTCTGTGTCATTTCATCACACAGGGAGGTCCCTATAACCACGTCTCCATAACCACCTTCACAAACAGGATCCAGAACCGTGCTATCACCACAGAGATCTCCCTTGGGCTCCCCTTTCAGAGTCATTCCCCTGCCTCCCCGGTCCCTAAGCCCCGCAGCCACTAATCGGATCACCATCTCTGCCACGTTGTCCTCTCAAGAATATCACACACGTGGACGCACACAGTCTGACCTTTTGAGATGGGCTTTTTTCCCTCCCACTTGGCTTAATGTCTTGGTGACCCATTCACATTGTTCTGTGAACCCATAGTTCCATCCTTTTCACTGCTGCATAATCTTCCACATGCATGACTTTACATCTTTTCTCCTCCGACCGGAAGTAATCCTTTCCTCCTCCCCAGTCTTCCTCTCCTCTGAGACCACCATTCCCAGTGTCTTTTTTCTTTCTTTGTCTTTTTGCCATTTCTTGGGCTGCTCCTGCAGCATATGGAGGTTCCCAGGCTAGGGGTCGAATCAGAGCTGTAGCTGCCAGCCTATGCCAGAGCCACAGCAACATGGGATCTGAGCTGTGTCTGTGACCTACACCACAGCTCACGACAATGCCAGATCGTTAACCCACTGAGCAAGGGCAGGGAATTGAACCCGCCTCCTCATGGTTCCTAGTCGGACTCGTTAACCACTGCGCCACGACGGGAACTCCCCCGGTGTCCTTCTACAGATGTACTTCGTTACCTCCAGCTGGCCCCACTTACATCCTCCCTGTGGCATGCCGGGAAATCACCCTTTGCCAGATGGAGCTGGGTTTAGGCAGCACAGCTGTTCGGCTTTAAGTAAAGGTAGGTTACAGCGGCTGCACCAGAGCCTCCAGACCCCCAAGCCGTTCCCGTTTCCCCCTTTCTGGTGAGTTTGGATGGCCCAGGACTTCTCAGCGCCCCCTTTGTGCTGTGGGTTGAATTGTGTTCCCTCAAAACTGATGTGTTGAATCCCTAACCTGTGTGAGGGTACTTGGAGGAAGAAAGTACTTAAGGTTAAATGAGGTCACAGGGTGGGGCCTGAGCCTATTGGCTCAGGGCTTATAAAAGAGGAGACGCCATCGCACTCTCGCGAGAAAGCAGACCTGCAAACTGGGTGTGGAACTCTCTCTGCTGGGCCTGGCCCCGGACCTTGCCCCGGACCTTGGACTTCGGACTTCCAGCCTCCAGACCTGTAAGTGAGTTTCTGTTGTTTAAGCTGCCCAGTCTATGGTGTTTTGTTCATGGCAGCTGGAGACAATTAACACACCTTAGTTAAGTCTTTCCAAGAGCCAAGTGTAGGATAAATGTAGCACCTGTAATAATACCTGAAATTGCCTTTATGGACAGCAAAACTTCACATTCCCGTCCTGCTAATTTATTTTTACTGCTGTCATCTTTTTTTAAAAATTGGTTAATTTTGAAATTAGCTTTCATTTTATATGTGTTTTGTTCAGTCATTAAAAGTGAATTTAATTGGCCGTTTGGGGAGTTTTCTAAGTTTATGGCTTGCTTGGATCAGAGAGCAAGTGAGAATTGAGTGAGACTGGCTCAGATGTTTACACACCGTCAGCCTCGGGCTGGGACTCCTACGAGGGCTTTGTCAGCACTTGAAGTTCAAGATCTTGGTTCCTTAGGGAGAATGCCGTGAGAATGCTCAACATTTCAACACCCCAGACAACCTGACAGTTGTATCAGAAAGGCAAACGTGTATTATGCCCTAAAATTTAATTCTGAGTCGTTCTTCATGAGAAAAAAAGCAGATTAGTGAAAAAAAGGTAGGCAGGGTAATCCAAGTTTGGATTTCAAATCCATGGACAGCGTCTAATGGTGAAGGATCTTATCCTGGTCCCCCTTTCATTATAAGATGAGCAAGGCTAAACATTATTTCCCTAAATGATTTGTTTTTAGCCGGCTGAGATGAATTTCCAGAAACCAAACCGTCTTGTTCAAAACACCTGTATTCTCGGTCCACTGCCTTTTGACTTGCTGGGCTTTTGGCCACATTGGTAGGTCTCTTTGGCCCCCAGAGGTGCTGGGACAGCTCAGCAGGTGTAGGCGCTTACTATGATAGCAGCTCATTAGCATGGTGTATTAGCAGGATTTTCATTTTCTAGCACATGGCGCTCACATGGCAGATGGTATTTTGTATCCTCAGCAAAGACAACCTGGGGCTTTAAGGTCTAGATCATTAACGGTGGCTCTCAGGTGCTCCTCATGTGTCTGTGTGGGTGCCCGGGAGCTCCTGGTTTCTTAACCAGTGAGTCTCAGAGCCTGGTTTGCTTCTCTAGCACTAGCGCCAGGTCTTAACTGATCCTGGGCTGTCATGGGTGGGGTCTGACTGTTGCTTTGATGCTAAGTTCTGGAGACTGCTGCTGAGATGGTAGAAGACTGCACTCTCTAGGTTTCAGGGTGGAAAATACATCAGGGTGTCCCGTGGATGCAGGTCGGGGATGTGAGGAGAGCCGGTCTGCATCCGTCCGAAGTGCTGCCCGGGAGAGCCCGCTCAGCAGCAGCGGGTCCTGCTGGGATGGGGTGTGGCTGGAGTGGGATTCAGTCCAGTAGCTGGGCTGAGGGATGGATCCAGGAGCCTGCACCTCAAGGGCTTCCGTCAAAGATGTCCCCAGGGACAGGATTTCCAAAACACCTGTCTGAATCCCATAGAAAGCCTTGGCTTGAAAACCCAGTGGATTCCAAGAGCATGAAGCCCCCCGGCCGTGGAAGAGCAGTTCTTTCTCCTCCTCATTCCTCCATCCTCTCCCTGTGTTTGGTCGGAAATAGAAACACAGGAGATGGGGAAGAAGAGGACATGCATGCAGGACACAATGTGAACAGACACCCTTTTCCAAAGCTGGGTGGCGGCCATGCACTTGGCCAGGGGAAAGGGAGTGGGAGTCTGTGCTTTTAAGATGGACATGATGGGAGTGGCCGTCGTGGCTCAGTGGACACCGAATCTGACTAACATCTATGAGGACGCAGGTTGGATCCCTGGCCCCTGCTTAGTGGGTTAAGGATCTGGCATTGCCGTGAGTTGTGGTGTAGGTTGCAGATGCAGCTTGGATCCTGTGTGGCTGTGGCTGTGGCTGTGGTGTAGGCCAGCAGCTGCAGCTTTGATTCAACCCTTAGCTTGGGAAGCTCCATGTGCTGCATGTGCGGCCCTAAAAAGACAAAAAACAAAAAAAAACAAACCAAAACCTTTAAGATGGGTGTGATGACTTGTGTCTTGGACAGAACAGCTTTGCTTTCTTGGCTGAGATGGTGTCTCATAATGTAGGAGGGACGAGAAGTTGGTCTTTTATCTAAAAGTGAGCTGAAAATCACTTGTTCTATCCAAGCCTTCATCCGGGGCAGGGAAAGATTTTTTTCATGGTAAGTTTCCGGTGTAGAGCATTATAATTCAGCCTCTGCACCCGCTCCAGCGTGATCACCACCAAAGCCTGGTTACCCCTCCTTCACCACAGCGTTGCCCCCTTCACCCAGCATTGCCCACCCTGCCCCTTCTCCTCTGGTGACCATCAATCTGTTCTCGGTATCCATGAGTTTGTCTTTATTTTTTAGGTTCCACGTGAATGAAATCCCACAGTACTTGTCTTTGTCTTATTTCACTGGCACAAGACCCTCTCCATTCGTGGTGTTGCACATGGCAACATTTCACTTTTTTGGGCTAATGTTCCATTGGGTATACATTCCACCTCTTCATCTGGTCGTCTATTGACAAACACTTGGATTGTTTCCATTTCTTGGCTATTTCAAAGAAGGCTGCAATGAACACAAGGGTACATATATCTTTTCCAATTCGTGTTTTCGTGCTCTTTGAATAAATACCCAGAAGTGGAATACGGTATGAGTGTATTGTCATTCTAGTCGTAACTTTTTGAAGGATCTCCATACTTGCTTCCACAGTGGCTCTACCATTTGACATCCCACCAACAGTGGTCTTCCACCATTGGAGTTCCACTTTTTCACATCCTTGCTGGTACCTTCTCCCATCTTCTTAATAGCAGCCATTCTGACAGGTGTGAGGCGATAGCTCACTGTGGCTTTGGTTTGACGTGTAGTTTCCCTAGTTAGTGATGCTGAGCATCTTTTCATGTGCCTATGAGCCATCTGCTCATCTTTGAGAAAATTGTCTATTCAGACCCCTTCATCCATTACATTTTGTGTTTTTAAAATTAAAGTGTAGTTAATTTACAGCGTTGTGCCAGTTTCTGTTGTACAGTATAGTAACCCAGTGATACACACACCTTCCATCATGGTTTTTTCTTTCTTTCTCATAGTATTTTCCAGCATGTTCTATCCCAAGAAACTGGATATAGTTCCCTGTGCTATACAGCAGGCCCTCACTGCCCATCCATTCTAAATGTCGCAGTTTGCATCTGCTAACCCCAAACGCCCCGTCCATCCCACTCCCTCCCCCTCGGCAACCACAAGTCTGTTTGTTCTCTATCTCTGTGAGTCTGTTTCTTGTCTGTGGATAGGTTCATTTGTGCCATATTTTGGATTCCACGTATAAGTGCTATCATGTGGTATTTGTCTTTTTCTTTTTGACTTCTCTTGGTATGAGAATCTCTAGTTGCATCCATGTTATTGCAAATGGCATCTCATTCTTTTTTATGGCTGAGTAGTAGTCCATTGTATATATCTACCATTTTAAAATCAGACTGTCACTGAGCTGTATGAGTTCTTTTATATTTTGGATGTTAATCCCTTACCAGATATGATTTGCAAGTATCCTCTCCCATTCAAAGTTTTCATTTTGATGATTTCGTTTGCTGTGCAGAAGCTTTTTCATGTCATGTGGTCCCATGTGTTTCTTCCTGCCTTTGTTTCCCCTGTTTATGGGTCAGATCCCCCCAAAATATCTCTGGGGCTGATGTTAATGAAGTTACCGCCTATACGTTCTTCTAGGAATTTTATCATTCCGGATGGACTGAACAGATTTAGTAGGGATTACGGGAAACAAGTTTAAGTTTTAAGCCCCAAATAGCTTTTGTTCAATAGACATCTCAAAGTGAAGCTATTTAAGAGTCCTGGAACTGGTTCCTGGGTGTTTTTTGCACGGGAGGGTCTGAGACTCCTTTTGATAGCTCATGCTCATCCTATCGGTGCCTCAGTTAAAGCAAGGGTGCGCATCCCCTTTAAATCTGGTTCAATGCAGCTACTGTTTACTCTGTTTACTCTGCCGGGTATAAACCCGAACAGAGCAATGGACAGGAGCACCGAGGAGAAAGCCTAGTATTAAACCTAGGAGGGTTTCCTCCAGGCCATTTCTTACCTTCACTAAAAGGTCCTTTGCCTCCTTCTCGAGCCATCGTGGGTAAAAGGGACTGTCCATGCGGATGGAGTGGAATAGCTCCTCTTCGTCCTGCCCGTGGAACGGGGACTGGCCGATGAGCATCTCGTAGAGAAGGACGCCGAAGGACCACCAGTCCACAGAGTGGTTGTACTTCTGACCCAGTAGGATCTGCAGGACCAAATGGCAGGGACCTAATGACTAAAAATGAGCCTCTCTACAAAACAGAAACAGATCGTGCACGCGGAGGGCAGACTTGTGTCTGCCGGGCAGGGGTGGGGGAGAGGGGAACAGGCGGGGAGTTGGGGGCTAGGAGATGGAGACGGTTACATTTAGAATGGATGGGTGACAGGGTCCTGCTGTACAGCACAGGGAACTGTGGCTGGTCCCTTAGAGTGGCTGGGTCACTTTGCTGTACAGCACGAATTGAAGGAACATTATAAATCAACTACACTTTAACCAAAACATGAACAAAGATAAAAACGAGGTTGGTCTGAACGCCCTGCCTGGATGTCTCAAGGCCACCCAGGCAATAGCTCATGATGAAGACAGCACATGGTTTTACAAAGATGACACTGAAACTTTCGAGAAGCTAGTGGCTAGGTAGAAGTGAGTGGGCAGTGCCAAAACTGGGCACACGTTCTTGAGTTTCAACCTCTCTCCTCTCTCTCTCTCTCTTTTTTTGCCTCTGGCCTTAAGCGAAACAACTGACTTGCCCCGCCAACCTTTATTTTCCCACACGTGGGTGGCAGATCCAGACTTAAGAGAGCTAGGTTTTCCAGGCCCTTCAGTGCCTTGAGGTGAAGCGCTAAACCAGACCACATGTTGTGTGGCATCTGTGGTCCTGAGTCTTTGCCTAAAACATCAAGCTTCCAAAGAGGTCATCTGACATAGCCCACCCTTAAAGCTAACAGGTCATGGTTCCGAAGAGTCAAGTTTTGTGACTCTGCTGAGAGAGACCAGGAAAATGAGCTGTTCAAATCCAGAAACCAAGACCTCTCATTGCGACATGTGGTGACACTGTGACACTTGTTAGCAGTGTTTGGAGGGGAAGGAGTCTGGTCGGTCCTTTAGGGAAGTGGATTTAAAGTCTGGAGTCCCCCCTAACTTTTAAAGAGATTCCTGTCCACATTCCTGGCATAAAAGTCTTCGTATTCTGGCCTTCCAGCAACTTCCTTATTTAACGGGGAAAGATTCCGTGTTGTCATCCTGCTCAGGGCCTGTCATCCCAACAAGGCAGGCCACGACCGTCTCTAAAACAGTACACACGGCCCATCCGTGGATGAATGGATCAGCAAAATGCGGTCTCTCCACAGAGCTAAGTATGAACTCAGCCCTAAAGAGGAAGGAAATTCGGACACACACTTCAACATGGATAAGCTCTGAGGATGTTACGCAAAGTGAAATCGGCCAGATACACAAAGACAGCTGCTGTAGGATTTCACTTATATGACACATCTAGAGAGTCCAGTTTATAGACAGAAAGTGGAATGATGGTTGTCAGGGTTTGTAGGGAAGCAACAGTTGTTTAATGGGGACGGATTTCGGTTGTACAAGATGGAAAGTTCTGGAGACCTGGCTGTGCAACAGTGTGGATATACTCAACGCTACTGCACTGCCCTCTTAAAAATGGTTACGACTGGGAGTTCCCGGCGTGGCGCAGTGGTTAATGAATCCGACTAGGAACCATGAGGTTGCGGGTTCGGTCCCTGCCCTTGCTCAGTGGGTTAATGATCTGGCGTTGCCGTGAGCTGCGGTGTAGGTTGCAGACGCGGCTCGGATCCTGCGTTGCTGTGGCTCTGGCGTAGGCCGGCAGCTTCAGCTCTGACTGGACCCCTAGCCTGGGAACCTCCATATGCTGAGGGAGCGGCCCAAGAAACGCAAAAAGACAAAAAAAAAAAAAAGGTTACGATGGTGTATTTTATGGTATATATATTACATCACTGTGAAAGCCAGTACTGGGGAGTTCCTCTGTGGCTCATGGACTCGCATCCATGAGGATGTGAGTTCGATCCCTGGCCTCACTCATTGGGTTAAGAATCCAGTGGTACCACGAGCTGCGGTGTTGGTTGCAGATGCGATTCAGATCTGGCGTGGCTGTGGCTGTGGCTGCGGCCGGCAGCTGCCGCTCTGATTCAACCCCTAGCCTGGAACTTCCATATGCTACAGGAGTGGCCCCCAAACAAAACAAAACAGTACTTGGTAGGAGCATAAGAGCAATTTGTGAAATGGAGAAGAAAAATCTTTGTTTTTCATGAATGCTGCTCCCAGGTAGGCTTGGGGCAAAGCTGCTTTATTATCCAAACCCAAGTGAGGATGGGAAAACAGGTTTGAAAGCACCAAATTTAAAAAGCAAGAATGGGACCCTCTTGGCATAGACACCCTTTCCATCCTTCGACTTAAGGCTTAATTCAGTGCATCTAGTGAATGTGTGCACATACAGGCGTGTGCACACATGCACACAGGCCGTCTTAGGATTGGCTTTTTCTCTTCGTCTTAAACGGGCCTTTGGAATGAATGGCAGGATTGTAGCACTGATGGCTTTAGCAAAGAAAAATGACACTGCAGTTCTAAGCCAGTTTCATATTTGCTAGGGGAGTGCTGGCGAGCTTTCTGATGGGGCAGAATAATGCTCACAGCAGCCATTTCTGACCCCCCCCCTCCCCGGTATGTGTCTGGGCAATGAGATAGGCTTGGAAGCGAGGCTCAGGGAACTGAAAGGGTCTCTAACACAAGACTTGCTAAGCAAACACACCACCACCAACTGTGATGATCACACAGATGGTTGCAGGTTCTACAACACTGCGTGGTTTCAGGCAGACTCCTTGAACCCTCTTAACCTCATCTGGGAAAAGTGGTGATGCTGTGGGGTCAGCTTATTACTGGGTGACTGACATTCCCTTGAAAAGCAGGAGAGACAAAATGCTCTGCCTCATGGAAATGACTCTGTGTTCTATGTTAAATGGGTGCCAGTTCATCAGGACAGATATTTGTGAAAATAAGAGTTAAGTTGCAAGCAGAATTTTGCCATCTACTGCTGATTTCCAGTATAAAGATGCTACCTATTGGCCTTAACTCAATATTTGGATACTAAAGTTTAGAAAAAAATTCACTTAGCCCTAAGGACTAGTGTAAAAATAGACCCAGAGAGAATGATAAAGAAAATAAAGATGCCCACACAGCACAGTCTTAGTTAACTAAATTTGCCTTCACTGGGATCCAGCTCACACACAATTCGTAGGATGTGCCACAAGGGGGAGCCCAAGGCAACCAGGAGCTGCTCTGAGTTTGCATTTTGGTAATAAATAACTTCATTTGGCTGGAAAATGAACAGAAATTTGGAGGATAGGAGACAGCTGTGATGGAAATTAAGTCTTCCAAGGCAGGTGATTTTAATAAATATTTTTGGACTTAAGTTAGGAAGAAGCAAAATGCTGATTCCCATTCAATTACACATTTTGTACAGACAGAATGTTTGCAAATGCTTGCTGGTGTGTACTGGTTGTTTCCTGGATTTTGTGTGTGTTGTATGTAAGAACCCCTGAGGTAGGTCCTGCTACCCCTGTTTAACAAAGGATGGTGATTGGACCTTAGAGAGGGGTCCTGTCTTTAAGGTCTCCTGGTTAGTGAGTTGAAAGCTATGTTCTGGACTCTGGGCTTCTGGCATTTCACTACATGATGTTCCTTTCCTGTTAAAATGTTGTCCCCAGGATTTAGACCTCCACTTAACTTGGCTACACTCAAACTAGTCTATATTTTTAAAGAAACTGGTGGAGAAGCACTGGCTGGAGCGGCCCTTTATCTCAACCCCTGATGCCACCTTATGGCCATGCTGTCTTTTGTCCTGTCCTCTCCCCATCTTTATTCAAGTAATTCCGATAATAATGATGTCACCGTGTCATGTCAGCATCCTTCTTTCTCTCTTCGAGCAAGAGAGGGCTGCACCTCCACCCGTCTTGTGGAGCTAGTGAGTGGCGGGCTGTACAAGGCTTCATTGCATTATACACAGTGGAGGAATGTCATTAAAAAACCAAGAGTCCACCCGTACCTTCAGGGTTCTGGTCTGTAAGTGACTCCTGCTTTCTCCAGGGAGCTGCTTCTACATGTTGCAGTTCCACCTGGACTTACTAAGTGGCTAGTACATATTAAAAGCGTGTCTCCCTGTTTCTCTATTCTTTGTTAAAATGGGCATGGACCTCCAATTATCCTTTAGACCCTCAATCCTTTAACCATGACTTAGGGAACTGCAGAGCTTTTGAGAAGGTCTCTGGAGACATGGACTGTGAGACTATCCCCAAGTTTCAGGGAGAACGGTCGGCTTTTTGTGCATCCTTCCTGATACTGTGTGCAATGCGTTTTTAAATTTTACCTTTTTTTCTTTTTAAAAATTGATGTATAATTATTTACAGTGTTTTGTTTCTGTTTCAAGTCTACAGCAAAGTGGTTCAGTGATACATAGATTTTCAGATTCTCTTCCTTTATGGCTTATTATAAGGTATTGAATGTGGTTCTGTGTGCTATACAGTAGCTCCTTCTTGTTTATCTACTTTGTATACAGTAGTGTGTAGCTGTTAATTCCAAGGTCCTAATTTATCTCCCCACCCCCACTATCCCCTTTTGTAACCGTAAGTTTGTTTTCTATGCATGCATTTATTTTTGTGTTTTAGATTCTCTGCTCACATCTTTGGGGAAAGGGGTAATGGGTGAGTGAGATAAAGGAAAAACTTCACAAAGGAGATAGTGTGTGAATGGAGCTTTGAAAAATGGGCATGATTTTGATGGAAAAGGGAGAGACTAGAGAGACTTATTGTATAAAAGAGGCGAAGAGGTGGAAAAACCCAGCACATATTCAAAGATGGACCACAGACACGGTGTGGTCATTCAGGGAACAGATGATGGGTGCTCTGAGCTGTGGGGGAGGAGACTAGACATTAAGGTGGGTAAATCATAGTCCCTAACTGTGAAAGGCTTAGTTTATTGGCAAATTGAATTATGGTCGCACAGAGGAGGAAACAACTGATTACTCCAAGAAGACAGAGGCATCTTTAGGAAGATGACTTTAGAGGTGGGGAGAACTACAGACATGGCTAAGAAATATGAGAGATGCAGGAAGATGGGAGTCTTGGGACCTATTATTAAGGACCTCTGCCTGGGATTTTGGTTTGTACCCAGCTGATAATGGGGACTTGTTGAAGGTTTTAAAGTCATGGTGTAGCAGGTTTTCGCATTAGAAAGGCAATCCTGGTGGAGCAGTGGCCTTCAGATCAGTGGATGCACCCCAGGGACCAACCAAATGGTGCAATGAGTAGTAGGAAGGCAACATGAAATCTTGTATTCACGGGAGTTTAAAAAAAATCTAAGAATGGCACTGGTGCCTTCATTCAGAAATGTGAACAGTGACTAGGCTTCCCGAGGGAGGCATGGGAAGCCTCATCTCAGAAGACATTGGTGGTGGGTTCCCTAAGACCATTTGTTTTCAGCACATTGTAAGGTGTGTCACTATTAGGATAATTTATTATCCCAAGGTGTGTCATTTATGTTGCATACGAAACTAAGGGGATCAGTGGGCTCTGTTTTAACTAAACTCGTTTTCACAAAATGTAAAGTCCTTAAAAAGTTATCTGCTGAGAGGCGTGGCTCAAAGACCATGCTAAATAATGCAAAGTAGAAAATGGCAGTGCGGAGCTCTCTTACTCCTAGTACAAGCTCTTGGTCACATCATAATCAGGCTAAAAATAAGGACGATCTCATCAGTTATGAAGGGATGTTGGCTAAATCAGATTTATCAAACATTGTTTGGAATGCTGGGCTTGGGACATTCCCATTGTGGCTCAGCGGAGACGAGCAGACTAGTATCCTGAGGATGCAGGTTCAAGCCCTGGCCTCACTCCGTGGGTTAAGGATCTGGTGTTGCCCTTTAGGTCACAGATGTGGCTCAGAGCCTGCGTTGCTGTGGCGTAGGCCTCAGCTGCAGTTCCAATTAGACCCCTAGGAACTTCCATATGCTGCAGGTGTGGCCCTGAAAAAAAAAATGCTGGGCTTATATTCACTCTTCTCAACCATGAATCTTCCTCATGTACATATTGTAGTGTCTTATCTTACAGTGTAAATTTCTGAGCTAACTTTTTCAGCGATGAGCCAAGAAAAACCAGATCTTCGCGTCCCAGAATCACAAAGTGTTGAACTAAGATTTTTAAGCTAATCTCATTATTTTAATGAAGCACAAAGGTTCGTACTACTAATAGAATAAAACTTATTTAAAGCTACTGCCTATTTCATCTTCAGTTCGATTGTATGCATGCTTTATAACACAGTCGTAGTTGGTGATCAGTGTCTAAGACTCATATATAATAAATATACATATGCTGGGGTGCTTTTTTAACTGATGAGGAAGCATGATGGGAAAGCTTGAAAGTATGTAAAGAGGATGCTGGGCAGCTGGGTAGTGATGGAGAGGAAAGCCAGGGATAAAGGCATCACGAAGACCAGACATGTTGAGGGCTTGGGGTAGGGCAGCAGCAGTAAGAGGACATTGATTTATTTCTCCAAGGGATTTGTTTTGAGGATCAAGAAAGAATCAAGGGAGATTTTTATTTCAGTCACAAGATTGGGGAGGAGAGAGTATGTACGTGAAGTCATGAGGTCTACGTTTAGAAGGTCTTGGTGTTAGAACCTGAGAGGGATAAGGAAGGAGGAGCAAGCTTGGAGAGTTCCTAGTTGCCTGGACAGGACACTGGATGGAGGGACGTGGATGTAATTCATCGAAAAAGAGATAAGGAGGGCGGCAACTTCAACAGAGCAAGTGGGTTTGAGATCTGTTATGTTTGAATGGCCCTTGACAACTGGGGATCTCAAGCAAGAAAATGGACGTAATGGGTTTGGAGCCAGAAGTGTGGGCTGGCTGAACTGATTTTGGAGCTGAAATCATTATAAGTACAGCTGTTCAGGGAGCATGTACACGAAGAAAAGAGGACAGAGAGTGGCAGTGCGGGAAGACGAGCATGCCTGAAGATGAGAGGACGAGACAGAAGCTACTTTCTGGAAGATGCTGAAGCAGACAGTCAGAAAGGAAGGATTGCTGGGGAAAGCAGAGGGCATAAGGCACTTATAAACAGGACAGTGAAAAGGCACAATTTCTTGCTGAGGCCAACCCTGCATTTAAATAAGGTGCAATCAAAATGAAGTACAGACCCACAGCCCAGAGCCTCCTATTTCTCAGCCTGAGGATGCTACAATTACTTGGGCAATGACTGGGATTTGCCACTCAATTTTGTTTTGCCCGGGAGACCCGAGGTCCATCACTACCTAGTAAACACATTTATCAGTAGTTCATTCTTTCTTTGAAAAGGTACCTATTAGTACCGTAAGGTGCCAAGCCTCGTGCTCCATCCTCAGACATAACAGATCACATTGATGGACACATGCAATAAGGTGGGACAGAACTAGAAACGCCTTGCGTTGGAGACCACTGAACTGCTGAACTCGGCAGAAGGCAGACTTGGTGTCACCATAAGGCAAGGAATGCCTGTGAGGCAAAGCCAGATGAGCGTATCTGCTGATGCAGAGTTCTAAGGTACAGGGTCTCCTTCAAAGGGGAGATAAGGGAGCTATGCATTAACCATGCTATTCTATAAGCAGCTGCACCATGTCCTTGGGGTACTCACCAGTAACTTCCTTGCTAGTGGTTTCCTTTGTTATTCACTAGGCGATAGCTTTGTCATTGCCTATGCCTGGTTTTGCTCACTAACCTACACCTTCCTTAATAAAAGTCTTGTGGGCTAAAGCCTAGGCACCTTTGTTCTGTGGAAGAGTGCCTCCTGGTCCCCCACTTGCTAACTGTAAGAGAGTCTTGTGTGTTTTGTTACACCGCACTGTCCCTCTTGCAGGATCTCCCGTTGCCCTGCCACGCTGGACGCGGCAACCTTGTGCCAATATCAGTTTCCTGGTTTTGATACTGGACC
The DNA here is from genome assembly GCF_016906955.1 of Phacochoerus africanus. NCBI lineage: Eukaryota > Metazoa > Chordata > Mammalia > Artiodactyla > Suidae > Phacochoerus > Phacochoerus africanus. Next base: position 69,849,410 of record NC_062555.1, on the reverse strand, counting down.
GTAGTTCTGTAAGATGGGACCCTGGGGGAAGGTTAGGATAGGTGATGTTTCTATACTATTTTTGGCAGATTTTTGTAAATTGATACTTACTTCAAAACAAGCTGTTAACAAGTGAATAAGAAAGAGCCCCTGATTTTAGAGTGGTCATCCAGTGATGCAGAGAGAGTCAAAGACCAAAAGCCCACTGTGTGTTTATGCTGTGGGAAGGATCATGTGTAAGGGGGTGTCCCCCTTCCCCCAGGGGTAGACAGGGGGAAGCTGGGGCGGGGGGGAGCCCAGAATCGGGGGTCCTCAGGTATAGCTGGATGGATGGATGCCTTCTGGGCAAATGCTGATTCTCCAGGGACTCAGAATATGAGAGCAAAGGCTTTGTTTGTTTTTTTGGTTCTTTTTTTTTTTGGCTACACCCCTGGCATGTAGAAGTTCCCGGGCCAGGGATCCAACCCAAGCCACAGCAGTGACAATGCCCCTTGTTGAATCCCTAGCCACGAGGCTACCAGGAACTCCCAATGGCTTTTTTTTTTTTTTTTTAACTTTCACAGGCTTTCTCATCTGACACCATCACAGGTGACAGGATTGTCTTCATTTGACAGAAGACAGAATGTGGTGCAGGGAGACCCCAGCCATGTCTCCATGATCACACGCAGCTTGGAAACCACAGCTTAGGTTTTCTGGTCTCAAAGGAAACCACTGGACTCAGGTGGATGCCCCAAGCCTGTTGGGTGTTCGCCTGGTTCTTCGCCAGCTGTCTCTTCCAGTTGGTCTGAACAGAGTGAATATATTTTAAGGCTGGGGTGGGGGAGCCGTGATGGGAAGAACATGCTGGGTCCCTCATACCTTGGTGAGATGATGACCTCAGCATCAGTAACCCCCTCCCCAGCACCTGTGTGCAGCTGCGTTTGTCAGATACTCAGAAAAACATACACATCCCAAGGCAAATTCAGGGGAGGAAGTTGCTGTGGTGCTGGCCGGAGTGAGCCGAGTTGGGAAGGGGCTTACCTCCGGGGCTATGTAGTCCGGGGTCCCACAAAAAGTGTTTGTCCTGGCGTCTCCCAACATGTTCTCCTTACACATCCCAAAGTCTGCGATTTTGATGTGTCCGTCTTTGTCTAACAGGATGTTATCTAGCTTCAGGTCCCTGGAAGACAAAGCAAAACCTCACATTCATAATACAGTTTTGTTGGCGTTCCTGTTGTGGCTCAGCAGGTTAGGAACCTGACATAGTGTCCATGAGGACGCAGGTTCCATCCCTGGCCTCGCTTAGTGGGTTAAGATCTGGTGTTGCCATGAGCTGTGATGTAGGTCACAGACGTGGCTTGGATTCCGTGTTGCTGTGGCTGGGGTGTAGGCCGGCAGCTGCAGCTCCAATTAGACCCCTAGCCTGGGAACGTCCATATGCTGTGGGTGCAGCTGTAAAAAGAAAAAAAATATACAGTTTTGTTAAAATGGAATTGCCACATGAGGAGGGGCTGCAGGTCCCATCACAGCCCAAAAGGCAGCTAGAAGGTGCTTTGCTGGTCGTCTCTTCTTTCAACCCCAACCCTCCACCTACAGTGCGGCCCACGGGCTCACTGCTGCTCTGCCTTGGCCATCTCTGCCCGGGGCTTCACCTGCAGCTCCTCTGGGCCCAGGTCGGCTTTCTCTGGTCTGGGCTCTGACCGAATTCCGTGTCTTCTATGCCCAGCTTGGGACCTGGCCCATCTCCAAAGCTCCAGCCACATTTCTTGTGTGACTGGCTGGGCAGGTGCTGTGATGGGGACGTGTCAAGGTGTTGTCACTGCCAAGGAGCACCCCTCGATAGTAAGAAATGAAGCCTGGGTGGACAGGAGCAGCTGGTGATGGATGAGATGCTGTCGGGCTGGTGGTTGGTGAGGTGTTTTCTGTGGGGTGGTAGTTAATACCACACAGACACCTACCCTCTCACATTCAAGGCAGGGGTGTAGATAAAACTGCCTCTTCAAGGGAATGGCTGGTTGCCGCGGATTCCCCTGACTTATCAAGGAGGTAATACAGGTCATGCAGCTACCTATAGATAATATAACTAATACAGCTCTCCAGAGATAATACAGCTGCCTATAGATAACACAGCTCATACAGCCATCTATAGATAATATAACTAATACAGCCACCTATAGATAATACAGCTTATACAGCCACCTATAGACAATAGGGCTAATATAGCCATCTTATAGATATAACTAATTCAGCCATCTGTAAATAATATAAATAATACAGGCCTCTACAGATAATATAGCTAATACAGCCACCTATAGATAATAGGCCTAATATATTCATCTTATAACTAAAACAGCCATCTGTAGATAATATAACTAATACAGCCATGTATAGATAATACAGCTAAAATAGCCACCTATAGATAATAGGGCCAGTATAGCCATCTTATAGATATAACTAATACAGCCACCTATAAATAATATGGCTAATAGATAGTACAGCCATCTATAGGTAGAATGACTAATAGCTAATAAAGCCATCTATAGATAATATAGTTAATACAACTATCTACAGATAATACAGCTAATAGATAATACAGCCATCTATAGATAATATGACTAATAGCTCATACAGCCATCTATAGATAATATGGTTAATAGCTAATACAGCTATCTATAGATAGTACAGCTACTCTATCTATAGATAATATGGCTAATACAGCTATCTATAGATGATATAGCTAATACAGCCATCTGTAGATAATACAGCTAACACAGCTCTCCATAGATCATATGGCTAACACAGCCATCTATACATAATAAGGCTAATTCAGCTCTAACTAACATGGGCAAGACACAGATCTGAGGCTCTTTATCCAGTACCTTTCCTGGGGGGAATGTCGCAGGAAGAAAGGCCTGAAAATAGACTCGCTTTATGCCAATTTCTGAGGATTTATGTTTCTTCAAGGATAAACTGTCCTGCACGTTATTCTGAGATCACTTAGGGGGCGCTGTTCCTGACAGAGAGTAATTCCAGAGCCAGAATCCATCTGATACCAGAACCACCCCAGCCAGCGAATTCCTCTGTCCTTAGAAAACCAGGACCTGGTCAAGCAGCCCAGCTCACTTTTATGGAAACATAACGGGTGATAAGATTCAAAAAAGATAAATGAGCCGAGCTACGCCTGCCTGAGATTTTACCGGGTGGCTCACGGTCCTTGCTTTAACCTTACGGGAGCCCTTGGATATTTGATTGAGAAAGTGACACCAAGCTTCCTCTTGGCTTCCCTTGATTCGGCTGAGGCATATCATTCGTTCATCATAGGGCATGGCTTCCACACCTGACATTCTGGCCCCTACCCTCCAAATAGCTCGGATTGGTCAATTTTCTTCTTGGAACATGATGCTCAGAATGGACCTGGGGTCTTCCAGACACATAACCTCACAGGTACAGATGGCAGTGGCACCTTTAAGTTCCTGGCCTGATCCTCCTGCTTCTCAGCACTGCGGCCCAAGCTGTGCATTAGTCATTTCCGAAGCGCCATCACTATCACAATTCATGTGGAATTACTGTAAACGAAAACCTCTGGGCATCCTTTTTCTCCTCCCTACCCAAACTACTATGATACCCACTTCCTGTCATCCTATACCTGAAATTGATTTTTTAAAGATAATGCAGGTACCACACCTGTCATTGGTTTCTTGAAACTTTGATCGATTTTCGTCGGTGGCATTTTAGGTATTCCAGCTGGTCACAGAACATCCAGCCTTTTCTGCTTTATCTGCCCACGAACGTGAGTTTCATGACAACAACTCCAAGTCTGGGAAATGTGGTTGGTGATGGCTGTGCCTGCTTTCCTTGATGAACTAAGATGGCCTGGGACAGAGGAATAGCTACTTTTTTTGCCTTTCTCGGTACCTCCTTTAAGAAAAATTGCTCAGAATTTCCTGCTCAAAGAGTCTGCTCCCAAAGGGCTGGCAGGTGGCTCTGTCCCCACACCCCACCCACCCTAGGTGACGGGGCCCGAGGTGGAGGCCTGACTCTTGGTCGGCTCTTCTCCTTGAGGGGGACTTGTTGGGGTTGCAATATGGCGGCACTAATCTGTCCGGGTTGGGTGCCTGATGCTCAGGGCTGTGTGGGCGCCTCCTCACCAGCCCTTGGAGAAACAGAAATCCATTTGTAAAAACAGAACTGAAGGGACTAGGCCAAGAGCAGAGACAGGCCACGTGAACCCAAGGGGAGACTGAGCTGAGCAGAGAGGAGCCACTTTGGTTCTGACGGGTCTGCATTTGTGGCTCCACATTCTCGGGGAGGTTGAGCTGCTGCTGAGGCAAGCGTTTGAGTGCTCTATGTTGCCTGCGGTCCATTTCCAAGTTCCGAAGTCCCATCACTCATCTTCTTATCTAGCCTTCTGGTTAAACTCTAAGCTTCCTGTGGGTGGAAATGCATACTGCTTGCTCCTTGCTGGGTTGTGATGCTCTGACAAGAGTGTAGCCTGGGTTGACCGTTCTGTAGCTATTTGTTGAATGAAATCATCTCCATCCAGGGACCACTTCACCACCAGTGATTATGGGCTGCCAGTAAGTCCTGAGTAACTGTTCCCTTTGCGTTCTCACCTTCTGTGACAACAAATGAGCCAGAGAAAGTGAGCACGGGATGCAGGTGTGTTTTGGTGGAGTGATGCTGTTCGCGGGTGTCCCCAGAGCTGAGGTCTTGCTTCCGGGCCAGCATGGTAACCTCCGTCACCTGCTTCTGTCCAAGCAGGTGCATGGACACCGCCAGGACACACCTTCCTTCAGACCTGACTCAAATGCTGTCACACTTTCATTATTAGGACTAGAGACTTCCAGTATGTCTAAGTCTTCTCCTTAAGTCTTCTGCCTTCCTGTTTCTTCATTTTAATTACATCCACTCTCACTGTGACTTAGGGACTATATTCCAGTATGTCCAGTGAGGAGTCATACTTTTACGCAAAAATGGCAGGTTCATTTCCTAATCCACCCCCTCTGCAATCCTGGTATCATTTTGAGTTTCTGCTGTATGAAACACACTTGTGTCATATCCACTTATGTCCCTAGAAATGTGGCTGAAGGGTGGCTTTGGCGTCATCACCAGGGAGCCGTATATCCAGCCACGGTATTGCATACAGCTCAGAAAGATCATGAACATAACATCTAACGTCGGCAATTCTTTCACATGCATTTTGCATTTGATTCCAAGACAGGCCTGGAATAAAGAACAAAATGAGAGCACAGCCTTCTTGCTGCTGAGACTGGAACTTCTACCTTGGCTGTTGTTAAGCTGCCGTCCATGTTATCGCTCTGGCAGGAAGCCTGGCTGTGGAACTTTCTGCCACAAAAACCCACTGGTGATGGTTACACCAGCCCGACCAGGAAATTCATCTATCTTGGTCCTTTTATTTTTATTTTTTTTGTCTTTTCTAGGGTTGCTCCCGTGGCATATGGAGGTTCCCAGGCTAGCGGTCGAATTGGAGCTGTAGCCACCAGCCTACACCAGAGCCACAGCAACGCAGGATCTGAGCTGCATCTGCGACCGACACCACAGCTTACGGCAACGCCGGATCCTTAACCCACTGAGCAAGGCCAGGGATCGAACCCGCAACCGCATGGTTCCTAGTCGGATTCATTAACCACTGCGCCACGACGGGAACTCCTAGCTCGGTACTTTTTTCCAGAGTAAAAGTTACCTGTAGACGATTCCTTTGGAATGAAGGAACTGCAGGCCGAGAATGATTTCAGCAGCATAGAACCTGAGGGAAGGAAAATCAAGGCTCGACACAGATATTTAGCAGAATATACCCCCCCCCCATTTTATAATAGTGAGTGTTCTCTGCAGTGCTCTGCTCAATGTACAGATGCAATTTTTTTTATGGCCACGCCCCTGGCATGTGGAATTTCCTGGGCCAGGGATTGAACCCAAGCCACAGCTGCAACCTACACCACAGCTACAGCAGTGCTGGATCCTTAAACCCACTGTGCCGGGCTGGGGATGGAGCCCATGTCTCTGCAGCAACCTGAGCTGCGGCAGTTGGATTCTTAACCCACTGTGCCACAGCAGGAACTCCCGAAATTTTGTTTAATCATAACGAGAGGAAGATGTCATCCATTTTTCATGTCCAGCTTCAGCCCTGAGAAAATAAAATGGAGCTGGTATCTTTAGTCCTACCTGCATCTAGTGTTTATTCCTACACTGTAGACTATAATGCTTTGACTATCACTTTTTCTTTGCTAAAACACACAAACACTGAATGTAATGATAGGGACATCGTTCTCCCTTTTATTCTAAAACCTACCTGGACTCCTTAGGCCCATAGGCAGGGTCACTGCACATTAACCTGACTTGTTCACATGTAAGAAATGCAGCCTGAGCACCGGAGGAACCCAGAGGCAGACTTCGGCAAGACTGTGGGTTCAGCTCCAGACCACCCCAATAAAGCGAGTCATGCAGATTTTTTTTTTTTGTGGTTTCCCCGTGCATATAAAATTATGTTGACACTACCCTGTAGTCTCTGAAGTGTGCAATAGTATGTCTTAAAAACAATGTGCCTGCGTTAATTGAAAGATACCGTCCCAGAGTTCCCATTGTGACTCACTGGAAACAAACCCAACTAGTATCCATGAGGATGCAGGTCTGATCCCTGGCCTGGCTTAGTGGATTAAGGAATTGCCATGAGCTGCGGTGTAGGTTGTGGATGCAACTGAGATCCTGAGTTGCTGTGACTGTGGTGTAGGCCAGTAGCTGGAGCTCCAATTCTATCCCTAGCCTGGGAACCTCCATATCCCGCACCTGCAGCCCTAAAAAATACAAATACAAATGAAAAAAGACCTTACTGCTAAGGTCCTCTGACAGTGCCTGGTTGCCACAAACCTTCAACTTGGAAAAAACAAAGCATCTGCCAAGCCAGCCACATGCACTCACACGAGATATGCCTATATTAGAAGCTGGGAGGGACACCTTTGCTTCCCCACCTTCAGTGATGACAGACTCAGAGGAGGTGGGTTTCTGTCACCACTCGTGGGACTAAAGTTAGGTAGAAGGGAGAACTTCCCACCAGCGAGGGCTGCGGGATCTCAGAGCAGAGGGCAGGAACCCCTTCCTGAGAGGCAAGGAGACATGCGTGTGGCTTCCGTGCCTTACAGCGCCAGAGGGGGCCGTGCCCTGAGGGCATCATCTCCAGCAGAAAAACGCCCAATGATTTCTGAGCGGCAGAAATCCCCTACAGTTATCTCCGGGCCCTGGGCTGATGGCTCCAAGTGATGTGCTCCTCCTTGGCTCTGACACAGCGGCCACCGCAGCCAGGGTTTCTGCAGGAGCAGGTGGGAAAGCCTGTCTCTGGATGCAGCTCAACCTGAGCGCCTCCCAGGGCTCACTAGGGGTACGTGAAAGATGATGGGGCTGAGAGCAGAGAAGGTGCAGGTGTAGCCACACCTTTAAGTGGGTCTGGGGGCGCAGACATCGTGTGTCTCCTCATCACCGTGGTTTGATGACTCAGGAATGAGGGCCTGCAGAGGAAGGAGGGCAGGGCTTCGGGGGACCTGACTGCAGCCTCGGCCGCAAACCCAGCCTGCTCGCCTCCTGCCTCCGGGGTGGCTTGACGCCAAAGACGGCCAAGATGTAGTCTCAAGGGAGGGTAAGTGTCTCTCCCTGTTCCTAAGTCTCCGGGCCCCTAAGCCAGATGCTTTCTGCCGTCACACGGAGCTTCCCATTACGCCCCATCCCGAGACCCCCTTCGCCATCTGGGTCCCAGTGGACTTCCACTCAAAGGACAGACACTGCTTCCAGTTCACATGATTTAGGGGCCTGAGGACTTCGGGCAGAGTGGGGGGTGGGGTGGGGGGGGCTTTTAGTAGGTGATCTCAAGGCGGAGAACTGAAAGAAAACCGACGTGAAGCTTCACAGGCAGGGAAAGTGGCTGCTCGTTGGATGTGTTCCTGGGGCCACCTCGCCCTGGGGCTGAGGCTGGCGACTGAGAAACAGCAAGCATGGTGTGGGCACTGCTGACCCCATGCCGAGGCCCGTGGGGTCGCGCACTCGACAAAGGCTCTTACGTGGCTCTGCAGAGGTCGAACTTGTGGCAGCTCTGGATGTGGTACATTAGGTCTCCGCCGTTGAGATATTCCATCACAAAAAAGAGGTTTTCCTGGGGAAAAACACAACAATCCCAACTTTGAGCTTCTTCAAAAAAAGAAAGCAGGGATTATTTTTTCAATGGATATCCTTGTTTCAGAGGAACCAATTTGGCTTTGAACTCCCTTCTAAAAAGGCCGTCAAGATAATTTGGCCCATCTGCAGCATTTCTGAACCCCAAGATGCTGGGGGAGTCTTGGGGGGGGGGCTGTGACATTTTTGAAGATGCCAGTGTGCTGTGACTCAGCAGGTGGGGGTCCAGCCCCAGGAAGGGGCCCACAGGACTTGCTCCCTGGCAGTGGGATGGTGTTGGGCACTTAATGGGTGCTGACTGTAGACTTAGTATGTGGGATGGCCCAGCGTACAGACTGGGGGGAGCTCCCGACGTGGCTCAGAGGGTTAAGAACCTGACTAGTATCCATGAGGACACCAGCTTGATCCCTGGCCTCGCTCAGAGGGTTCAGGATCCGGCGTTGCCATAAGCTGTGGTGTAGGTCACAGATGCAGCTTGGATCTGGCGTTGCTGTGGTGTAGGCTGGCAGCTGTAGCTCCAATTTGACCCCTAGCCTGGGGACTTCCATATGCTGTGAGTATGGCCCTAAAAAGAAAAAGAGTACGGACTGGGGCCTCTGACTCCAGGGCCAGAGCTCGAAAGGCTTTGCTCATTCAACACTCAGAAGTGGTTCTGGACATGTCCTCCGGGCAGAGTGAGAGCAAGAATGTTCACGCCTGTCTCTTCCATCAAAGACGGGGACACGGTGCCGCCTTCCAGGAGCTCACGGCTGAGTCTGGTCTGACTTCTCTCCAGCCCCATGTCCCCTGTTGTGAACCCCAGGTTGCGAGCCAGCGGGGTTCCCCTAACAGGATGCCCCACCTGCGTTAGAGCCGGGGCCCTTGAACAGCGGTCGTCAAAGGCAAGGGCTGAGTGGTCTTCAGGTCATGGTCAAAGCTTCAGAGGGGCTGGTCCTAGTGACCCTGAGCTCGGCCGTGATGTGAGATGGGTCTCCTCCGTAAGGATATTTGTGTGCCTGGGATCTCCCTGGGTTTGAGCATCCTCGTGAATCAGAGGGAGTCACCCACTCAGTGTGGAGACAGTCGGCGTGCTGGGGCATGAATTTGCACCTGGAGACCTCGCCTGGGTGATTTTTTAACAGACTGAACCTTTATGTTTCAATGTGAGACTAGCCAAGGCCCCAGGGCAGGGAGGTGACGGTGGAAACTGTGCTGGTGTGACAGTGACAACACATTCTTCCTGCCATGGGTGTTGAGGCTGCGTCTCCGCTGAACTGAGAGAACACACATGGTGGCAACTCTCTCAATAATTCAGGAGAAAGGAAATGGCCTGCTTTTTCCCAGGCTGTGACCTCAGATCTCATTTCCTGGCGGTGCCATGTACCCGTCCCTGGAGCCCGGCCTTGCTCTGGGGGACCTGCCCAAATCCTCCACGGACCTAAATCTAACCTCATGCTGATATTTCAGACATAATTTGCACCTGATCCCTTGCTCATCTGCACACTCCTGCTTCCTCGTTAGTACGCCTTCTTGCTAACTCTCACTCTCCTAAGTCCCATGCGAACAGATTCCCTTTACCTGCTTACCCAGGAGGAGGATGGCCTGTGTGCACAGGGGCGACATCTTTTAGGTACTGGGGACAACAAGACATATAAGAACTTAAAGACCGTTTCCAGTTGTGCTCAGATGGAAAGCTCCTCTAAAGCATGAGGATGCTTTACAGACTCCCACCAAGGTGGAAATTTTGGAATTTAAAAATTGTCCGTCTGAACTTGGGGAGAGTGGGGGAAGGTGACTTGAGGCCAAAGGTCCACCTTAACTCTTTCACATCCCGCGGGACAGGGTCCCATCCGTTCTCATGACTAAATCAGAATCCGCGCCCAGTGGGGAGGGTTGGGGGTTGAATTTGTGCAGTGGATGAGACGAGAAGAAATGACAGTGCATGGTCGGTGGGCATTCTAAGAGGACCACCCTACCACAGTGATGATTACTAGCAGTGGAGATGTACAGCAGGTGAGACGGCATGCTTAATTCTGTAAGAGACTTGATGGCTCTACAATCGGTCTTTCAGAAATCTGTGCTAGTTCTCATCTTTATATTATGACAGAGGCACTGAAAAAAGCCCTTGGATTGTCTTTGGTTCTTTATGGTGGCATCTGGCTTCCGTTTAAACCTTTGGTTTGGGTGAATACCAGCTAATGGGGACTTCTTAAAGGGGGTGTGGGCAGTCCCTGCCTGGACGTCCAGTTTGGACGGGTGGCGTGGGGAGACCTCTCCCTTTAGAGGATGCTATTCTGAGGATCTCTGCCTTCTTCCAGGGGGTTCCAAGAGCTGTTGGAAGTCTGGAGAATCCATTCATCCCGGGGCCTGTTGGCTCCACGCTGGGCCCACTGAGAGGGCCCCATGATGAAGCCAGCATAAATGTGTGTGTGCACAAACCACAAAGACCGGGGGGTTGGGGCTGAGGAGCCTATAGAAAAGGATAAACCTTTGAAAAGATGGATCCCAAATCCCAGTCCTAAAAAGTGAAAAAAAAGACAGTAGACTCAAGTGTTCATAAATGGCTGAGGAAGGAGTACTCGGAGCTAAAGGAATCCACAGGGCCCAAAAGAGGGGGTCAAGAGGAAAATCTGCCCCCTGGGGAGCCCTGGATTGGTCAGGAAGAACCAAACACAGGAGGAGAAGACTCAGGGCAGCTGTGAGCACCAGGGGCGTGGCCTTGCCCAGATCGAGTCTAGGGCTCCTCTCCTCCTGACCGTGAAGAAGTTGCTTAACCTCTCCCTAGTCTCACTCCCTTCCTTTGCAAAATGGAAGGAATAATATTCCTACTTCAGAGGGTTGTCGACAGGATGAGGCCTGCAGAGGGTGAGCTGGGGGCTGGCACCCAGCACGCACTTTGCAACTGGTAGCTGTTGTCATCATAGTAAACAACCTGAAAGCCAGTCAAAAAACCCGCAGATCAGAGGAACTAAAATGGAGCGAGATTCCATGTGCATACGTAGGAAGATGATATTATATTGCCAGGATGTCAGTTCTTCCACACTTGACCTAAAGATTCAGGAGAATCCCAATCAAAATCCCAGTGAGTTACCTGGTGACCATCAACAAATGTTTACATGGAAGAGAAGCAAAAGATCCAGGGCAGGCCACACAATTTGGAAAAAGAACTAAGTAGGAAGACTTATTAGAGTGTATTATAATGTATAGTGTATTATAGCGACTTACAGTGACTTGTTATAAGTCAGTGTTCAAGACTTTATAGACACCAGTTATCAAGACAGTGGTAGAGCTGGGGACAGAACAGACTGACAGGTCGGTGGAACAGACGAGCCTAGAAATAGACCCATGTAAATACCGTCAACTGATCTCCGACAAAGGAGCAAAGGCACGACCAGATGTCTCTTCCAGAAATGGTGTAGGACAGCACTACCTACTTCTGTTTCTTTTTCTATGGCCACACCTGCAACATATGGATGTTCTCGGGCTAGGAGGTGAATCGGAGCCACAGCTGATGGCCTACACCACAGCCATAGCAATGCAGGATCCCAGCTGCATCTGGGCAACACCAGATACTTAACTCAGCGACCAGGGATCAAATCTGCATCCTCATGGATAGTAGTAGTTGGGTTCTTAATCCACTGAGCCCTGAGCCACCATGGAAATTCCATCACTATTATTTCCATATTTCTTTCTTTCCCTTCCTTTCTTTCTTTCTTAAGGGCTGCACCTGTGGCATATGGAGGTTCCCAGGTTAGGGGTCCAATTGGAGCTATAGCTGCCAGCCTACATCACAGCCACAGCAACACCAGATCCGAGCTGCGTCTGCAATGTACAACCACAGCTCACGGCAATGCTGGATCCTTAACCCACTGAGCAAGGCCAGGGATTGAACCTGCAACCTCAGGGTTCCTAGTCGGCTCCATTTCTGCTGCACCACAATAGGAACTCCTGTTTCCACATTTCTTAATTTTCATTTGCAGAGTGTCGGAACCACGCCCCCCCCGGGCCAGCCAACCCTTCTCAGAGATGGGACTTGCACAGCCCTGTGGATGTTGAAACGAGGAGGAGGACAGGGAGGCAGAGCTCCAGCTGTGCTCCTGTGCCCATCAGAGCTGGGAGACTATGCAAGCAGGCTGGGGACGGGCATGTGGGCTGGTGACACATTAACTGATGCAAATGACTCTTCTGGGGGAGCGAAAAAGAGTTGAACTTGTGATCCTGTGGGGGGTGGGGGGGATGCTCCCAGACTGCCCTAGACTCAGAAGTTGTCGACAGCTCTGGCACCATGTGTGGATAGGAAACCTCATCTCTGTGTCCCTAACGAGCTGTGGGATCAGGTCAGTCACACCCTCCCCGGGCACCTGTCTCAGCCTCTGAACAATGACAAGTCTTGGTGACACCCTCTGACCGAGGTCCTCTTCACCAGCCTAAGGACTCCCTGATTTTCACCTTAATTCCTTCTTCCCTTTTTTCTTGGGGGAAGACATGAAATAAACTATGGTTATTGAGTCCTTCCCAGATGATCAAATACATATTGGTAAGAGGAAGTTAATGCCTGCAAGATTCTTAGGCGAAATCTTTGTCCAGAAACAATGCACATTTGAAGCTCGGGAAGGCAGAGAGGTGAGCCTTCCTTCTGAAACTTGTGAGGGTGCAAGTTTTATTACGGCTGGGTGCATTCTGGTCCACCATGACACTCTAAAGGTCACAAGATAGAGGTCAGGGGCCTTCTTCCTGTCTCCTGATTATGCTAACAGAGCTATGGGCTGGGGGCAATAGCTCTATGGTCCTCCGTTCGTACTGCTTTACTGTCTAAGCACCAAGGGCTAAGGCAGAAAGCGTCAGGACAGCGTGGCCCAGGGCTGTCCTGAGTAGACAAGAGTGGCAGGTGAATCACTTTTGATTGGTCTTTGTATTTCGTTTCTGAATCATGTGTTTCATTCTCTTAGGAAGAACTCAAGCAGGCCTGCTCAGAGAAGGGTGGGTATTATTTCTGATTTCAGAAAAGAGTCCCAACAAAGGATCAGGACGCGATAATCTCTAGGACGCCCCCCGCCCCCAGTCCAAGCGTTCAGCAAGTGTTTCCCTTTGCCCCCAAACATAGCATATTGTCACAGGGCTCCAGGAAATCATGCATTTATAACAGGGAGGTTGCCTTACTTAGGGTGTTTCTGTCTGCAGGGAAATGGCTAAGCTTCTTGCAAATTAAACAATAAAACACTGGGTGTATTTCCATTCTGTGGGTGAAGTCAGTTTTAGTTGGGGTTGGATGGTTCAACAATTAGGGCCACCGGAAGAAGTGATTCACTGAATAACCTCTCGATAACAAGAAAGCACTTGATACACCATTCAATAATATTTTTCTCTCACTTTTCCAGTCTGCAAACATACCCACGGCATACAGGCTGTTCTGTATGCCAGACCCACAAAAACAAGCACGTCATAGTTAGTTACTGCTTTGCTGTGATTTTCTGACAACTGAAGGCCATAGTTAATGCTGATATTCTGTAGATAGACAGGTATTCAGACCTATGTGGCTCTTTTTGCTTTACAAAGGTATTTATTCTTGCAAAATCATTTAAATACACATATTGAATACTTTAAAAAATTCAAAAGAGCAAAGGATTCTGTGTATGTGTATACAACGCACTGAATTTTCCAGGGCTTCTACCAATATCTTTCATCACTTGGCTGATGGAACTGTGTATTTGTTCCAGGTACTTACAAAAATACAAGAGATCACTTTGAGAAGGGGGGGGGGCTTCGAACATCCAAATTCCTTTGTTTTGTAAATCAATCTATAAAATTTAGCTGTGAAAGCACTTTATACTGGTAAAAAGGAGGAAGGCAGGTGGAAAGCGATATACAGGAATACAAAGTAGTTCGTTAATTTAAGTACAGGAATAGATACTTTGTTAAGAACTGGGAAAAAAATCATTTTTCAGATGGTAGATACATACTGCTCTCTGGTTTTCAAGACCAAATCCTTAAACCCATCATGGTCTACGTTTAACCAGGTTCTGCCTTTGAGTCTCTACTTGCTGGCCCCATCCCTGTTACACTGTGTGCACCCTGAGTCCGAACCCATGCAGAGTGGAGCTAAGTCCCAGCTGGAGCGCCGACACCTCCGCGGAGGTTTACACTGCGGTCTACTGTGGTTCCCCAGGGCTAGGTTCTGGTTTGCAGTTACAAACGGGGACAGCTGCTTCCTTGACATCCCTGCGGTGGGGAGGCCACAGAGGGGCTTCCTGGGTGGAGAAAGGCCACAGGGCTGTCAGGGATGCCGGAGCCTGGGAGCTCGCAAACCAGGAGTGCCCAGGTGGGGGCGGAGCTCGCATCAGGGCGGCTCACCTGCTGCGTACCTGGACCCAAGGCTCACCCAAACCTCCTGCTCTTCCACGCACACACCCTGCATGACTGTGGGCGCGTGGACACTCAGTTTCTTAGGTATGCTTGTACTGCACAGGCTGGGGCCACTCTGAAGGTGGAGTGCCGCATGGGTTCCTTACTCTATTAAGCTGGAAGTTAAAACATCCCAGAAAACAGGGTTATTTTCTTTTTCATAAAGAATATGCCATCGAAAAGAAGAACCAAATAGGTAATCACATATGTACTCCTTATGTCTAAATGTACTTGTGTGTGTGTGTGTGTGTGTGTGTAGGGGGGGAGTCGGGGAGGGGGAGGGGCACGGCTCGCTGTAGACCAGCACACACTCATTACGGCCTGTTTATATTGCTACTGCAAATTCTAATTAGCAAAACGCACGGCCTGTGACAGATTCATGAGTCCATGTGAGAAATAATGTGCTTGAGTTTCTAGAGCTTTGTAGCTGCACCAGGAACTTGGGCTCCGTTGGCATTTTCTGGCTTAATTGTCCCAGGGGGTTGTCTTGCATTAACTAACAAATTATCTTCTTCGACTAATGGAAGTTCAAACAGGGATCCATCTCATGAATTTTAAAATCTGTTTCCCTAGGATGATGGGGTCCCTGCGGAGAGGCAGTGGAGCAGGTAGGCTGCCGGGCTGGGCCAGCAAACCACCAGCGTGTGCGTTCTGGGTCCGCTAACAGCCCTTGGGCCTCTGGTGTCTTCGAGCCCCTGCAGGGACTGCCTTTGTGTCCTTGTCTGTAATATGGGGATGATAACAGTACCTACTTCAGAAGGTGGCTATGAAGATTAAATGAGCCCGAATATGTCACATGCCTAGAACATGGACTGGCATAAATATATTTATACCACAAATGCTCTGTAAATATTAGCTGTTATTATATTTATGACTGTAGTTATTATATATGATACACATGTACATGCATGTTGAGAAATATGTACTCCTAAGCACAGGTGGGGTCTCTGGAACAGATTGAGCTCTAACATAAAAGGCAAATTTTGGAGTTCCTGTTGTGGCTCAGTGGGTTAAGAATGTGACACAGTGTCCGTGAGCATGCAGGTTCAATCCTTGGCCCTGCTCAGTGGGTTAAGGATCTGGCATTGCTGAGCTGTGGTGTAGGCCGCAGACATGACTTGGATCAGTGATGCTGTGGCTGTGGTGTAGGCCGGCAGCTGCAGCTCCGACTTGACCCCTGGCCCCAGCATTTCCATTTGCCAGAGATGCAGCCATAAAAAGGGAGGGGAAAAAGGGCAAGTTTTAAGGAATTTGGTTTTGATGTGAAAATGATTTACTTGGCAGAAGATTTTAAAATTACTAAGTGATCACTGCTTACAAAGAGAAAAAAAGATACAGAAAAATGAAAAGACTCAAAAATCCTACTTCTTGGCACCTTTGATGTAACTAGGAATAACTCTTTGATAATGCTTTCATGTATTTTCCAATTTTTAAAGTATACTTCAGCGTGATTATTTTTATAATTAGAGAAAATATGAGTGGACTTTTCTTAAGAATTATAAGTGAGTTTTCTACCACCTGACATGGGTATGGTATAGATTCTCAGCATGTGTCACGGGGGGTAGCTCTCTGGCATGGAAACCCAGAGGAAGTGTTGGATGGAAAGTAAGGTGCTAGCTTCTTTACTTTCCTCGACTGAAACTGGCAGGCTTGGGCACCATGAGGAAAGCGTGACCAGGCACAGGGGGTGGAGTCATCTCATCAATCAAAATAATGCAAATGGAGCCATTCTTTAAACAAAGAATCAATAACCAAAATATCTAAAAAGGGAAACATCATTAAAGCAAAAAGTTTTTTTTTAATAAGATGAAAGAAAAGATGATTAAATACAAAGTTAAAGTGATTTAACAAAACCAGTGGTGTACCTCTCCCAGGGCTGTGTTTGCATGCATGTCCTTCAGAGAAATGAAGAGCCCTGGGGCTGTAAATACATCAGTATTTACACCATGAGATCAATCTTTTGCTCTTTTTGTCTTGTTCTAGGGCCGCACCTGCAGCATATGGAGGTTCCCAGGCTAGGGGTCTAATTGGAGCTGTAGCCGCTGGCCTACACCACAGCCACAGCAGCGCCAGATCTGAGCCCCATCTGCAACCTACACCACAGCTCACAGCAACACTGGATCCTTAACCCACTGAGCAAGGGCAGGGATCGAACCTGTAACCTCATGGTTCCTAGTTGGATTCATTAACCACTGAGCCACGACGGGAACTCCGAGATCATTCTTTAAGAGGACATTTTGTGAATGAATATTCTAGAATTCGTAAAGGGAAAATGTAAAGGGGACTCAGTGATTTCAATATGATCTAGCTTCTCCTCTGCTTTCCTCTTAGAATGATTACATTTGCTTTTAATAAGAGAATGAAAATAAAGAACATGGAAATTATTGAGTCATGATGACTGTTCAAGACAGCTTGTCAGCACGGAACCGATACCAGAATAGTTGCCAAAGGTGCATCTATTACTGGGTAAGCAAGAACTTCATAGCATTAAAAGTTTTATGATTCTGCCATACATATATCAGTTAATTTTGAAAATACATGGGGAACTTGGCAAATATTATGTCATTGTGGTCAGAAATACGGATTCCCTCTCTAGAAAAAAATAAGGAGGAAAAGAATAATCACTTTTTCTAGTTTTTCCCCCAAAAGCAAATATATCAATGTCATAAATTTTATACAAGAGGAGGTATGCGTGTCTGAAGAAATTAGAATTAAGCTATCTATTGTAAAATATCCAAGCATCAGACGTTAAGCATCTGTAATAACTGCTATAACATCCAAGATGGCAGTAGAACAATATGGAACCTGGAGAGTAGACTTCCACTCACTTCAGGGTAGAGCCTCTCATAGCCAGGGGAAGTGCACCCTGGAGAATGAAGGGAGGCTGGTACATGTCTAAAATTAAAGGAAATAATCCACAGCAAGTATTCAGCCCTGTGTGTGACATGGAGTAAAGGTTATGTCATAACCTTTATTATGTGCATTGTTAGAACAAAATGTGCTCCATATTCCTGCTTTTTTCCTCTCTCCCTCTCCCTATTTATATATAAATAGACACGTATTTCTATATATCTATATAGAAATACATATAGATATACTGTGTGTGTGTGTGTGTATATAAATGACCAGGAAGGTCAGTGATGCCTTTAGAATTCTTCCAAATCTTGCAGCATGTCCCATCCAGCTTGTAGCCTCCACCTTCCCACAAAGGAACCTAGAGAGATGCACACATGCTTCAAACTATGTGGGTGTGGAATTCTGGGGTCCTGGAGTTTGGGATGGGGGGGTGAGGGGAGCATGGTCCCTGCTCCACAGGGAGATGTGTGGCCAGAGGAAGGCCCAGGGGAGGCTTGCCTGTTTCTAAGGTTTGGGACAGGCAATGGATAATGCTCCAATTCAATGAGTGGGGTTGGATTTGGCGTTCAGGTACCTGGCAAGCTCAAGTTTGCGAACACTTTTGGATGGACAGTATGATCTAGAAAAGAGACTAGATTGTGACAAGCGGGGCTGATCTCGTCTTTGGATCTCAATTTCCTTAGCTGCAACATGAGATCTGAGCAGACCACTTCTGCAACCCCTTCCTACTCTTAACCCTTTCATATGGCCTGCCATTACAAGAGAAAAAAAATGAGTATAACAAGTCAAAGGAGGAGCCATAAGCAACCAAGATGTTCCGCAGTAGGCAAGGGATTCGTAAACTGTGATAATCCAGACAACAGAATATTTGGTAATGAAAAGAAGTGAGCTATTAAGCCGTGGAGAGACATGGAGGAATCCTATGTGCCTGTTTCTTAGTGGAAGAAGCCCGTGAAAAGGCTATATATAACCTGAGATTTTTAAATGATATGACATGGAGATAGAAAAAAAAATCAGGGGTGGCTGGGGGGTGGGGGTGTGAGGGCAGCACAGGCTGAGGGCAGAGATTTTTAAGGCAGTGAAACTATTCTGCATGATGCTATAATGGTGAATGCATGTCCTACACCTGTCAAAACTCATAAAATATTCAATACAAAGCCTTCAGTATCAACTCTCCACTTCAATAATAATATATAAATATGACTCATCAGTTGTAACAAATGCATTTCACTTAAGCGAGATGTTGAAATAGGGGAAACTGTGAGGGTGGCGAGAGGAAGGGGGTGTCTGTGGAAGTCTTTGGACTTTCCACTCAGTTTTTCTGTAAAAGTTAATCTCTTAAAAAACCCTAGTAGCTATAGACTAGCTGATGCATTAAAAGTAATGCAAATGTACAAGACTAGAAGAAAAACAGGCTTTAGATTCGTCCTCATTTGGAATTCATAAAAATATTAATGAAATAATGACCGAAGATGGAGACTCTTAAATTCCACTAAATTCTAATGTTTATTCACCCAAGAAAGGTAGAAATTACACAAAGGCAGCATTGCAGTTTCTATTTAAAGCACGGAAACTATGACTTCAAAAAACACATCTTTCTTTTGGTTGTGTCCACTTAAAATGTCTGTAACTGCTCTTCTAAAAAAATTTTTTTTTCATAGTTTCTTGGAGAATTAGTTTATGTCTTTTAACCTAGTAACTATCGAGGATTTAAGAGCTCAGTCCCATTCTGGATTCATACCATCATTATAAAAACGGCGGTGGAGGCGACCCAGTAAGTTGATGTCAGCTTATTTCCTTGTCTTGAAGACTTTTCACCTTTCCAGTATCCCACCCCTGGGGAATTCCCATCGCACATTCTCTCCACACTTTGGCCCTTAGACGGTCCCTCGTGAGTTGTGCTTCTATGTCTCACTCCATCCTTAATGGAGCCCCGCCCATGGGTCAAGCCCCTTCCTCTCCAATGTCCTCAGACCCCTTCTCGTCTTTCTCATTTCCAGCCCAGGGCCGCGTCCTGTTTTGCTGCGGTGATCACCCTCTCCCACCTCCTCTTCTTCTCACTTAGTCCCTCTGCCGCCGCCTCCTTACGCTTCATCTCTCAGAAGGGACCCCTCTCCTTTATCCTAAACGCCTTTCTCTTCCAGAATCTTCCTCCAGAGATTCCTTCCTCGTGTCTCCAGCCTTCTCCCTCCTTGTAACTCTTGAACCCTGTGATCCTAACAAGTGTCCATGTTCAGAAATGCTCTCTGAAAGATGGCTGTGTAGCCACTGAATCCCCCGCCCCTCACTCCTTAAGACTCTCTAACCTGATATCTGTCCTCTGTCCCCAGAAGGATGCTCCCTTCTGTCCCTGAGACGACACAGTCCACAGGCAGCATCCTCCCTGCTCGGCCCTCGTGGTCCCCTCTTTCCTGAGATCCTTCCCTCTCCTGGCTTCCCCGAACCTCCCCGAGGGATCCACTCCATCCCCGACTTTCCCTCCTCCTCCTCCTCCTTATGAGGGGTCTTGACTTTGGTTTGGTCCTTGACCCTCTTCTGTCCCCAGTTTCAACTACCACCTGTTTGTGAAGAGTCCCGTGTTTATCCCTTCTCGGGCTGCGTGCCGTTGTCGTTGCTTGAATAGGGGACTGCCCCTCTGTGTGCTCTGCTGTAGGAAGAAACGACTGCTGGGAACGCTACATGTCAGGCTGCCCTTTGCTACTGATGGTACGTTTTTTCCAAGACTGTCAGCCGAGAAAAGGACCCAAAAGTGACTAAAGTTTGGATGTGGGGAGACTAGGGGCAGGTGAGAATAATTCTGCCATCCAGGTAGAGCGTCCACGAGGTTGCAGTGGGCTCAGATCCTAGGAGCCCAGGGTCAAGGGGAGATCACAGCCTTGAAGGGCAGAGAGAGGCAGAGGCGTGGACAGCAGGGGGACGTCCTCTCCTCTGCAGGGTGACAGCACTAGCCTTTCTGGCCTTCAGGATGCTGGCAGACATGCCACAGTCGGCCAGTGTAATTTACCAAAAGACCATTTCTGGTTCATTTTCTTCCCCCACAGCCCCCTCCCCCAAGCACAGTATCTAGAATTCTGCGGGAAAAGAGAGAGAAAACAGGCTCCTTGACACCAAGAGGAAGTACTATTTCAACAGAGAAAGCAAATGAATGCATGTGAAGGCAGTCACAAAACAGGCCAAAGCACGGGAACAAAACTGCCTGTTCAGGTCTTGGCAGCTGCCAGCAGGTGGTGAGAGATGGTGGTGGTACCTAAGCGGGATCTGGACACTGAAAGACACTGTGGGGAGATCCTCTCTGAATGAGCCTTCAAAGGAGGGCTGAGGGACAGAGGTGAGAGGGCTAGGATACCCTTGAAGGTGACGCAAAAGGCTTTTGTTTTTAGGGAAGCTGGTGTTTGAGGCTTTGGGAAAACAGCTGATGGAAGAATGACTGGCGATGTGGCACACGAGCCTTGAAGAAACAAGTCCCATAAAAGCGAGCGAATATCTGTGAGCTTAAAAAGCAGGTGCGTGGAATCTCAGACTCAGCAGGCAACACCTGTTGTCCAAGAATTTCTGCATACAGGAGTTCCCATCGTGGCTCAGCGGAAACAAATCTGACTAGCATCCGTGAAGACGCAGGTTCGATCCCTGACCTCACTCAGTGGGTTAAGGATCTGGCGTTGCCATGAGCTGTGGTGTAGGCTGGCAGCTGCAGTTCCGATTGGACCCCTAGCCTGGGAACCTCCATATGCCACAGGTGAGGCCCTAAAAAGACAAAACAAACAAAAACCCCTGCCTATTTGGTCATGAACTGCCTTTTATCACTGGTGTCTTGCAGGGGGTAGGACCTATAGCAAGCTGTTTGAGTACAGCAGGAATTTACCCTGCCTCTACTGTAAATTGACTACATTTTTGACAAAGTGTGAATTTAACATCTGAATCACAGTTTGGTTGCACAGAAAAGGCATCCAAAGCGATCAAAGTGACGTGCAATTTCTGAAATGACAATTTTCAAGCATTCTGAGTATCAGAAAACTGCCAGCATGCTTTAAAGAGACTTATCAGTTACCTGTGAATGGGGACAGCACAACAAGTGAATTCTTGTCTTAGATCATGGATCAGGGTTTTTGAGGATGTGGTTTATGTGGCTTCTCTTCTCCTTGCTAAAATGTGGTAACTGCCAGCACTCCTAACTCCAGTGGAGGGTTTATGGATTAACGTGTTCGTGAGCGCCTCAGCCCGAGTGGTTTCTGAATAAAATGTTCAACATTAAAAACCTCCTGGCAGTGTTAGATGGATCTTGCCTCCAAACTACGGCAATACTAGAATGACAGACTTTTTTAAAAAAACTGCCATGCCAGAGGAGTTTTTCTTGTATTTCAAATAATAGTAACTTGCAGTTTGTATGGCACTTTCTCCACAAAGGACTCAAACTTCTCTGAAAATGCTATTTTTTTTAAAAAATGTTATCCCTTTGGAGGCAAAGGGGGAGAATGAGGTTACAAAGAAACCCTAGGTGACTTGTTGAAAGTCACAGGGAGTGTCAGGAAAACACTCATGCTCTGAAATCATAAGCAGAGGAATGACCTTGGTGAGGCCAGCCCGGAAGCTAAGGCTTGTGTGTTCTATAAAGGGAAAGTGAAACTTGCCCCCTCCCCCATAAAAAGAGACATTTTAGAGTAATACTGACAAAGAAGGGTTGCCTGGTCCAGGCGGGGAGAGTGGGAATCGAGTGCAGTGGTGTAGACATGCGAGTTAACACGAGCATCCCAACTCCTGCCGTCCCGCTGGGCAGTCTTTGCATGTGGGGCTGCAAATCTGTGGGCCTGCACCCACATTCAGGCTGGAGCAGGTGAAAGGTGCTCATGTGACCTAAAACACATCTTAAAGGATTTCGATACAGAAGGGCGTTTTCAGGGGTCAGAGGAGACACAGGTGAAGGCAGACCACAGTCCACCTTTCATTTCTAAGGAAAAACCATTTCCTTAAAAAGTGTTAGATGCATCTTTTCGTTTTTGTTTTTTGTTTTTTTTCTTTTTCTAAGTCCCCAGATGGAGCCACGTGTGCTAAACCCACATCACCAAACTGAGACTTAATACCTAAGCTATTTGTAGTTCCACCTTCCCCAGGGAAGCAGTCTTAATTGCAGAAAGTCTGGAACTTTCTGGTCAGCGCTGGGGGAGAGACCCTTCCTCCCCTAGGGGAACGTGACCTAGCCTGACACAGCCTGCCCTTCCCCCGCCCCCCACACCGCCTGCTCCTGGTTCCCACGGCACAGAGCCCCTCTGAGCTCCCTGCCAGCGGGGATGCTCCCCAATCATGACTCATCCAATAAGAACCATCAGAGCTTCTCATTTACTCAGGTCCATTATGTGTTTCAACAGATTTGGTGACGGCGACGGGACCCAGAGAGAACTTCTGATGGCTTTGGGGACAATTGGAAACACAGGTAAGAATGCTTTAAGTTCCTTTTTCTGGCTGTTGCAAGGGCTCTGGTTAAAGCTCCCCTCGGCTTTGAGCTCTGCTCTTTGTGTAAATTAAACTGGTCTAATTTAATCGGCTTTGCAGTCCCCATTTGACTGGCATCCCTGGTTCCACGCGGGGGCCTGCTGGTGGTTGGGTCCTCAGTCCCCCATTTGTCTGTCCTCAGGTTCCATGCTGGGACCTGCTGGGGGCGGCGGTGGTTCCCCACTGGTCTGGAATCGGGCTCCAGGCCTCATTCTTTGGGGTTTTGCTGGTTCAGCCCCTCCCCCAGTCCCAAGCTCCATGTTGGGAGCCGTTGGTGATGCGTGAGGTCTCTGCCTTGGCCAGGCTGTCGGGACATCTCTTGGTTGTGCTGGTGTGCTAAGGTGCCCGTTTGGTTGTGTTGTGTTGTGTTGTTAATGGGAACTTCAGAAGAAGAAAAAAGGTGGGTGTGGATTGAGCATTTAAAAGCCAGTAAAGCACTTAGCATCCAACCCAGAGCCTCCTGTATGAGGAGAAGCTAGTCATGGGATGGGTTAGAGCGACACAAGGTCACCTGCCGACACAGGTGAGGTCCACTGTAAAACACCATACCACCCCCAGCCCCGCAGCACTGCCCTCTTGGGCATGCACCTGCTCTGAGTGACCCAAAAGGCTTAGCCAGAAAAAAAATGAGACCTGTAAATTCTAAAGAGTTAAGCATGCCACTTGCTATTTATCTAAGAACTGTAATTCCAGAAGCTGTAGATACCTACAAAAATGGCCAAAATCTTGCTAAAGAGAACTTAAGATTGTTGTTGTGGGTCCTAAGGACTTAGCTTGGTAACTGTCAGGTTGGGGGGCCCCCCAAATATGGCTGGTCAGAAATATGGCTGAACTACCTTTGTGGCTAAGGGTCCTACCAAGCTCTATCAGCCCTCGGGGAAATTACAGTGGCCATTCTGAGGAAAGTTCCAGTAAGTTGAGATTTTTAAGAAGTACTTTGGAAAGGAAGGGCTCCCAAATCAAACGGAATGGGGACACCTGTTTTAACTGGCACACACAAGCCTTTGAAAGCCTTCAAGATGCCAGCGTAGCTGCATCGAAGAATTTGTTGCAAGAGGCTAATGAAAAATTAACGGTACAAGAAGTACCTAAAACAGATGCTAAGATGGACATGACAGAATTCCTGCTGCTCCCCTCTGCCCTCCTTTATTAGAATACTTATCCTAGCAATCTGGTCTAAATTGTCTTTCTACTCTATAAAGAGACCACAAGAGCATAAATAAAAATCCACCACCAGCCCCCCTTACAACTACCTTCAAAGGTGGGCCGCCCCAGGGGCCCCGCTCAGGGGCCCCTCCCAGGACCGTCGTGATGGGGAGGGATTTACTGCTAAACTGCTACATTATTCCCTTAAGCAGCTAAGGCAGACTTAAAATTCATGAAACATTAACTTTTTTTCTGGTGGACTCACTCCAGAACCTGCAGGGGGATCTCAGGGGAACTGGCAAAAGCCAGCAAGGATGGGATTCCTACCAGAGTTAGCACTTCTGCGGCCCCTGCAGTACATGGAATAGAGAGGAAAATATGACAACTTTTGTACCCATTTTGGGGGTGCCCCTTAAGTCCGAGGGGTGTTCCATACCGCAAGAAATAGTTACTGCTTGTCCCAACTGAAAACTGGCAAGATATTTACAGGGTGGTCTTTGTTGTTGTTGTTGTTGTTTTTGGTGCTCTGTGGTAAGAAGTTGGTTAGAAATTAGAAGCTGATAGTCAGAGCCTCCTAGGAATTTTATGGCCTCTTCCTCTCAGCCAAAATAAAACTGTGTACACCTCAGACGGAATGAAACACCTAAAGCCTTTGTGGGAGGAGTTACTAAAACATTCCAAAGGCAAACAGCTCTAAATCTAGAACACAGAAATCTTTTGATTTCCACCCTCTCCCTGATATAAAAGAAAAAAGCGAATTGAGGAGTGTCGAGTTGGAGGGGCTGGATCAGCCTATGACATCATTTAGGCTGCAACCCAATTCTTTGAGAAATTGGGAGCCACTGGCATTATCTGACACATTTTGCAAAATGAGAAACTCAGCTCTAGAGGCAGTTCAAAATCTAACTAGTCCTTGTACCAACCCCCAACCTCCCATATTTATCTCAAAAAAACACACATATGGATTTATAAAAAATCTGGCTGTAGGAAACCAAAGTCCGTGGAGGAACTTGCATTCTAGCGCTGTGCCTTTGAGATGTCAATGCCATATAAACTTTAGGGAGATAATTCTTATCAGAAGGAAAATGAAAGGGGGAAGGGTCATTTGAAACTTAGGTGAATAAAAAAATCTTTTAAGTGTCTTCCCCGCAAACATCAGTAAAAAGCTTTAGCCATCTGAGCAGGTAACCTGAACTTATTCCCTCTACCAGGTAAACAACTTCGATCCAGCTTCTTTGATAAGCAGGGACTTTCATGTTATTGTACCTGATTCACGGTAGTAATTTTAAAACGAAAGCTATAAATTCTGTTTGCACCTGTCTGTAGGTTTATGTGAGTCTGTGCATTAGTGTTGTATGTGTATGGTATTTTCACCCCCTCATAGTATTACTAAAATTGTAAAAGAGCTCTACTTAATTGATTTGAAGATGATTAAGCATTTACTTGAATTAAGTATTTGTGAAACTCCCAGAAATACACAGGCGTACCTCAGTGATTTTGTGGGTTCAGTTGTAGACCACCACAATATCACATTAAAGCAAATCATGAATATTTTGGTTTCCTAGTGCATATAAAGGTTATTTTTTATACTATACTTTAGGCTATTAAGTGTTCAATAGCATTATGCCTTAAAAATGTATGTACCTTAATGAAAAATACTTGATTGCTGAAAAATGCTAACCATCATCTGAGCCTTCATCAAGTCATAATCTTTTTGCTGGTGGAGGGTCTCACCTCACTGTTGGTGGCTGCTGACTAAACAGGTAGTGGTTGCTAGAGGTGGGTTTAGTCATGGTAATTTCTTAAAATAAGGCAACAATGAAGTCTCCTCTATTGATGGACCCTTTCTTTCATGAATGATTGTTCCACTGCAGGCAATGCTATTTGATAGCATTTTATCCACAGAACTTCTTGCAAAATTGTTCAGTCCTCCCAAACCCTGCCACTGCTTTATCAACCAAGTTTATATAATATTCTAGATGTTTGGTTGTCATTTCCACAATCCTCACAGCAACTTTACGAGAAGTAGATTCTAAATCAAGAAACCAGACTGACCAAGAAGAGGAGAGAAAAAACCCAAACAAAATATGAAAAGGGAGAAGTCACAACCGATACTACAGAAATGCAAAAAAACCATGAGAGAATACTATGAATAATTGTATGCTAACAAATTTGACAACCTAGAAGAAATGGACAACTTTCTAGAGACTTACAGCCTGCCAAAACTGAATCAAGAAGAAATAGATCAACTGAACAGACCAGTCACTAGAAATGAAATTGAATATGCCATAAAAACACTCTCTACAAACAAAAGTCCAGGACCAGATGGCTTCACGGGTGAGTTCTACCAAACATACAAAAGGAACTTATACCCATCCTCCTTAAACATTTTCAAAAGGTTGAAGAAGGAACACTTCCAAAGACATTCTATGATGCCACTATCACCCTAATTCCAAAACCAGACAAAGATACCACCAGAAAAGAAAACTATAGGCCAATACCTTTGATGAATATAGATGAAAAAATTGTCCACAAAATTTTAGCCAACTGAATCCAACAACATATAAAAAAGATCATACACCACAACCAGGTAGGATTCATCCCAGGTGCCCAAGGATGGTTCAGCATATGCAAACCAATCGTCATCCACCACATTAACAAAAGAAAAGTCAAAAACCACACGATCATCTTGGTAGATGCAGAGAAAGCATTTGACAAAGTCCAACATCCATCCATGATAAAAACTCTTACCAGAGTGGGTACAGAGAGAACATACCTCAACGCAATAAAAGCCATTTACAACAAACCCACAGCAAATATAATACTCAATGGAGAAAAGCTGAAAGCCTTCCCACTAACATCTGGAACAAGACAAGGATGCCCACTCTCACCACTGTCATTCAACATAGTACTGGAAGTCCTAGCTACAGCAGTCAGACAAACAAAAGAAATAAAAGGCATCTAAACAGGAAGAGAAGAGGTAAAACTGTCACTGTATGCAGATGACATGATACTGTATATAGAAAACCCTAAGGACTCAACCCAAAAACTATTTGAACTGATTAACAAATTCAACAAAATAGCAGGATATAAGTAAGATCAACATTCAGAAATCAGTCGCATTTCTGTATACTCACAATGAAATATTAGAAAAGGAATACAAAAACACAATACCTTTTCAAATTGCATGCCAAAAATCAAATACCTGGGAATACACCTGACCAAGGAGATAAGACTTATAGGCTGAGAACTATGGAACATTAATCAAGGAAATTAAAGAAGATGTAAAGAAATGGAAAGATATTCCATGCTCCTGGGTTGGAAAAATTAATATTATAAAAATGGCCATACTACCCAAAGCAATCTACAGATTCAATGCAATCCCTATCTAATTACCCACAACATTTTTCACAGAACTAGAACAATCCAAAAATTTATATGGAATCACAAAAGACCCAGAATTGCAAAAGCAATCCTAAGGAACAAAAACCAAGCAGGAGGCATAATCTCTCAGACTTCAGGGAATATTACAAAGCCACAATCATCAAGACAGTGTGGTACTGGTACCAAAACAGACATACAGACCAATGGAACAGAATAGAGAACCCAGAAATAAATCCAGACACCTATGGTCAATTAATCTTTGACAAAGGAGGCAAAAACATAAAATGGGGAAAAGACAGTCTTTTCAGCAAATATTGCTGGGAAACCTGGACAGCTGCATGTAAATCAACGAAACTGGAACACACCCTCACACCATGCACAAAAATAAACTCAAAATGGCTTAAAGACTTAAATGTAAGACAAGACGCCATCAAACTCCTGGAAGAGAACACAGGCAAAACATTCTCTGACATCAGCCTTAAAATGTTTTCTCAGGTCAGTCTCACAAAGCAACAGAAAAAAAAAGCAAAAAGAAAAAGAAAAAATAAACCAATGGGACCCAATCAAACCGACAAGCTTTTGCACCGCAAAGGAAACCAAAAAGAAAACAAAAAGACAACTTACAGAATGGGAGAAAATAGTGTCAAATGATGCAACTGACAAGGGCTTAATCTCTAAAATATACAAGCAACTTGCCCAACCCAACAGCAAAAAAGCCAACAACCCAGTTGAAAAACAGGCGAAAGACCTGAATAGACATTTCTCCAAGGAAGATGTACAGATAGCCAATAAGAACATGAAAAAAGGCTCAACATCCATGATTATTAGAGAAATGCAAATCAAAACTACCATTCATACCAGTAAGAATGGCCATCATTAAGTCCACAAATGACAAGTGCTGGAGGGGGTGTGGAGAAAAGGGAACCCTCCTGCACTGTTGGTGGGAATGTAAGCTGGTACAACCACTATGGAAAACAGTATGGAGGTACCTTAGAAAACTATATATAGAACTACCATATGATCCAGCAGTCCCACTCTTGGACATATATCTGGACAAAACTTTCCTTAAAAAAGACACATGCACCTGCATGTTCACTTCAGCTCTATTCATAATAGCCAAGACATGGAAACAACCCAAATGTCCATCGACAGAGGATTGGATTAGGAAGATGTGGTATATATACACAATGGAATACTACTCAGCCATAAAAAGAACAAAATAATGCCATTTGCAGCAACATGAATGGAACCAGAGACTCTCATTCTGAGTGAAATAAGTCAGAAAGAGAAAGACAAATACCATATAATATCACTTATATGTGGAATCTAATATACGGGACAAATGAACCTTTCCACAAAAAAAGAAAATCATGGACTTGGAGAATAGACTTGTGGTTGCCGAGGGGGAAGGAGTGGGATGGATCAGGAGCTTGAGGTTAATAGAAGCAAACTACTGCCTTTGCAGTGGACTAGCAATGAGATCCTGCTGTGTAGCACTGTCTAGTCACTTATGATAATGGGAGAAAAAGAATGTATACACATATGTGGAACTGGGTCACCATGCTGTACAGTAGAAAAAAAAGTGTACTGGGGAAGTAACAATAAAAAGAAAAAAGAAACCACTTTTTTTGCTCATCCATAGAAGTAATTCCTCTCCCATTAAAGTCTTATCATGAGATCGCAGCAATTCAGTCACATGTTCAGGGTTGACTTCTAATTCCGGCTCTCTTTCTATTTTCATCACATCTGCGGCTGCTTCCTCCAGTGCAGTCCCAAACGCCTGAAAGTCATCCTTGAGGTTGGAATCAACTTCCTTCAAACTGCTGTTAATGTTCTTCCCACAAATCACAAATGTTCTTAAGGGGCGTCTGTCTGCAATGGTGGGTCCTTTCCAGAAGGCTTACTTTTGCTTACCGAATTTAGTTTGCCCAGATCCACTGGAGGCATCACCATCTATGGCAGATGTAGCCTTACAAAATGTATTTCTTAAGCGATAAGACTTGAAAGCTGAAATCACACCCAGGGGCTGCAGAATGGAGATTGTGCTAGCAGGAATGAAAACAACACTAATCTCATTGTGCTTCTCCATCAGGGCTCTTGGGTGACCAGGGGCATTGTCAGTGAGCAAGCATATTTTCAAAGGAATCTCTTTCTGAGCAATAGATCGCACCAGTGAACTTGACATGTTTAGTAACTCATGTTGTAAACAGAGGTGCTGTCATCCAGGCCTTGTAGTTGCCCTGATAGAGCACAGGCAGGGTAGATTTAGTATAATTCTTAAGGGTCCCTATCCCTTTCAGATGGCAAATGAGCGTTGGCTTCAACCTCAAGTTACCAGGCTCGTCAGCCCCTAACAAGAGAGTCAGCCTGTCCTTTGAACCAGGCCCTGACTTCTCTTTAGCTATGAAAGTCCTAGATGGCATGTTCTTCCGATAGAAGCCTGTTTCATTCACATGAAAAATCGGTTGTTTACTGTAGCTACTTTCATTCATGATCTTAGTAGATTTCTGGATAATTTGCTGCAGCTTTTACATCAGTGTCTGCTGCATCAGCTTTCAGTTTTATGTTAGAAAGATGGCTTCTTTTCTTGAACCTCATGATCCAGCCTCTGCTAGTTCAGACTTTTCTTCTATAGCTTCTGGCCCTCTCTCAGCCTTCACAGAGTCGAAGAGAGCAGGGCCTTGCTCTGGATTAAGCTTTGGCTTAAGGGAATCTTGTGGCTGACGAGCTATCCGGACTGTTAAAATCTTCTCCCTATCAGCAATGAGGCGGTTTCATTTTCTTATTCTTGTGTTCACGGGAGAAGCACCTTTAATTTCCTTCAAGAACTGTTCCTTTGCATTCAGGCCTTGGCTAATGGTTGGTGCAAGAGGCCTAGCTTTTAACCTGTCTTAGCTTTCACTGTGCCTTCCTCACCAAGCTTCATCATTTCTAGCTTTTGATTTAAAGTGAGAGATGTGTGACTCTTCCTTTCACTAAACACTTAGAGGCCACTGTACAGTTATTAACTGGCTTACTTTCAACACTGTGTCTCACAGACTAGGGAGGCCTGAAGAGAGAGAAATGCGGTTGGTTGCTGGAGCAATCAGAGCACACACAACACTTATCCGATAAATCCGCTATCTTATATAAGCATGGCTTGTGGTGCCCCAAGACAATTGCAATAGTACCATCAAAGATCACGAATTATAGGCCACCATAGCAAAGATAATAGGCCACCATAACAAATAAAATAATAATGAAAAAGTTTAAAATATTGTGAAAATTAACAAAATGGGACAGACATGAAGTGAACAAATGCTGTTGGAAAAATGGCCTCAACAGACTTGCTGAATGCAAGGTTGCAACAAAATTTTCATTCATAAAAAATACAGTATTTTGTGACGTGCAGTAAGAAAAGGTATGTCTGTAAAAAAAAAAACAACAAAAACACTTGAATATGTCTTGATCTCACATGAGCTGAGAATATTTGGTAAAAAAAAAAGCTAGTTGAAGTTTGTTGGATTAATTAAAGTAAATAGATGCTCAGAATTATTAGCATTACAAAGAATGCAAATGTACTTTATTCTACCTGTTTTTTTTTTTTGGTCAAATAAATTCATGTCTCTGTTACCAAGTTTTGCAGCAAGAAAAATAGCATGGGGTGATGGCAGACTTTGTCTAATGTCTCATGAAGGTTTTTTTTTTTTTGTTAATAGTCTAAATATGCATTGGGATAAAAGATTTTAGGTAGATTAACAGTTTCCTCAAAAATTTGTGGCAACCTGAAACTACAATTGTTTACTTCTTTATTTTCACTAAAAATTAAGGGTTTTTAGGATTAAACATTCTAATATTTTTAATTAGGCTATTAGAAATAATAAGGGGAACATGTCCGTAGGCAAGGAAAGTAAGATGTGTGATTTTGCCAAAAGAAGGTATGAAGGGAGTTCCCGTTGTGGCTCAGTGGTTAATGAATCCAACTAGGAACCATGAGGTTGTGGCTTTGATCCCTGGCCTTGCTCAGTGGGTTAAGGACCCGGTTTTGCCATGAGCTGTGATGTAGGTCTCAGGTGCTGCTCAGATCTCAGGTGTTGCTGTGGCTGTGGTGTAGGCTGGTGGCTACAGCTGTGATTAGACCCCTAGCCTGGGAACCTCCATATGCTGTGGGTGCAGCCCTAGAAAAGACAAAAAACAAACAAAAAGAAGATATGAGGAATAGAGATGTATTTTTGATGAGGAAGAAGAAAGTAATTTTGTCCTAAAGTGAGAGTGGTTATTTCAGAATGGGGAAAACACAGGGGAAAAAATTGTAGATTTGTGGGAAAAAAAAAAAAGTCAACTAAGGTTGACTTTAGGGAGGCCATGAGGCCTCTAGGAAAAATGGGACTGGTACTCTTGTACCAAGGGTCTTGGGAGCTGAATTTTATGCATAGTCAAGCTAGCTATGATTGCAATGGATTGCAATGAATTTAAGTAAAAAAAAAGTTTCAGTCAAAATTAGAACTGGTTTTCTGTTTCTTAAAAGGAAAAGTTCTTTTGGACTATTTGTCTACTTCTGTTAACAGACTGTGAAAGAATTTTCAAAATAACTTCCTATGATTCCCATTATCTTGACAAGGTCTTCGATTCGTTAAAACTGAATCTTTTCTATTAATAAGCTAAGATTAAAAAAACCCAGTTATTTAACTTTCTGTACTTTCCTGCGAAATCTTCAATTTGTCACTTTGGTTAAATGGGTAACTGTTATTTCATAGTGACCTATAATCCTATTTCACTAAGTATTTTTAAACCTTTCAAAGTTTTTGACAAACTTCCCCCACATCAAATTCTAAATGATGTCTTCTGACCTCAAACCAACCTTGATATTTTCCAGAGGGCCCCTGGAAGATTTCAAAAGATTTGTTTTCTCTCCTTATAAAAAGAGATAGTACACTCACAAGGTTTATTTATTAGATTGCACGGGAAGCACTGTCAAATAAAGTCATACTAAGCCCCCTTTCTGTCATATTTATGTAGATATACGTGTTCTCAAAATTGATATGTCCTGTTATAATCATAATTCCAGTTACTATCTTAAAATATAAATCATAGGAGTTCCCATCGTGGCACAGCGGAAAAGAATCCGACTAGGAACCACGAAGTTGTGGGTTCGATCCCTGGCCTCGCTCAGTGGGTTAAGGATCTGGCGTTGCCATGAGCTGTGGTGTAGGTTGCAGATGCACCTCGTATCTGGCCTTGCTGTGGCTCTGGTGTAGGCCGTTGGCTACAGCTCTGATTAGACCCCTAGCCTGGGAACCTCCATATGCCACAGGTGTGGCCCTAAAAAGGCAAAACAAAACAAACAAAATATACATATAAATCATAGAAATAACTACCTTTTCTTATCACATAAACTTTCATCAGCTCTTTAACTATAGTCATTCAAAATTTTTAAGTTTTTGTCATTTACAGAGAGTTATTATTTCAGGTGCTTTTGCAAAAGTATTTTGTCAAAAGTGCTTCATTTTTGAAGAGATTCATGAAAAGTGCTCTAGCAAACGCAGGTTTCTGATAACTTTAAGGTCATACAATGGAATGGGGTGAAAATTTCCAGAACTGATGGAAAAAAACGGGACTGAAGCAGCACAAGAATAAGACGGGACCAGATGAACCGAGGGAGATGATTATAATTTTTATGTCGTCTTTGAAACGCGGCTGGTACTTGAACGTTTTGTTTCTCCAGATTTGAGATTTCTTTTACGTTATCTGAATTCCAGTTTGGTAAAGTAGACTTTGGTAAACAGAGGTGAAACACTTCCTTTTTCTCTCTGATTCCTCCGGAATTCAGAAATTCTTGAGTATTCTTTTTATGGCAAAGGAGTTAGTCACATAAGTTCAGTGAGAACCTGTTCTTATAATGGACACAAGTGGATACACTGGTTAGGTCACCAAGGCTTTGGAATGTTGTATGTGAGATACGTGTGTATAGGCTCAGATGTGACCAGACAGCTTGAAATAACTAAGGTTGACTTTAGGGAGGCCATGAGGCCTCTAGGAAAAATGGGACTGGTACTCTTGTACCAAGGGTCTTGGAAGCTTACCAGGTGAGTGAGAAAGGAGGTGACTTCCTGGTAGGCTCAGGAATTTCAGTCTATTTTTAGAGCTCAAGGAGAGAGGAATTCACCCAAACTTATAGGTATTGTGAGACTTGGGTCTGTCTTCCGGCCTCAGAAGCTTTAAACAGTCCATCTGAGGTTCCTCTCCAGCAAAGCAGTTTTGTTTTGTTTTGTTTTGTTTTGTTTTTTGTCTTTTTGCCATTTCTTGGGCCACTCCCACGGCATATGGAGGTTCCCAGGCTGGGGATCTAATCGGAGCTGTAGCCACTAGCCTACGCCACAGCCACAGCCACTCGGGATCTGAGCCGCATCTGCGACCTACACCACAGCTCAAGGCAACGCCGGCTCCTTAACCCACTGAGCAAGGCCAGGGATCGAACCTGCAACCTCATGGTTCCTAGTCGGATTCGTTAACCACTGAGGCACGATGAGAACTCCAAAGCAGTCTTTAGAAGAGCATATATGGTCAATCACTCTTCTTGCTGCATTTGTGTAATTAATCAGGCCAAGTTTAATGTAAACAAATTAGGTTTGCTGTGATTACCTTTGGTTTAAAAAAAGGTGATTAGACAAAGTTCTGTTTGTATCTTTGTAGCTATTAGAGTCTAACCCTGCTCGTTGTGTCTGTGGTTTTGCTATACACTTGAAACCTGGATTAGACCGTGGGGGTTCTTTCCCTCACGTAACTGGCTGCGACTCGCCCAACTACCGTTTCCACTTTTCTCTCACCTCTCTCATTTGGAATCCCTGTGAACAAAGCCTGCCCTTGGGTCTCCTTGGAAGGGGTTTTGCCAGATGCTCCTCACTAACCAGATGGGAGCCAAAGTGCGGGAACTTGACCCTGGGGTGTATTTCCCACCCCTGAAGGCGTCCCCACCTGACATCAGGCCCTGTACACCCACTGAAGACTCAGGATCACGTTTACTGGGCAGAGGAGCAGCCGGTGTCAAGGTAAACTGCTGGGAACCTAAACATGTAACCCTCTCTCCTTCACTGCCTTTCCTTTCCTCTGACCTTGGCCTGGAAGGACACCACCGTCATCCGTGCGTGCGCTCAGGCCATTGCTTGGGAGTCTAATCTTTTTAGGCTGCTAAGTTTGTCATCAAAAACTCTCATCTGTCCACGATGTTAGAGACCCCGGGTCTGTGTTCCTCTCAAGGGCTGACAGCCCCGCACCTGGGGACCTTTGCATCCAGCTCCATGCAAGGAAGGGGCACAAGGCAAGGATAACTGCCCCTTCCTCGGGCAGGGCCTTACTTTACTAGCCAAGATAACACTTCTGAGGAAGCTGAAGCTCGGTTACATAAAATACTGAACAAGCTCCTTGGCTTAAAAAGGTGACTCTCTCAAGGGGTTCTGTCTTTGACTTATTTGATTTTGATTGGTTTGGGACTTGGGGCGGAAGAGCACTCCAGATCAGTGGGAGGTATCCTACTATTCAAAGTTCCTAGTAGTTGCCCTGGACTGCTGTGCTCTTGCAAAGGCTTTGCATGCATGTTCACAGTCACCGACCACCAAGTAAATGATCTCCTCCTTAAGGCTGGAATTTCAAAAAAGGAATGAAGAGAATGACTGACTTAAAAATTGTAACCCTGAACCCTGTGACCTGCAAACACCCCAGATTCAGTAAAAACAAAAAACCATCCTGACCCGTGAATACCACCTAAAGGATCATCAAAAACCAGGAGAATTTTCGCACGGTAGCTGGGAGCAGTGCTAATGCCTTCAATTTTGAGCACATCTCCCAAGTAAACTGAGGGCCCGATCCAAAGAGGGAGGTGATTTTTTAAAAAAGTGATTCAAATGCAATCACTTGTGCTAAGCACCTCCCACCCCACCCCCACCCTGTCTCCAAACCAAGACCTAATACTTAACCTAACTGTCCTTCCAACCTTCCCAGGAATGTAATCTTAACCAGTCAGCCTGGAACTTCCTGATCAGGATGAGTGAGGAGGATATCCATTTGGTAGACCCTTTCATCCCCCGAAAGTAGGTGACTCTGCCTGAAACAGTCTACTTTTTCCTTCTTGCTCCCGCTTTCAGCCTATAACAATCTTCCATTTCATATAGCTTCTCAGAGCCTTCTCTTTGCTAGACAGGATGCTGCTCAATTTATGAATTGTTTTTTAAAAAGACAATCAGAACTCTCAATTCACTCAGTTGAATTTGTGCTTTAGCACTTTCCAAACTCTTATTTCCCCCAGTGTTATCAGAGATAGAGAAACATTGGGTACTTGAGTTGTTGAATTTTGACTCTAGCATAATTGAAAGAGAGGAAAACTATTTTTCCATGTTTTTTTTTCTCCCCTGTAGGTGAACATTAATTACCACAGAGAGGCCATGTCACTAAGATACTCAGTGTCTTACTAGTGGCCCTTATCTGCACAAAGACAGGGTGAGATGGAACACTGTTCCCAGTTTCTAGCTGAGTGGCTTTAAGGCAAGGTTCACCTTTCTTAGCCTTAGTTTTCTCCTGGGTAGAACGGAATGATAACATTTACTTCATTGGGGTTAACAGAATTAAATAAGATAAATTAGGTCCTTAGGAAACTATCTGGCACAAAATAGGCTCTCAAAATAGATGCTGAAGCAAGGATGGCTGTTTGCATGCCTTTTTTAGTAAAAGAAAAAAAAAATCATTCTGGATGACAATGTGCTCATCTTAAAGATTCAACTTTCCAGCTTTCCTTGCAGCTATAATAGTCACAGAGAGGTAAGCAGCAGTTTTGTTTTTGTGTGTGAGCCTTTTGGAAAAGTGTTTTTATAAAGACTAAGCTGGCGTGGAGTGGTTCTATCCTTTTTTCTCTTCCCCCATAGAATGTGGCTGTGAGGGCTGGACTCCAGCAGCCATGTTAGACTGAAGAGTACCTTTGAGGATGGAGACCCCATGCAATAGATGATGGAACTGTCATACTTGCTGTGAATCCCTTAATATCTCACTCCTTTAAGAGAAGAACACTTCCATCCCTTAAAGACATTATTATTTTCTGACCCTGTTACTAGCCATGTTAATTCACATTGAAACAATTCTAAAATTGGGAGATGGCTTCTAGTTTTTAAAATAATTTTGTGTATCAAGGAAACAGAGCATCTAAGTACTAATGGTATGTTAAAACCAAGAAAGCAGAATACTATTCTTCTAAGCTAAAACTTTTTCTTTTTCAATTTACTACTTAGAATCGGGTAGGAAAAGGACATTGTTTACTATTAATCCCCATATAGTTTTAGAGTTTTGTCTATTTTTTGGGGCATAATGCTTATAAATAGGTCCACAAAACCATTTGTTGAATTAATTTTACAGTGATCCTGTAAAGTAACTTGCGAAGTGTATTTTTAAGATTTTATGATTAATTTGTTTCTAGTAGATTTTAATTTGTTGGCACAATTAAAAGATTCCTCCCCTGGACACACTAAAAGCAATTCCTCCTGAAGAACTCAGGGATGACGGAAGAGCTTGTGCACAAGAAACTGAGGGACCGAAGCCCAGCATCCACAGGAACCACCTCTGACTCAGTGATGTGCAGGAGGGAGGGTACCACTCAGAGGCCTGTGCAGAGACCTGCCCACCATGGCGCCCAGTGATTTAAAGCGCACTTAGACTCTGTGTGGAGCAAATCCATTTACTAACCTGAGGCACCTGTCA
The DNA here is from genome assembly GCF_016906955.1 of Phacochoerus africanus. NCBI lineage: Eukaryota > Metazoa > Chordata > Mammalia > Artiodactyla > Suidae > Phacochoerus > Phacochoerus africanus. The sequence goes on along the minus strand of NC_062555.1, from coordinate 69,812,300 downwards.
AATGCGTTAGGAACTGCTGGACTTCTCTCCAGGGCCGGGGTGCTGTGTGTAGATGGGGACAACCGAACACTGTAGCCACCTGCCACGGCCACTGCAGCGCGCCACAGACCCACACCAGCTACAGCCAGGGTGGCCTTGGCGTGGTGTCTCCCAAGGCCTCTGCCTTATTCTGCTCCCGCCGTTCTGCCAGGTTGGCCACAGGATGCCCTTCCCAGGGACCTCTTTGGCCCTTATCCACTCTTGATCCAGCCTTCCTGTCAAGGAAGCCCAGGTTGGCATGCTACAGAAGCCCCCAGCCCCTACCTGCTCCAGCCAGCTTGCCAACGCTGCCCAGCTCACACAGGGGATGCTTCTTACACAAAGCCATCTTTAAAACAAGGAGAGGCATCTGGGTTTTTGTTTGTTTGTTTTTTCCTATTTCATAGAAACAAACCAGAAAGACAAAACGGGGCAACAGAGGAATATGTTCCAAATGAAAGAATAGGATTTTTCCTAGGATTTTATCTTAATGAAATAAAGATAAGTAGCTTACCCCATTTAAGAGTTCGAAATAATAGTCATGAAGACACTGAACTCGGGGGAAGAATGAAGGATCGCAATGGGAACTTTAACAGAGAGTCAGAAAACAAAGAACCAATCAGCAATGAAGGCTAAAATAACAACTACAGGGAAGCAACAGCAGATTAGATGCTATAGAAGAATGGATTAGCAAAATAGTGGAAATCACCCAAGTAGAAGAGCAAAAAGAAAAATTAAAATGATAGTTTATATCTGGGATAACATCAAGTCTACTAACATTTGCCTCATAGGGATCCCAGGAGAAGAAGGGAGAAGGGATGAAGAAGCCCTAGCTTGGGGAAGGAAGCAGACATCCAGGTCCAGGAAGCACAGAGAGTCCCAGACAAAATGAATGCAAAGTGATCCACAGTAATACACATTGTAATTAAAAATGGCAAAAATTAAAGAACAGTAAAAGCAGCAAGAGGAAAAAGCAATTAGCCACATACAAGGGAACCCTTCTAAGACTATCAGGTGAATTTTCACCAACAACTTTGCAGGCCAGAGGCAGTGGCATGATATTTAAAGTTCTGAAAGGGAAAAAAACAAAAACAAAAAACAACCCCCCCCCCAACAATCCTTTAAACCAAGAATACTCTAACTGGCAAGTTTACAGGAGAGATCAAGAGTTTCCCAGACAAGAAAATAACATAGTTCATTACCACTAAACTGGCCTTTACGAAGACCCTTTAACATTTTTGGGACTTGAAAAGGCCATAACTAGAAATACGAAAATACATAAAAGAAAAAATATCTCACTGCTAAAGACAAATATATAGGAAAGGCTGTGGAATAGCACTTAAAAAGCTAGTGTGAAGGCTAAAAGACAAAAGTAGTAAGATCAACTACAAGAGTAGTGAAGGGATATAGAAAGATATAAAACATGAACAGACAGATAATCAGTGACGACACAATCAGTAATTAAAAAAACTCAATAAACAACAAAAAGACCTCAACAAACAAAAGTCTAGAACCAGATTGCTTCACAGAGGAATTCTGCCAAATATATATAAAAAAAGAGTTAACACCTATCCTTCTCAAACTCTTCCAAAAACTGAAGAGGAAGGAATGACTCAACTCATTCTATAAGGCCAGCATTACGATACCAAAATAGACAAAGACACAACACAAAAATTACAGGCCGATATTGCAAATGAATATAGATGTAAAAATCTCAACAAAATATAAGCAAACAAAATTGAACAAAATATTAAAAGAATCATATACCATGATCAAGTGGGATTTATCCCAGAGATGGAAGGATGGTTCAATACCTGCAAATTAATCAACATGATACCTTATATTAACAAAATGAAGGGCTAAAATCATATCTCAATAGATACAGAAAAAGCACTTGACAAAATTCAACATCATTCATGATCAAAACTCTCATCAAATTAGGTATAGAGGGAATACGCCTCAGCATGATAAAGGCCATCTAAGACCAACCCAGAGCTAACAACAAATTCCATGGTGAAAAGCTGAAAGCTCTTTTTCTAAGATCAGGAACAAGAAAAAGATGCTCACTCTCACCACTTAAATTCAGCGTCGTATTGGAAGTGCTAGACATAGCAACCAGACGAGAAAAGGGAGGCCATCCAAACTAGAAAGGAAGGTGACATGGCATTATCCATAGGAAACCCCAAGGGCACCATGAAGAAAACTGCTGGAGTTAATCAATTCCGTAAAGCTGAAGGGGGAAAAACAGATATGCACAAATGTGCTGCATTTCTTTCTTTTGTCCCATCAATGTAGGCTGTACGGCAAAGTGATGCATTTCTATATATTAATAACGAACTATCAGAAAGAGGAAGAAAGAAAGCAATCCCATTTACAATTGTGTCAAAAAAGAATAAAATGCCTAGGAATACATTTAAAGAGATGAAAGACCTATATTCTGAAAACTAAAAGACATTAAGAAATTGAAGGTAACACAAAAAAGTGGAAATCCTGTGTTCATGGATTAGAAAAATTAATATCGTTAAAATGTTCATATGAAAACAACCCACAGATCGAGTGCCATACCTACCACAATACCCATGACAGTTTTCACAAAACTAGAACAAATGATCTTAAAATTTCCATGAGACCACAAATGACCCCAAATAGCCAAAGCAATCTTTGCTTTGTTAAGCAAGTCACAGGCTGCTTTGAATTCTTGTCATATACATTAAGCCAGATTCTAAAAAATAAGCAAGCAGAAAAAATAATCCAGAAGGTGCTTTCCCAGTTGATTACAAAGTTACCCAGAGGAAATCATCATTCACATAAATTGCTTTTTGTACTCACCTGTGGCATGTGGTTATTCTGTTTGACATTGAAGGTTTGAATAAGAAATCAGGACTATTAGGTGTAAAATAAGATACAAGGATATACTGCACAACACGGGGAATCTAGCCAATGTTTTATAATAACTATAAACGGAGTATAACCTTTAAAACTGTGAATCGCTATATTGCACACCTGTGACATGTAACACAGTACAACAACTACGCCTCAATCAAAATGAATAAAATCTGAAAAGCCAACATCTCAAACCAACTCAGGGTCTTTCAGAAAATGCAACATCAGCTCTGGCTCCCTCCCCTCCATCTTATTTCTAAAAGGACTCAAATCCTTGAAGTCTAAGTAGTGCGATGGTCTTTTTACATGTGAGGTGTTCATTCTGACCCTTTTCCTCATGCATCTGCTCCTCTGGTTTTGGTAAAACACTACAAAGCCTTGGACTCTGAAGAGCATTTCCTATAACAGGGAAAGAAGCAAACACGACCCGAGCTCTCATTGACCATCAGAGAAGGGAATATAGTTATTTTCTAGAAAGTGAGATTCTTAACAGCCTTCTATGTAAGATAGGAAAACAATCATACAAATGAGTATACAAGAACATCAAGGAAAGGTGCCAGGTGAAGGTTGATTACATAATGCACGAGTAGCCTGGTCCGAGGAATAGTTAGCATTTTGATAAAAGCTCACCATATTTTAAGAGGAAACGTGAGATTGTCGGAGCCGCCAGGGTGCACAGCAAATCTAGAACAGAGACTGTGAGGGGAAATTCCTAGCGGGAAATCTCTCTAGCGCTCATTCTCAGAAATTCCAAACTCCTTCCTGCTGCAGAGGAGAAACTTCCTTTCTCTTAAACAGCTTTTCATAATCCCCTTCTTCCTTCATGCCTTCCTGGGGCCCCCACATCTCAGCTGCCCTAGACCCCTTCTGCCTGTTTACACTCTGATTCCTCGTTTTTCTCAGCTCTGGTGCTGAGCGTCTGCATCCTGCGATCCGACAGTACTCACCACTGTTAGAAGCATCATTCGTGCCTCCTTAGAGTACGGAATTCCCTGTGCCAGGAATGGTATTTCTGGATCCTTAACAATGCTTTGAAAACAGTATATGATCATCGAGTGCTTTTTCATGGTCTCATTTCTCTATTTTAGCTAAGGATATGTATTCATTTATTCCTTCATTAAACCCTTGTAGAGAACCTGCGGGGAGCTGAGGAAGGAGGGATGAAATCCCTAAGTGACAGTCCCCCTTTTCTGGCCGATTCCCAGAGTTTCTCCACTAAATTATGGTTGGAGGCAGCTAAGAGGTCCTCTGATACCTAAACTGAGGTAGTAAATTATCGTTTCGGCCTGAAATGGAGCGAGAGAAAAAACTCTTCATGTTCTTTGGGCTTTGATCACATGCCACTCATGGGTCTGCTTATTATTCCAGAATGAGTTACGTACAGTGGGGGTAGGGTCAAGGAGAACAGGAAAATGAAAAGAGAAAATCGGCGTCTGTGTAGGACGACTGATCTAGAAGGACGTTCATTTCAGTGTTATTTAAACCAGAAACAAAGTGTGGAGACAGTCTAATGAGCTAAATCACATTGCAGAACAACATCCACAGGTGTGAAGAAGTGCATAGAGTGTTCGCAGCGCGAGTTACAGAGCACTAGGTGTTTATGGCAGGTGGTAATTTTTACTTTTAAAAACCTAGGGGGGGAAGATATAGGATAAACTCCTAAGTTATTAACAGAGGATACATACACCCAAGCGGTGGAATTACACATGATTTTCTTCTCTGAGCATAGAAGCACTTTCCAAATTTTCTAAAGTGATCCTGAGTAACTTTTGAGTCAAAAAAATGACTGTTTTTTTTGAAAGGAAAATGGAGATCATGAGGAGAATTCTGTGAGAACGGAAGAGAGACGTCGGACAAAATTCACCCTTTACCCCGCTGCTCAGGGCCTTGCTGATAAAGCCCGCTCTAGAGGAAGTGCTCCATCTGGCCTCATGAAGGAAAATAACAGCGCACATAAGTTTTGATCTGTTTTTCCTCGCATACATGTATGGGAGATGAACAAAACAGAGGCCTCCCTTTCCCCCTCTCACAAAGCACTGCTATGCGAAGCCAGTCACGGGCTGCTTAGCATCCTTGTTATAGAAGGTGGAGCACTTTCAAACACACAAGCGTCAGACAAATCCAGAAGGAAAGCCCTTTTCCAACCCACTACATTACAAACGTCTAAGTTATACTTCAGCGGTGTTTAGAGGCGAAGAAATGTGTTTGGACGGATGGGAAATGGACTCAAAGGCCAAAAGAGCACACATGGGATGCCCCATCCCCAGACGAGGGCTCCGGGTAACTGGCTGCGAGGTGGAGGAAAGTTGGGCGGAGGCCTTACCTTGGTCTGGAATGTACAGAACATGTGTGTTAGGAACGGATGCTCCCAGGCCAGGGAGAGAACTCTCTTCTCTATCATGGTGCACTCCACGTCGTCATCCATCAAAACCACGTCTTTCTTTAAGGCTTTTATTGCGAAAAATTGATTGGTTTTCTTGAACTCCGCTAGGAAGACCTAGAAGGAAGGGCAGAGGTAACTTCTAGAATTTGGATTTGCATTCATTAAAGAAGAGTCACGAGGTCCGGAGAGAGAAGCACCGGGTGAGAAAGGAGGATGAGTCTTCAGTCCTCCCCCCCTTCTCTTTATGGAGATAAACTGGATATGCTATGGACCAGTTTCAACCTCTCTGTACCTTTCAAAGGGCTGCAGAAAACTACAGTGTGACCGAATGGGTTATTCTCAACCCCCGAGAAATTCTATTTATAAAAGCATACCCTGAATGGGAACCTGCTGTACAGCACATAGAACTCTAGCCAATATTCCGTGATAATCTGTGTGGGAAAAGAATCTGAGAGAGAATGGATGTGTGTACATGTATACCTGAATCACAGAAATCGTCACAGCCTTGTAACTCAACCATACGTCGATAAAACTTTAAAAAATGGAAAGAATAAAAAAAACCCCGTGTATCCAGTCTGCCCAGGGACCTTAGTACGCTTACAAAAAAATTTACAGACACAGATATGTATGAAGGAAGCGGCAAGTGTTGGAGAGGAGACTTGATCACTCTTGAAATATCACTGAAAATGAGCATCAAACCCGACTCCAAGTTTTAACCCACTTTTTCAAGGCAAAAAAGAACAGGTGAGGATCAGAGCTGCCCTGATGTGCTTATAGAGAGCACAGCCTCTCTTCTGACGGCACAGATACTCGTACTACCTACAAGACCTACTGTGAGTCAGACATTCTGCTGTGTACTTTATAGGTGCTCATTTTATTATCTATTTAATTCTTAGCTCAGAACACTCTGCAAGACGGTAATCATTAAAAGAAAAAAAAAACCCAAACAAAAAACCCACCAAAACTAGGGAGTTCCTGCTGTGGCTCAGCAGGTTAAGAACCTGACATAGTATCCATGAGGATGTGGGTTCGATCCCTGGCCTCGCTTAGTGGGTTAAGGATCTGGCATGGCCGTGAGCTGCAGCAGAGGTCAGATCCCATGTTGCTGTGGGATAGGCTTGCTGCAGCTCCAATTCAACCTCTAGCCCAGGAACTTCCACATGCCACAAGTGTGGCCATTAAAAGAAAAACAAACAAAGCAAAAAACAAGGAGTCTCCAAGGGTAACAACTTTCTCAAATCCAGAATGCTCAAGTGCAAATTCGGACTCCAGAGTTGACGTTTTCCAGCCGACTTCACGAATCTTAGGAGGAAGGATACCAGATGGCATGTAATGGAAAGGGCCTCCGACTTTCACTTTTGCAAATGATGCAGCCACAGATGAAGTGACAGTAGGGAGGATATGGCATTTGGAGATAGAAAACTCCAGCTCAGGCCTCATTTCACAGGCACTCATGAGCTCTGGGAATGTGGGCAAACAAATTAACCCCCCTGGGCTTCAGTTCCCTAAATGTGCAAAAGTGGTTACTATGACTGCATTGCTAAGGGACAGGACTGCCGTGGAAGTCAAAAACTAAGTGGAAAAGTGAACTATAAAATGCTTTCTAAATGACAGTTATTGAAATCTTCACAAAACAAATGACTGTATATAACAAAACAGAAACAGGCTCACAGCTGTAGAGAACCCACTAGTGGTTACCAGTGGGGAGAGGAAGGAGGGGAGGGGCAAGATAGAGGTAGGGGATTAAGAGAGACAAACTCCTATGTATAAAATAAACAACTGGGATTTATGATAGAGCACAGGGAAATACTCCTGTTACTTCTGTAATACCTTTAAATGGCGGGTGATCTATAAAACTACTGAATCATTATGGTCTACACCTGAAACTAATAAAATGTTGTCCCTCAGCTATACCTCAAAAAAGGAGAACACCTGTCATTTGGTTCTTTTGGTGACTTTTAGGGAATGTTGAAGTTAGTGATAATACACCCATAGTGAAAATGTGTGTGTCTATGTTTAAAATAACACAGGGTGGACACACAGCTTTGGGGGAGCTGCCTTGCTACAGGGGACAGAGCTTAGATGAGAATTGGGGCACATGAATGATGTGCCTATTCCCAGAAAGCCTGCAATTCATTCTCCTTGGCCTGCAGATGATGGAGAGCCAGGATACAGAGGCTGCCGTCTTGGTGAAGAGCCCTACTTCCCATACTGAGTGAAAAGAAAGAAGTTGTGGTGTATTCTTAGGGTTGTGAGACAAGGAAACGTGGCTCTCCCATTGTGCTTTGGTGCGTATTTCCCCTCTCCTTGGATTGCCCTGTGCAGTGGCCTCAGTGGAGGGACCCAGGGTCCTGATGGAGGACGGGTTACTGCTTTGGACGTAGAGCAGAGAGTACTGAAACCCTTGGCTGCCCCTGGGGTTGTCTACTAAGGCCTAGAGGTTTAGCTTAATGGCTTCTTAACCTTGCTGGAATGTAGGAATGCACACAGGAACCAAGGAAAACATTTCATTGACAATTAAAGTCCTCTTTTGGTAATTCTTCTTTCAATAAAGCACCCCAAAACCAGTCATAAACGAAGCTGAAAAGGCAATTTCCATCTCTGTGATGTGCTTTCAATTTTGGTTAACAGGCTATAATTGCACATTAATTGATGCTAAATTTTAATGAGGATTGGCTGTAAAACTGCCTATTTCACTCAGATTAACACCAAACGAGCCTGCCATGGTTCATGTTATTGTGGCAAGGAACTAACCGAATTAATGGAGATCAGTTACCGTTGGCAGGGCAGAATGGTTTTTGCCAAAGGCGATGCTTGGTATTTAAATCCAACCCCAATTGCAGTGCAATGTCATTTAGCTACGGCAGTGCCCAGTAGCATTTTCATTTGTTTATTACGAAATAAATGGGGTAAGTTCAGCTGCCAAAGTCAGATGAGCAGGTGCAGTGCATTAAGCTGGCCTTGGCCGCACAAATTCGTGCAACAGTCATCTCTGGCTAGAATTTTCCTGGGAGTTGGATCCAAGAACATAAAACAGCCGAGAATCCCATTAATACACGCGCTAACCTTAACATCCCAAATCACCTAAAAGCCTATATTCCATAACCTCCCTCTCTCCAGTCACTGGCTCAGAATACTCTCTTGTCACTGAGAGTATAATTTCTCAGAGGCCGTCTTCCTCCTGGTCCCCCTGCCCTCTGTGGCTGACAGGCAGCCCATAACCTGAGTGAGTGGCAGCAAGAATTCAGAGGAGGGTCTTTCGCCATGAACCTTTCTGCAGGCTCGGGCTACAGCTGTGGTCTTGCCTGGATCGTGTCCCTTCCCAATAATTCATATGCTGATGTCCTGACCCCAGCACCTCAGGATGTGACCTTTACAGAGGTCGCTGTGTTAAAATGAGGTCATTAGGATGGGCCCTAATTCAGTCTGACCGGTGTCCTTATAAGAAGTGGGGACTGGGACACAGACATGCACAGAGGAGGGGCCCTGGGAGGACGCGGGGACCCGGCCAGGACAGAGGCCTCGGGAGAAGCCCGCCCTGCGCACCCCTGGATCTCAGGCTTCCAGCCTGCACACCAGGGAGAAGTGAATTCCTGTGGTTGAAGCCCACCCCACACCCCCGCTGTGGTCCTCTGTTACAAACTGATACAGAGAAAAAAAAAATCACACAGAAAGTAAAACCACACTCTGGGTTTGAGAAGGGAGCAACAGCAGCATCATCTGCCACCAGCAGTGACACAGAAATATCAAGTGAAACAGGAACTGGGTGAGGCGCTTGCCCCTGTCTTTAGTATCCAAAGGCTTAAGCTCACAAGCTCGTGGGATGAACACCTTCAAAGTAGGTCACCAAGGGGAGGGGGGAGGGGGCGAAGGATGGAGGGGGAGGGGGAGGGAGGAGGATGGACGGGGAGTTTGGGGCTGGCAGATGCAAACTATTGCATTTAGAATGGATAAGCAATGAGGTCCTGCTGCACAGCACTGGGAACTGTATCCAGTCTCTTGGGATAGACCACGATGGAGGATAGCATGAGAAAAAGAATGTATATATACGTAGGACTGGGTCATGATGCTGTACAGCAGAAATTGGCACAACACTGTAAATCAACAATAATCAAAAAAATAAAAAATAATAGTTCCCGTCTTGGCTCAGTGGTTAGTGAACCCGACTAGAATCCATGAGGACTCCAGTTCAGTCCCTGGCCTTGTTTAGTGGGTTAAGGATCCGGCGTTGCCATGAGCTGTGGTGTAGGTCACGGACGTGGCTCGGATCCCACATTGCTGTGGCTGTGCTGTAGGCCAGCGGCTACAGCTCTGATTTGACCCCTAGCCTGGGAACCTCCATATGCCGCAGGTACAGCCCTAAAAAGCAAAAACAATAATAATAAAAAAGAAAACTTTCAAAGTGACATGGCTGAGAACAACAATTCTCAAAGAGCTCAGCTGCTCTTCCCTAGAGCTCAGCTTGCTGGGCCTGTGTTTATTCAGATGCCTCTCTGCCCTCTAATAGATACTGATATAATATAGTTTAATATAGTATAATATAAAATATAGTATAAAATGCAATGTAGTATAATATAAAGCAAAATATGATACAGTATAAATTAAAATGTAATTAAAATATATAACAGTATAATATAGTATAAAATATAAAATAGCATGCTCTAACGTAGTGTGCTATCATAGAATATACCATCAGATCACAGTTCCTGACCAGGAGCGCTTGCTCTGCACATCCAAGCATGGTTTCCCACCAGTTCAGTTCCACTGGCCAAGAAGCATTGCCGCTCAATCCCCAGAAGTTGGCCCACAGACTTCTCCCATACCTTGCCAAAACTTCCTTTCCCCAACATTTTGTGCAGGATGAAATCCTCGATTTTTAACTTCACTTGCGGAGACGGCCTTTCTGTGTTCAGCGGGGGTTCTGGACGGTGGCGTGCTTTCTCCCTCTCATCCAAGGGTGACTCCCAGCAGATGCCCTGAGGCTCTGGAAACACAAACCAGGGGCAACAAGGAAGTAAGAAACAGCGGAGGGGCGTCCTAGCTGCTCTGAGAACACGCCTTCTTGCGCTCTTCCCGCTCTGAAGCCCCACGGGGCAATAATGTGGAAAGGGGTCCCTGCGGAGCAAAGCAGCACCCCCTGTCTGTGAGCCTGGCATCTGCGGGGTGGCCTGTGTCTCTGCAAGACACTGGGGAAGAGGTCAATTTCAGAAACATCCCAATCAGCCAAGACCATCTTTGCAACAGGAACGAGCACTTTTTTTTTTTTTTGCTTTTTTGGCCACCCCATGGCATGTGGACATTCCCAGGTCCGGGGCCAGATATGAGCCACCGCTGTGACCTAAAGCACAGCCCAGGTAATGCCATATCCTTAACCCACGGTGCCAGTGGGGTATCAAATTTTGTTTCCCAGTGCTCCAGAGATGCCGCCAATCCCGTTTTGCCACAGTGGGAACTCTGGAAGGAGCACTTTTGATAATGCCAAATCATGGACAAATTGGGATTTTTAACCCAATTTGAGGAGAAATGATTCTCAGTTGCTTACATGGCTCACAGCCCACCACGTGAGGGAAGAAGAAATGGTAGCAGATCACTAAAGATCCAAATGGTGTGATTCCCACTGTGGCCTAGTGGATTAAGAAACCATGTCGTCTTCATGAGGAGGTGGGTTCCATCCCTGGCCTCAGTCAGTGGGTTAAGGATCTGGCATTGCTGCAGGCTGCAGTGTAGGTTACAGATGCAGCTCTGACCTGGCACTGCTGTGGCTGTGGTGTAGGCTGGCAGCTACAGCTCTGATTTGACCCCTAGCCTGCGAACCTCTAGGCACTGCAGTGTGGCTGTAAAAAGGTGTGTGTGGGGGGATCTGAACTGCATCATTCACCACAGTCTTTGAGTCAAGATGCTACCTGCTCTGATCACCTCTGAGACACAGTCTAGGGTCTAACTTTCTGCCCAGAGACCCTTCCCAAATCTAACCCAAACCCTTCTTTAACGAAATCTTAAACCCAGTGTCTTTCTCACCCCATGGCAGAGGAGGTGCGGAAAACCTTTTTGGAATCTTCCTCCCACTCCCTTGTAATACTTCTTTTTTTCAAATTGAAATATGTCGGACATATCACATTGGGCTAACTCAAGATGGATAATGGGGAGTTCCCGTCGTGGCGCAGTGGTTACCGAATCCAACTAGGAGCCATGAGGTTGCAGGTTCGACCCCTGGCCTCGCTCAGTGGGTTGAGGATCCGGCGTTGCCGTGAGCTGTGGTGTAGGTCATAGACACGGCTCGGATCCCGTGTTGCTGTGCCTCTGGCGTCGGCCGGTGGTTACAGCTCCGATGAGACCCCCAGCCCGGGAACCTCCATATGCTGTGGGAAGTGGCCCAAGAAATAGCAACAACAACAACAACAACAAAAGACAGATAATGTGCTAACTGATCCTTGTATCTGCTGCGAGGTCCCTAGAGAATCATCCTTCCTTGAGGTTGGAACAATGGCCTTTATTTTCTAGTCTCTCAGTTTATCTTTCACGTTCTCCCCAAGTCCCAGGAAAATAAGCACTTTCTGACATGTGCTAAAACCATTCAGGCTCCAGAATCCCAGGGTCATAGCTTCTTCCGAAGGATCCCAAATATCTGTCCAAAATGTCATAAATGTTAAGGATAGTGGGCTATCCTTCCCTTTCTAATCTTAAACTTCCCGGAAAAGTCTCAAAGGTGCAGAATGAGATGGTCTGTGGTGTTCCTACCATAGAGCTCAATGGTGGATTTGCTTCTGAGTGACCCCATTCCTTTTCTCCCCCAACCACAACCTCCCGCCACCTCCCACCCTCCTACAAAGGTTTCCTAGAGGGCCGCATTAGGGTTTCACTTCTATGGAGTAAGAGCCTCTTGGTGGCTGGGTCTGTAATCTCGAAGCAGAAAAGAATCATGGATCAGTCCACACAGATGGAGAATCTGAATCCAGGAACTCAGGGTAAGGCTGACGAAGATTAAGGATGGATGGTGAGTCCTCCGTGGATCGGGATAGCTACCTCTTTTCCCTGATGCGGGGACATACGGCAGCCTGGCTTCACCTTTGATGGAGGATGGAAGACCAATTTCAACCGGACCTTCTCTGAAGATGTGTTCAGAGTCTCTTAAGCAGCGAGCCTAGGTTACAAAGAATGAGTGAGACCACCCACTTGCCCACCCACCCACCCAGCACGGCTTGCTGTCTGTAGGCATGAGAGCCATTTCAGCTCCCTAAAAGCACAGGCTAACCCAAGCTCTCCTTTCCTCGCAGGATCCCGGGTCCTGCGAATGTCTATCGTAGTTTATGGACCAGCGGAATGAATTTGCTTCCTTCATACTTTTCTAGGGTCTAACTGGTTTCTCCTATGTTCTCTACATCCTCCAGTCACAAATAAGAATGGAAGGCCACTGGATGGAGAAATAACTTACACAGGTAATGCTATGTCTTAATGAGGGTGTAGCTGCAGATGTGAGCATGTGGCATGCTAGTAAGTAGCAAGGCAAAAGCTGCCTTAGACTCAGTGTTCTGAGGGCATTCTGTGGGTGATTCGAGCAAATAAATGCTTTTCCCCAGGCTATGTCACAGCTCTCACATATAGGTATGAAGCTGGCAATGACTCTGCAATAATTTTACCGAAACTGTTTCTCCCCCTGCTCATTTCATGAAGGATTCAAGGTCTTATAAAGATCCACACAATACAAACGCACTAAGTTAATGAATATCTCAAAGTGTGTGGGCAGTGCCAGCATGAAGGTGAAAGTCAGGGTCAAGGCAGGTGCTGGGAAATAGATGCCATGTTGCCCCATGGAGTTGCCCCAGATCAAGGAGCAATGAGATGGAATCGTCCCTGTTGAATGGAAAGTACCAGACCTTGTCCCCTAAAAGCTTCCCTACCTGTTGCGTGCTCTCGATCATTGCCAGTGCTTCAGCCATTAGCTTCTGGTTTATGCCACAAAGGTTGGCCACCTTTGTCTGGCATCTGTGATGTACGTTCATGCCACACGCTGAAAGGAAGAAGGCAACACTTGGATCAAGGGGGAGGGAACCAACGTCCACGAACTTTGTGCACGATCTGTAAATGGTGCACGTATGGCAAAGGAACAACCGGCCCTCCCTGGCCATTCTCCCAGCAGAGGGAGATACGGAGGACGGTAAATGAGGGCAGTGCTTTTACGATGCCACTGTGCGCCCGCCTCCCCGCCGGAGACAGACGTGCGCACACCAGATGCTCCTCGGCACGATGCTGGGAAATGACTCCCAACTCGAGGCAGAACCACAGCCCTGTTGAGGGGTGAAGGCTGCCACCAGGATGCATCTAGAATGTGCCCGAGCTGAGAGTAGAGAACAGACACTAGCTCTCGTTCCAGGGATGTTCCCAGCAAATAAGTTGGTAAAGAAATGCTGGGGTGAGAGGCCACCCACTCCCGCTCTAGACTGGAGCCCAAGCTTCCCCCTTTCCCCTCTAGGCTGGAGCCCAGGATGCAGCCTCAGCCTGAGCTGAGACTGAGATGACGGGATGGTCTGGGTATCTGTGCAGGGATGGGGGTGGGAGGAGGGAAAGGGGTCCAGAGACACGTTCTCACCACATGGAGAGCTGGGTTCCTTGAACGAAACAGCTCTGAGACCTACAATTCTGGAGAAGTAGCCTGATTCATTTAGTTCTCAAAACAGCAGGACAAAGGCTACCCTCTTCTTACTGTGACTGTTGCGGGGCGGGGGGGTGTGTGCCTGTGTGTCTATGTAAAGACAATTATTGCTTCATGCTGTTAGTCCTAGAAAACTCAAATTCCCCTTAAGAAACATCACCATTATGACAGAAAAAGAAGAAAAAAAGCTAATAAAGACATCCAAACACCAGCAGATGGAACTCTGATCTCTAGTCCTACCTGATCCTATAAAGGACTGTTATAATGGGATTGGGCAGGAGAAGCTATAAAATCATGCCATTGTAACCTTCTTACCTTATTATCAGCCCATTTGTGTTCAAAACCTTACACAGTGATGGACCTCAAAATAGGTGCTCACCAAATACAACTTTTATCTTCATTATTCATTACAATAAAACTTTATAGAAACACAGGTGAAATTTAGCTGTTTTCACCTTTAGTTTTAACTAGATACACAGCTCATGATAAAACAAAGCAAAACGGCATTTTCTATGTAAATAAGTATAAACTAGTGCTTGTCCCAGTATATAAGGTCATAAAAATCCATCTGAAGTGAAATATATAGTAAAGATACTGCTTATAAGGCATCTGCACTCTGAATTCTGCATCGCTAGCTCAACTCATTCCAGACTCACCCAGGGCGGCCCTTGTTCCTTCTTCCTACTCCTGACCGCAAGGCAGAGGGAGGCACTTGCAGGACTTGGCACCCTGCTCTTTAAAGCCATAGTGGATCCAGGCTCCTCTCTGATGCCAGGAAGGAAGCGCCCCGCCCACTCTGATACCATCAGAGGGCCGATACTAACCGAGAAGGTGGTAACTCCATCTCTGTGAGTGCAAACGGTCCCTCCCGATGAGCAATTTCATGGGAATTTCAGCAAAGCGGGGAAGGAGACAGGGTGGGGACAGGAGGGGCCCTGTGGGAAGGGAGTTTAGAGGATTAGGAGGAGGGCGAGTGAGGCCGAGCGGCAGAGAGGTCCAGGGGAGAGAGTGGGAGGCGGAGAGGCAGAGAAGGGCATGAGGAGGTGGCACCTTGGCTTGGGGGGCTACAGCAGGACAGAGAGGGAAGGAGATGGAGTGGAGGGGAGTGGAAGGGAGGGGAGGGGATGGGGGGGGAGGGGGCGGAGAAGAGAGGGCGGGGAGGGAGCTTGGAGGCCGGGTGAGGAAAGGGTGGGAGGGAGAAGCAAGAATGTTAGGAGAGGGCAGACCAGGGCAGGGCGTGGAGCCGTGGAACAATGCCAAGGAACCCTCACGGAAGTTCCGAGCTGCGGCATAACCCTGCTGTGGGAACCAGCTGGCCTCCGCAGGTGGGCACCCGGGCTCCAGGGAGAAAAGACCCAATCATGAGACTGTCGCAGGAACAGGGAGCCATTGGAAGGGGGATTCGACTGTCTCCATCCTCTTTGTCGGAGCAGAACACTCTGAAATGACCTCCTGCCCGTGAGCTCCAGAAGATGCTCTATAACACCCCGCCCACCTGAGCACACACTCCTGAACAGGTGCAGGAGGTCGGGAGGAGAGCGCAGGGTGGACCCCGGCCACTTGTGGGTTTGTCTACAGTCATGACGCGAAAGCCTCACCCCTCCTGCCTCCGTGAAGGTATCACGCCAGCCTCCACCAGACATGGGGAGGCAGCTGGGATGAGGACAAGGAAGCTGCTCAAGGTGACCTTCCTCCTTAAGGCCCCCAACAGTATCACTTAGAAGATGTGTATGGCCTAAATGATGGCGCTGTCCAGAAGAAATCAAGCAACAGCTATGTTTAATAATTTAAAGTGAAAAGGTCCCTGACAAGCCAGGAACCTCTGTTTTGAGTAGGTTCTCTGGCCTCTGTCCCACCCTCAGCCCCACGAAAAAGGCACAAGTGCCTTGTTAGTTCTTGCTGGAATTGTTCCTACCTCCTCAGCCCAGCATCTCCGTTCCTAAAGGTTACTGCCTTAGCAACCTGGACTTTGAGAGAAAGAAGGCCTGCTTTGCTTTGTCTCAGGGTTGGGCTGAATTCCTTGATGGGTAGAAGGCGGCCAGTCTGGGTTCTGCCGACAGGCTGCCCGCAGGAACCATCAGAGTCCAAGCTGGGCTGGGCCCCTTCCTGTGTGCTGGGGGTCCCCACCACACATCGGGGACAGGGGACAGGCTCTCCAGCTGAAGTCACAGGATTCTCTCTGGGCCGGACCCCCCACCAGCACAGCTGGGCTTGCTCCCCAGACAGAGCCACAGGCAGAATGGTACTTGCTGATGCAAAGTGAGTGGCAGGGACCCAGCTGGAGATGCCAGGGGCAGGACCCGTCAGAAGAAAATGCTGCCTTCTTCCCCCCACCCCCGGCCCCAGAGCAGGTACCCCAGAAGGCGTCCGGCCAGGAGCCATGACAGCTGACCTCTGTCAACTGCACACCTCTCTGAGGTGTGAGCAACAGGGTGGTGGCAGGGAAGGAAAGAGCAGCAGAGGTTTGCTGTCCAAGCTTCTCCCTCACGGTGGCAGCACTCTTCAGGGCTGGATGGAGAAGCCCGTCGGCTCCTTCCTCCGTCCCTCCTTCATCCTGTCCATCCAAGCTGCAAACCCACCCCCAGGGGTTCCGCGTGGGTCCAAGCCCTTTGCCCGCGGGACTCACCATCGCACTTGAGTCCCTGCCTGGCCAGGCCCCACAGCAGGGTCCCGCAGTGCTCGCAGAAGGTCGGGCTCTTGTAGTTGTAGACCTTGAATCTATGTGGCATGTCGATCTTGAACCTCTCTTTGTGGAACTGCAAGAGGAGGAGAGCGTGGGACGGTGCGCGTGTGCCCAGGGCCCCCTTCTCGGGTCCCAGCAGGTGCTTGAGCACGGCACAACAATTAAAGCACTGGAATGCTGCATGCTGGAAACTGGAATTTTTACTGGTCAAGGCTTAGAGTTGTGTTCAAAGACAGGGAGCTCTTCCCTCTCCTGGGTCAAGGGCAAGGATGCGAGATACGCCCATCAGGTAGCTGGAGATGGTGGCGGTGTTCCCACATATGGGTTAAGAGTTCAGGGAGAGGAGACCAGGGTTACTTATTTACATGGGAGCTCAGTAAACATACCTCCCTGCTTTACTGTAATGTCAGTGTGTCCTTTTCTCTTTCAGCCTAGAACTAGCGAATTAACCTTTGGAAAATGCTCTATCATGGCTCCTCTAGAGGCACTGGTTTGTGAGTGTGTGAGCTGAAAGTGGGAGCGTTTTCACCCTCGTTATACATAAACCAGGGAGGCAAGAGGTCCCTAATGGTTCGCCAGGTGCTGTGAACAAACGTATCATGCATATTACCTTTTTTTTGTTGTTCTTTTTAGGGCCACACCTACAGCAAATGGAGGTTCCCATGCTAGGGCACAAACTGGAGCTGCAGCCACAACGCCAGATCCAACCACAGCCACAGCAATGCCAGATCCAAGTCGAGTCATGTCTGCAACCTACACCACAGCTCAAGGCAAAGCTGGGTCCCTAACCCACTGAGTGGGGCCAGGGAGCGAACCCGCATCCTCATGGTTACTAGTCCAGTTTGGACCCACTGAGCCACAACAGGAACTCCACGTGTGTTCTCTTTAACAAGTGTGATATCTTGTGCAATCCTCTAAATACCTCATTTGAAGGAGCCTCTGCTGGCATCCTGACTTGACAGACGGGCAGGTTCAGGACAGAGAAGCCAAGATACTTGTATAGGACACACAGCCATCGAGCTGGGGTATCTCTGAGCCTAGCCCCTCTTTCACCATTAGTGCTCTCTCTCTCAAAATAATTGTGATGATTTAAGGCATGGGGAGAGGGGAGCAGACAGAGGGCTGCTGGTAGTTGATATAATGCAGATTTTCTTACAGCGTTCCAGAGTTTAAATTCTCCCTTTTAATCGAACTTAGGACACGAACAACAACAAAGCAGGCATTTTGATTCCTGGTAAGAACACCAATATTCTCATGCAGCGTAAAAAGTTTTCTTTACTTGAGACTTACAGTCTCTACAGAAAGCTGTAATTAATTCATTTGAGAACGTGCAAGGAAAGCAACCAACTTCATTAAAGGGATACCCATTGGTGCTGTGGATACTGGTTAGCACTCAGTCTTTAGAACAGCTTAAAAATCACCCAGCACTTACTGGAGACATGTCCAACCAAGAAAAAATGCCTTTCGGAACTCCTATTTCATACAAACGTTTCCACATAAATAGGACCCACTGATGTCAAGGTCCAGGCTGGAAGATTTCAATTTCAAATCTTGAAGCCAAGTCCACATGGTTCAAGTTCCATGTGAGGAAGACTTTAGATGTGTACTTTCTAGCACGGCAGTCACTTACCTTCGAGGACCAAGGGTACGCTTGGCAAGGTGCTGAAAAGAGGTGCTGTAGGTATGAAATACACCCTGGAGTCTGAGGACTTTGTGTGAAAAAATAATGTAAAATATCTCAATGTTTTATATTGATTACATATTGAAATGCTAACATGGGCAGACTGGGTTAAGGTATATAGTTAAGATTAATTCCACCTTTTGCGTTTTCCTTTAATAGGATACTACAAAAGTTTAAAATTATCCTTGCAGTTCTCATCCTAGTTCTACTGGACATGGGCCATGGAAGTTAACAGTCACACTTACAATTTGTGATTTTTCCAGGAAAGCTAACGGCATCGAGTAAAGAGACAGAGGGTACACAGGGAAGTGGCCCTTCAGTTTAAACAAACAAAAGCACTGGTCTGGGAGATTGAGATCTGAATTTTAGTCCCAGATCCATCACTTACAGGTGGCTGGCTTTGGACAAAAGACTTTAACCTTTCCGAGCCTTAGCAGAGTCATTTGTAATAGGACAGTATCCCTTTCTGACATGAATTTTTAAAGAAACACTACTCTGAAAAACTCAATCCATGTGCCGTCTCTTGGCCTGCCCCTTTGCTGGAGAAGATTGCACACTGGGGCAGTCTGGTACCTTCCTACCCTCCAACTCCAACGGATGGGCTCAGCAAGCCTGCTGTTCTTATGGAATCCCTTTGCTTTTCCATCTTTGAGATGATTATTTTCCAGGTCCTCCTTTCTCCTCAGAGCCACCTGCTGCTTTCTCATCCTTCTTCCCCTGGTCCTCAGACCTCATGGAGGACCTACGTTGTCCAAGGGAAGCCCCCTCATCTGTCTACCCCCTGCCCTGTCTTCAAACCTACCTTCACCTGCAACCTTCTCCTCCTACTCCCTTCCTGTCCACCAGTGGCTCCTCCCTGCGGGCTCTGGACCTCTTGCACTCCTGCCAGGATGGACCATTTGGCTTGCCCCTATCTCTCCAGCTTCACCTGCCTCCCTTCCCCAGAAAGTCTGACTTGTCCCCAGATGATACATCTCAAAGGTCATTCTGAAAGAAATATGGGCTTCTCAATGTAAGAATGATACTTCTGTCATCATCCATGTAAATGCTCCCATCTGTATTTAATAACCACCCACCTCTTTTTAATTTTTTTTAAAATGATAGCTGCCATACAGCTGAGCTGGCTTCATGAACAGAGCCAGAGTTGGGCCAGTTTACTTCTTTATTTTTAAATTGTAAAGTACATTATTAGGTTAGTACAGCATACATTTATATGATAAGAATATTTCTATGAAAACCTTATAAAGTTCTTTTTTTTTTGCTTCCATCTTTTTTTTTTCTTTTTTAGGGTTGCACTTTCAGCATATGGAAGTTTCCAGGCTAGGGGTCAAATTGGAGCTGCAGCTGCTGGTCTATACCACAGCCACAGCACTGCTGGATCCAAGCCACATCTGTGATCGACACCACAGCTCATGGCAGCACCGGATCTTTAATCCACTGAGTGGGGCCAGGGATTGAACCTGCATCCTCATGGATAGTAGTTGGGTTTGTGACCCAATGAGCCACAACGGGAACCCCTGCTTCAATCTCTCTCTTTTTTTTTTAATATAGTTGATTTACAATGTTGTGTCAATTTCTGCTGTACAGCAAAGTGACCCAGCCATACATATGTACTTTTCTCTCATACTATCTTCCATCATGTTCTCTCCCAAGAGACTGGATACAGTTCCCTGTCCTATACAGCAGGACCTCATTGCTTATCCATTCTACATGTAACAGTTTGCATCTACCAACCCCCGCTCTTTAAATGTCTCTCTACATGTTGATGCCATGAGGCTTGTTGTCACATGATGGATCAAAACTGTGCTTTCTGGCCACTTTCTAAGGAATTTTTCTGAAAAAGGTAGACTCATTAAGATGCTTCTTGTGCTTTCTTATTCATCCCCAAGTCTGGATCGCAGTAACAATCATCATAGAAGAGGAAAGGGTTTTGGGGTACTGGGATGCACTGAAAAATTTAAAGGCTCAAAAGTAGGCATTATTAACAAGCATTAGCGGGCTGTAAACTTTAACATCAGGGTAAAAATTATCAGATGGAATCTAGATCCATACATACCATGGTTTCTCGGCTGTTGATAGCTGATCCTGTGCATTTTGCAATAACTTTATCAATACACTTCTTGTGAATTGCTGCATTACATTCTGAAAAGAAAAGACTATAGCTTGAGATTTTCAGAAGTTCAGGGACACCTCAACAGAAAAGAATGATGATAATACAACAGAAATCTTTCTTACTTACGTCGACACTGGTAGCCCTGTTTGTTCAGGCCCCTGCAATAAAGCACATGATTGAATATTTATACAGACCTTTGAGTCAAGAGTGGTACCAAGAACATTTAAAAGATGAAGAAGATCTTGTAGCATCCTCCTATCACAGAGCATTTCCTGATCAGCAGCCCCGGTCTGTTACTGGCCAAGAGTGCTAACATGTATTTTTTTTTTCAATTTACACTGCTTTGTTAAAAGTCTGATAATTACATAAGTGAGAAGTTGCTGAGTTCCCTCCCATTCACGTATCTTCCAAGCAAACATGTAGCAACAAATGTGCCCAAGGTAAAAATGGATCATGGGCTCCTAGTAGCAAAATTGCACATCTATGCTTAGAAATTCATTGTCTCACTAAGCTCATTATAGGTAAGGAAAGCTATCTGTGTAACATTAACTTTCTCTTTGAAGTATCCGAGAATATTTGCAACTAATAAACTGTCCAGCTTAAGACCAATTCCTGAGTAATATTCCCTCTTACAAAGGAAGGAAGTTTAAGTCATTAGACAAAAGCAGTTGATGGAAATCCATCCAGAGTCTATTTGACCCTTGGCTACCCTGGTGGAGCTGGGCTTGTGCATGAATGGATTCTGCAATAGCCCAGAAGAGAGAATACCCCCTAAGAGGTGAGGTGGCTGAGACCAGAAAGAAAGGCCATTTCAAGTCTCCACTCTACCATAGCCTTCGCTGTGTGGTTACTGAGGCTTGAACCAATCTCGGTTCGAGGGCTGTTAAGACCCCCAAGAGTCTTGTAAACATCTCAACCCATTAGCTCCAACGGGCAAGTGCTGCCTTTTGCAGACATTACTACTGGCACAAGCTGGGCTGGCGAGGTGGTGGCAGTTTCAACTGTAAAACTACTCACGGTAAAGATATCTCCTCTTCTGTCCCTCCCCACTCACCCCATGAGCCTCCCATTTAATTAGAAATGAAAGTCCTTGCAACCGTTTCCTGAGGGAGCTAGTAGCTTCCTCGCTCTACTCTACCGGAGCCAAATTATGAAAATACCCTCGAGGATCACAGCCTCTGAGCCTTCTCCATCCACGTAAGACCACTGCAGACTCTTGGCTAGGGCTTATTCCAGGACGGCTGCCAAGGCAGAGCATGCCGGGCCTGATGGATAACTGAAGCTTGGAGGGGAAGGCCAAGTTACCGTACCAGACAAACTCATGGCAGACGGAGCAAAAGGTGGGTTGTGGGAAAAAGGTGGCGGTGAACTCGTGACACTTGACATGGTGGACTTTGGCCTGTTTGATGGCTCCTCGGCGGTGATGCAGAGCAAAGAAGCCTTCGGTCTCAAATTCACCCATGTCCTTTGTGTCTGTGGGAAGAGGACAGGGAGCAGAGTGACATTCTGCAACAGGGCTGTCACTGCGGGGGTGAGCAGGGGTGAGGGGAGATGGAGGAGGGATGGAGATGGACAAGGAGGTCAACAAACACCGAGGTCCGAATGATCCCAAGTACTTACTAAGGTTGGTACAATACTGAGGGACCTTCCTTCATCCCGTAACAGAATTATCATTGAAACAATGAGGCTGGACTACTGGCCCCCATCCTTCACTCCCCTTTCACAGCACTGAGCTATCCTCTCTCAACGTTTAACACCAGAAGTCAGAACTTTGAAGGTATTTATCAACTTCTCCTGTTCACTGTCAGTGATGAGTCAGCCAGAAAAGGCAGGAAGTGGCAAATACTCTTCTGCCTGTAATTCTAGAGAATGATGTGGTTACTGGCAGCAACCTGGAAATGACATTTTTTTTTAGGTCCCAGGATGCTTTGCATCAGGTTGTTTATGGACACAGTAAAGTGTGTAAGAGTAGACAGGAGGGAGCTGGCCAGACATGGGAAGGCGAAAGAACTTTGGGGAGTTGTTTATACCCTGGTTCCTTGTGGCCATACTAATCAGAGGCACCAGCCACAGACTGTGTTGGTCACTGTGGAAAGGGCCAGAGATGAACAGATCCCTGCCTTTTTTTTTTTAACTGTCTAGGTAATCCTGGATGTTACCTAGTCATCTAAATCAAATCATCACATTCACATTCCACAGTTCACACTGGGCTCTGGACACTGGAGCAGATACTTTGGATATTAAGTGTCCACAGTGCCCTGTGCTCAGATGACATCTTCCCAAAAAGGCTGGCAGAATTCTGCGAACACTAGTGAGAAGAATAGCCCTGGCTGAAGCCCAAGTCCAGAGAACACACATGATAGCAAGGCAGCCATGGTTAAACACCATGGTGGAAACTCCAGCGTGGGGGAGAGTATGACATGGCAAACAAGAAAGAGGTAATAAAAATAATCATAAATGCTAAAATAAGAATTTAATGATGATAATTCCTAGGATTATAAGTAGCTTGAAGATTCTTGGATGGCTTATTCTATTTGTTTTCTTTTTCAAAATACAAAAAATTGGAGGTTTAACAAGAATAAGGTGCTCATATTTCACAAATACAAAGTTAACAATATTTGAACTAAATTATTTCCACTCTGGCTAAGCCATGGTAGAGGCTGACAACGCATTTGTGGCAAATGTTCCTGCCAAAGTACCTTATTTTCTACACCCCTTATCAGGCAAGGCTAGAAACACGGGTGGACAAAGGTGGGATGTGCAGGTGGAGACCTCTCCCCAGGACTCAGCCTGGTCCCAGGACACATTCTGGGGCTAAGATCTTCCCTACAGTGGTCCACCATACAGAACAATGTCCATTTAGTAGGTTTGTTTTATGGAAATGCCAAACTCCCAGCTAAAAAGCATTCCTAATACAGAGTTCCTTAGATAAGGGCTTAATACTTTCCCTAAAACTTCAAAGTCAGGCAGGTCAGGTCTTTTTTATAAGAAACTGGGCTGGAAATAAACTAGGCCTGGTGAATAAGGGATTAAATTTAGGGTCACTGAGGCAACTGCTTTCTTCTTCCACAAGTTCTAGTTTAAGTGTAGAGATCTATTTACAACTTGTGACTGATATAGCAGGTCATTTGTCAGTAAGATTTGACTCATTTCTATTTTGGTCCAGATGAAATGAAATAAAGCATACATTTACTTTTAAATTCAGGGATGGAAGTGAATTATTCTGGGACCCCTATCTGTAGTACTGTAAACAATTATATGTATATATAAAACATATATAACAATATATAATAATGTATATAGTCTTCTATACAAACTATTTTATGTACATAATAGTACACTCTATATATTAACTCCATGGAGTTATATTTAAAATACATACAAATATGACATAGTCTGTGTATTTGAATATAGTATTGTACATTTAAAAGTGTCAAGAATGCTAGAAATGAATTCATTCCCTTATTCTTTCCTGTGATTTCCTTTATCCTCTGACTATTTCAATTATTCCAAGGATGTAAATGTTTAAAAACTCAGAATTTTAAAAATTCCTCCGGGGCAGAAGAGCGGGAAGAGAATGCAGGAAGAACCAGCTGTATCCTCAAGTGCGGAGACTCACAGAAGTCACGGTAATGACATGTAAGCAGGGGGTAAAACGGAAACATACTGAGCAGACAACCTTCGGCAGAAACAGCTGATGGATTAATGTGGGAGGTAAAGGAAAAGGAGGGGATAAAAATTACTCCCAGGTTTCCGAATAAGTGGAGTTATAATTAAGGAAGCGAATACAGGGGAATAGGTTACTGGCAAAAATGATAAGTATAATTTTTGGACCGACTGAATTTAAGTGCTGGTAGACACTCGAGTTGGAGGGATCAATGGAGAGGTCAAATACTCAAGTCTGAAACAGAGGAAGGTTAGCTATCAACATGGACTTGTAATGGACTCATCTGGATGACTTTTTCTCACAAAGCCTTGGAGGTGTCTTTTTTTTCCCTTGGCCATGCCCACCGCATGTAGAAGTTCCCAGGGCAGGGACTGAACCTGTGCCACAGCAGCAACCTTAGCTGCTGCTGTGACACTGCTGGATTCTTAACCCACTGTGCCGCAAGGGAATTCCTTACAAAGCTTGGGAGAGGAAGGGGAGGATGCCAGGTTTGGAGATCACAACATCTCTGGTGGAGGAGGGTGCTCATGAGAGCAGAGTTCTGGCTAGACAGGTAGTCAGGCCAGAAGTGGGCTAACAAGTGGCTGCAAACAAGAAACTAGATCCAGGTAAAGTCTAGTGTTTACCGGGTGGAAGGGAGGGAAGAACTGACAGGAATGGAAGATGAGCTCTGAGAGAGGAAGGTCTGACCCTTTGTCCTGAATGGTGAAGGATTCTGCATCCCCAACTGTGGCGTGCTGGTAGGTAACTGAACAGATAAAGAAAAGTGTAGGGAAGTGTGAACATCTGAGGTGGGGGGACTGGATGGTGCATGTGAACATTGAAGCTAGCAAGAGTGATGGTGGGAAAGCAGAGTAAGAAAAGAGAAAGTGATTCTGGCAAAGAGAACTCTCCATCACCAGTGGAGATTTTTAAAAGAGTGACTTGGGTGCTGAGAGCATGGACCAATTACTTCCCTGTGAGGAAAAGGAGGGGAAGATGGTATCTCAGGGTGGAGGCATGGCTAGAGTGTGGAGTGTGAAGCTGCCCTTTAAGGGTGCAGGTGAGAAGATGCTATTGCAAATGTTATCTGACACTGATCTCTTACCCCCCATTCATTTGCTTTCCTTCCCCATCTCCTCTGCTACCTACTCCCATTACAAATTTCCCAGTCCAAGTATTTTGAGAGATGGTGTCAACATTATTTCCCTTCATTCAACTTTTGTTTTTAAAGAATCTCAAAGCATTGCGACGATGCACTTAGAATGGACACCCCTTTTCACCCACACTGCCATGGAATCTTGTTCTTACTTTCTTTTCTTATGGACTCTTTCTATTGTTTCATTTCCATAACCATACCCCTGGACCATATTCTAATCACCTACCCATGGCATAACTGGAATTTTATAGGCTTTCCTATATCCAGTCTACTTCCTTTCCTAAATCTGTTCCTTACTCAAGTACAATTTCCCCCAAACACCGCTTCTGTCACATCACGTCCTGCTCAAGAACACTGCAGTGGCCCTTGTTGGTGACTTCCCCAAGCTACACGTCTCTCTCATCTGCTTTCAAGACCTCCAGTATCTGTCTTTGATTCTTCATTCTGATCTTTGTGGGGGCTACTGGTCTACCTAGACTGGTTCTTTTCATAGCCCTCTGGCCATTCATATTTTTTGCTCAAGTCTACAATTTTTCTTCTCCTGGGAGGTTATCCATCTTCTTTGCAAATCTCAACTCTGCCTATCTTTCAATGCCTGCAATATGGAATTTTCTGAAATGAAGATAACCTTGATTAATCAGTATTTATGTGGTTTAGGATTTAATTCTTCTCTAATTATTTAGTCTGTACCACTTCTCCAACCAGGGTTTAAGTTCCCCGAGTGTAAGAATTCATGTTTTGGTTTCCTGAATCATTCAGAAAAATATTTTTCTTTTTTCTTTTTGTCTTTTCCAGGGCCACACCCATGGCATATGGAGGTTCCCAGGCCAGGGGTCTAATCAGTAGCCTCTGGCCTATGCCAGAGCCAATGCAATGTCAGATCCTAGCCACATCCGCAACCTATACCACAGCTCACGGCAATGCCGGATCCTTAACCCACTGAGTGAGGCCAGTGATCAAACACACAACCTCATGTTTCCTAGTCGGATTTGTTTCTGCTGCACCATGATGGGAACTCCCAGAAAACTATTTCTTATATGTAATAGTAAGCAATCTTAAAAATGAATGATATGCTATACTTTTGGTCCTCAATAAGGAATTTTCTAGTTGGGTTTTCCTGTAATATTGATTGTTAAAAACTAGGGGTTTTTAAGAAATACATAAACATTTATAGGTGGAGTCTCAATTTGAGGTCTAGACATAAAATTTTAAATACTACCAAGTTTTATTCCTCAAAAAACCTTCTTGGGCTTGTGTAATTATTCTTAGTGAAATAGCATTGCTTTTCCACACCTGAATTTGCTCTCTAAGACAAAAATTTAAGTTCCATAATAATAGGATGAATAACCACGGAATTGTCTTCAAAACAGTGATCTTTAAGCCTTTTACCAAAAAAAAAAAATTTGCATTCCAATGGAAGACTTTCTTCAATTTATATTGTATCACATTTCAACTAATAGAGTACACTTTCTCTTATTTGAGGAATTCATGTAATACAGGTATTACCATTTAGGCCAGTACTTTCATTTTAATGCAAGCCCATTTATTCAGCTGTCTTATGTGCATGCTATATTATCTGGCTGATTCAAAAACAGTACAATGACAGGTACTATATATCTAGTCTCCACAACAAACAAGAAGAAAAGTTCATATGGTATTTTTTCCTTTCTTAGGATTTTTTCTTCTTAAAAATAAAGTTTTATTATGGAGAATTTTAAATATACACAGAAGTTGAGCAAATTCTGTAATTAATTTCCTAGGGCCAATCATCCAGCTTCAACAGTTACTAATCCATAGTCACTGTCTTCCAATGTACCCCATCTGCCCCCCCAACCCTGTGCCAATGGCTATTTTGAAGCAAATCCCTGATATCATGGTATCTCATCTACCAACAGTTCAGGCTATATCTTAAAGGCAAGGGCCCCTTAGAAAAATAACCACACTATCACCGTATCAATAGCAATGCCTCAATATCAGCAAATATCTGGTGAATGGTCAAGGTCCCCTCATTTCCTCATAACATGTTTTTCTAAGGTATTTATTTAAATGCAGACCCAAAGCAATTGCGTATGTTCTGCAAAACCCCAGAAACCACCACAAATCTCCAAAACTAAAAACTTGCTTCTTGGGAGGAAAACTAACCTAGGAAAAAGTGAAATCAGTTTCTTCTGATTTCAGTGCGTTCACAGATTCACCCTGGGGATGAAGATCTTATGAGTAGGAGCACTTGATTCACTTAAACAGCCCTTTGTCAATGCGCTATAAATGCGGCCAAAGGACCTGAGGAGCTGTCACAGGCGCCACGCACACGGCTTGTACATGTCATTCTGTGACCAGCGTCTATGTGTGAGGTAGGACTGAAACTCTTTCGCGATGCACTTTTTCCTAAAAGGATTTGACAACTCGAAACGTTCACATGTTGTTACTACAGAGTTAAGGAAAATATTTATCTGTTTTCTATTTCATTTGCATTTTCCTGGTGGTGTGACAACTTATTACTTCACCTCATTTATATGCAGACAATGTGTCCACACACAGTGACACAGAAGCAGAGCCTTAGGGGTATTTACATTAAACCCCAAAATGAAAATACAAAAGGCTAGAAATGCACTGGGCATATGAATTCACACCGTTTAAAAACTTAGGGTTACTTGGGGTGGGGGAGGGGTCAAATACAAAGTTGGGATTAATATGTACACACTATTATATATAAAATAGGTAAGAAGGGCCTATTGTATAGCACAGGGAAATTGCAATACTGTATAATCATCAATATGGGGAAAAGAATCTGAAAAGGAATGGCCATAGAGATGATTTCCTCGGCTGTCCACCTGAAACCAGCACACCTGTGACTCAACTATATTCCAATAGAATTTTTAAAATAAATCAGTAAATCATTCTGGGAGTTCCCATCATAGCTCAGGGGTTAATGAATCCGACTAGGAACCATGAGGTTGCGGGTTCAGTCCCTGGCCTCGCTCAGTGGGTTAAGAATCTGGCGTTGCCGTGAGCTGTGGTGTAGGTCGCAGACGCGGCTTGGATCCTGCATTGCTGTGGCTCTGGCGTAGGCCGGTGGCTACAGCTCCAATTCGACCCCTAGCCTGGGAACCTCCGTGTGCCGTGGGAAGCGGCGCTAAAGACAAAAAGACCAAGATAATAATAATAATAATAATAATAATAAAATAAAATAAATCATTCTGTTTCCCCCCCACACACACAAAACCCTGATGCTCTAAATGTTTTCTATTTCTATGCTTATCTGGCCCCACATAGCAGAGGTTCAACTCATGCTTGGGCACCACTGGGAATTTTAAGAGAATTCCCTGTGCTGCCCTTTTCTTTGTTGTCGGAAAAGTGAAATACGTCGCATAGGACATGACATGCCC
The DNA here is from genome assembly GCF_016906955.1 of Phacochoerus africanus. Taxonomy (NCBI): domain Eukaryota; kingdom Metazoa; phylum Chordata; class Mammalia; order Artiodactyla; family Suidae; genus Phacochoerus; species Phacochoerus africanus. The sequence continues at coordinate 69,783,698 of NC_062555.1, read as the reverse complement.
CCTCACCCCCAAACAGGAATAAGAAATGCCACTTGCCACTCATTTCCAGAAAGTATCTTGCGTTCATTAGCATCCGGCCTTGCGGTTTCAGCTCTAACTGGGGAGGAAGGAAAGAAACATGGGTCAGAACGGGAGACCGGGGCTGAGCAGGACGCATCACGACGGGCGAGTCTGGGAAGGGGAGCTGCCTGGGCTGCACCCGAGCCCCACTCCCCTTCGCTTAACTCACTCCCATTGTCATCAGGACAGCGCAGCACCTATGAACAGAGCCCTTCTTTTAGTAAAACTCCTCAACAACTCATTCATTTGCCCTGGAGACAGATCATAACTGCCTTAAGGAGAAAGCCAAACTCTGCTTCTGTCTCCATCTGGTTTTCCTGCCCTCCCTGCTGCTTATGCGAAGGGCTGTCCTATAGCGTAGATTCAGATCTTGAACATGAGGGTCGGACGAGGTCACCTGGAAAACACATAGGTTCCTGTTGGAAGGAAAGAGAAGTCCTGCTTTGCGGTACGTGGATACACCTGCCTCTAGGTGAATCGGGGTTTAAATGGGAGTCGCCTTTTTCTTTCACAAGAAGAGCCTGTTTCCTTTGGAAAGTGCTGGGTGATCTGCTACTGGAAATTCTACTGAGATTGGATGGACCTAGAGATGATTGACCTAAATGAAGCCAGACAGAGGAAGATAAATGCCACATGATATCGCTTACACGGGGAATTTTAAAAAAAGGTGGAGATGAGCTTATTTCCAAGACAGAGAGAGACGCACAGACAGAGAAAACAGACTTATGGCTACCAACGGGGAAAGAGGATGGGGGTATAAATTAGGAAGCTGAGATGCACACACACACACTAGTGTATATGAAATAGACAACCCACAGGGACCTACTGTATAGCTCAGGGAACCACGCTCAATATTACCTCACAACCTGTAAGGGAAAAGCAACTGGAAGTAGCATGTCTACATATCTATCTATGTATCTGAATCGCTGTGCTGGACACCTGAGACTGATATGATGTTGTAAATCATCTATGTTTCCAATAAAAAACTTTTTAGGGGCTCCTGCCATGGCTCAGTGGCAACCAACCCAACTAGTTTAGTATCCATGAGGACGTGGGTTTGATCCCTGGCCTCGTGCAGTGGGTTAAGCATCTGGCGTTGCCATGAGCTGTGGTGTAGGTCACAGACGTGGCTCGGATCCCGCGTTGCTGTGGCTCTGGTGTAGGGTCCTCTGATTGACCCCTAGACTGGAACTTCCATATGCTGCATACGTGGCCCTAAAAAGCAAAAAAAGAAAAGAAAAAACCCCGAAAAACTTTAAAAATTAGATTGATCCGGGAAGGGATTAAAAATCTATTTCAGCATCATTATGTAGAAGGGACCAGACAAAGTGACCTTTTAAGACACGATACAGGAAATCATGCGATGTGACATAAGGGGGAAAATGGTAACGTCTGAGATAACCTGACCATGACCAATAATATACTAAACTAGAACACCTTGCTGTTAACATGCTAAAAGGAATACAAAGGTGAACTGAAGGTCATTGTTGAGCATCACACCCATGTATCCATGAGTAACCAGAATGATTGAAAAATTGTAAGAAGTGTCTGGTTGAACTCAGGATTGAATATGCGTCATGGCTAAATCATTCGCCGGCTGTGCGACCTTGTGCTTGTCACACAGGTCTAAAGATCTCTGAGAAACTGACATCACAGGGATGCCTATGTCACAGCATCCCTACAATTAGGGTTCTATGACGTGACAAGCTTGTACTGCTTGGTTAACTACATATTCTCATGCAAGCTTACACAGATTAACAGAAAGAGACGTGCTTTCAACATCAGATATGCACCACCATTCCCTGCATTAAGGACTAATACATATGGAGGCAAACAGAAAACTAGAAGAACAAGGGAAAGAGGGATTCTTCTCAACGGAAGTGAGAAAAACTGGTACCAGGTGACTGCAACCTGATCAATCTTCAGGAACTAGTGGTGATGGAGGAAATTAAACCACTGTGCTGCTGGAAAAAAACACATCCATAGAAAGGCGTATTCCATCGTGGGTTTTTTTTTTTTTTTTGTCTTTTTGCTATTTCTTGGACCGCTCCTGCGGCATATGGAGGTTCCCAGGCTAGGGATCAAATCGGAGCTGTAGCCGCCGGCCTATGCCAGAGCCACAGCAACTAGGGATCCGAGCTGAGTCTGCAACCTACACCACAGCTCATGGCAACGCCAGATCGTTAACCCACTAAGCAAGGGCAGGGACCGAACCCGCAACCTCATGGTTCCTAGTCGGATTCGTTAACCACTGCACCACGATGGGAACTCCCTCCATCGTGTTTTTGAGAGTGAGGAGGAGATCCCCACATCACAGTGAAAACCATGATAAAGAGAAGGAAAATCTTAATGTTCGGAGATGGAATCATTTCTTTGGAGGTGAGAGGCAATGCTGAGAATGCCATTAAAAAAAAATAGAAGCTAATGTTAAGAAAGCAGACTTCAGGAGAAGCAATGGAAACTGTAAGTCTAGTGCAACCTGCTGACCCTTAAACATTACAAATACAAGTGAACTGAGAAATAACCTTGAAAACAACAAAAGTAGAAAATGTCGGGAGACTGCTCAGTAGTCCAATGAGGACCTGAGGGCCACCAAGGGCTTATGCCTTGATAATCCCTATATGCAAAAAAATGGGACACGTCCGGTGAGGAGAACAACAGAAAAAGTCTAGGCAAGAATCAAATGCAACTTTGAGACATATAAACAGAAAAGCTACCTGTTTGCCAGTGATGCCTAACGAAAGAATTCTTAAAATCATTATCTTTCATTAATGGAAAGGGGAATCAAGCAGCATGCTACTTCAAAAATTAGGGATTTGGTGACTTTTCCTTTTTTTTTTTTTTCTTTTTTGAAATGAGGCAGAAAGTGGAAAATACATGGGAAGGGGGGAAACACTGAGAAACCCTTTCTCCAGTTTCTCTCTTCTTTCTCTGAGCCTAACCCAGCGCTCCCATGATTCAAGGGCACTTACAGCCTCCACCGTGAGCCACCTGGTTGGTATAAACCTTTGACACAAAGTCACATACCTGTGACATTACCCACCTACTGAACCTCTCCTACTTGCATAGCCAGCAACCTGAGAGGAATCCTGTGTCCATGTCCCTCTCCCCAGGCTGAGCCCTAACTAAATGATCCCCTAAACTAAACGACCCAAACTCATCTAAGCATGGGGATCTTTAAGAAAAACTCCTGCTGTATCTTTAAAGATTACTTTTGTGACACAGATACATATACGTTCATAAAAAATACCTTTTTTGAGGTGAAAAATACACAGCTGACACAAAAATCTAGGTTTTAGTCTTGCATCATTCCCATTTCGAACCCTGCAACTTGAAAATCTTTTGGCTGGAGTTCTTAACCATCTGAGTTGTAAGAAGCAGAAGGCGTCTCCTCCTTTGCATATGCAATAGAGACTTTTGAGAACAGTTTCTGGGTTTCGGGCCATGTAAAAGCAGTTTTTACGAGTATATTTTCTTTAATTTTCATACCCCAGAAATGTCCACTAGAATTTTTTATGCTTTCACATTATATTCCTCCCTTTAACATTTCTGAACATTCGCTACCAAAATAGTTACGACCTAAGTTTTCAAAAACTTGGTGCAGTAACACCGATTGTGTATAATGTACTTTTGAGAGCAAAGCAAGCTCAGCTGAACACATGATGGCTACAAAAAGCTCGAAGGATCAAGAGACCAAACATTAAATCAATCTTTGTTCTCTCTTCTCACTTTTTTACCCATCATCTTATCTAAGATATCAAGATACCTATGTGATACCTTGATAAATACACCACAGGTAGGTTCTAAAGGTATGGGACATTTCTGATGTTTCTGAGCTGACTTTAACAGGTATAAATCAGAAACGGCTCTTCACAGCCTAAGAGCCTTCTTCCCCTTACATAAGCATCAGAGGGATTTGAGTATGTCAGCCCCTTCTACATCCACATGAACAGTCACTGTCATTATTAAGCCACCGATAGATACGGAAGTAGGAGGGCATTTACTCAAGGCCAGCATATTAAACCTGTAGGATGGCACTGAGATTTTGACCTAGCCTTCAGCTACTGTGGTGCTTACCAGTTAGTGGGATATGCACTTTCCATAAAGCTCACGGCTCGGATGCTTACCCATATTTCTGTCTTGCCGTTGTTCTTCCTGCATCTCTCTGCCAGCGAGTAGAGCTCCACAGTGGTTTCAGAGATGAGGTCCACATTTTTGCCCTTCACAATGATCTGCATGACTCGTCCTTTGTTGATGTGGGCGTCGAAGGTGCTGTCCCACGGCGGGTACATGGTGGGCTTCTTCTGGACATACATCTGCCCATTCTCTAGGAACAGAAAGAGATGTCCTTGCTACCCCTTTGGCTGGCTCTGGGGAGGAACTCAACAGTGGCACCTACTCCCTCTGCTTGCTAGGATATACATCTGCTAGGAAGAAGGATGGTACCTAAAACAATCAGAGACAACACAGGACAGAATGAGACTACTCCAAGGTCTACAGGCAAGGTCATGGGTGCAACTGAGAAGTCAACCTGGGTAATTGACGAAACAACAAAAAAAAATTTGACCACCTCTTGGACTGGTGATGTCCTGTTCAACAGTCAGCCGCTTCTCTGTGAGTCTGAACCCAGGAGCAACGCCTGGTATGTGTGATAGGGTGCAGTGACCTAGATCCCATTCTTTACTGGTTTTCCACTTTGGGGCCTCTGGGAACCCTCCTTTGTTAATCCATAAGGGGTGGACACATGACTGGTCAGGTTCCCTGGCATCTAGTAAAAAATAGTCGATATACAACTGCCATGTGTTGATCTGAAAAATACTGTGGCATAGTTTCACACTTAGAAAGAGTGTTCCTTTAAAAAGATATTTAAAAATGTTCCACTTGATGTAAATACACTAAGAGGCAAAACCCTTTAAAACATCATGAACAAAAACCAAAACACAATAGGAGTTCCCAGTGTGGCTCAGGGGGTTAAGAACCCGACATAGTGTCTGTGAAGATATGGGTTCAATCCCTGGCCTCACTCATTGGCTTAAAGATGTGGTGTAGATTGCAGATGTGGTCCGGATCTGATGTTGCTGTGGCTGTGGTGTAGGTCGGCAGCTGCAGCTCCAATTCGACCCCTAGCCTGGGAACTCCCATATACCACAGGTGCAGCTATTAAAAAAAAAAAAGGAAAAATGCAAAACAAAAAATATCATGAGCCATTATTTCCTTCTCTAATTCTCAAAGAAGGGTATGTTTCATATAAACCACACACCTAATCAAAAACCAACAAGTATGCCTGAGAGGTGGGGATGGTTGCCTAAGAGTCAGTGAAGCAGGTTACAGACCTGCAGGTGGGGGTGGGAGGGCCCTGGAGATGGCTAGTAACAGGGACCAAGGTTGAGGTGACAAAGTTTAAGAGACCCTCCCCAGAACCGCTAGGTAATTGGGAAAGTGCTGACTAAGGGGATTAGGCAGGTTTGTCACATTTTTCATCCATATTGGATTTTCTGTACTATTTATTCCTTAATCATTCCAGGAGCAGAAAATTGCACCTGTATTTCAGTGATTGCTTCTTGGGATCATAAGCACATGAGGTGGCAGATACTGCAATTCAGAGATTCATTCAAAGTAGGAAGACAAAGCAGATCTGAACCCTGATGGCCCTGCCTCTCTGGCGCAGGTGCTTAATGCAGAACAGGTGTGCGGCATCCGCTAAATTAAGCCGAGACTTCAAATTTTCGGTAAATCTAGCTATGAGAGGTATAAACTCTGACAGTGCTGAGGGTGCAATAGGAAGGGGAAGATTTCTATGGCTTGTTTAAAAGAAATTTAACTTGGGGTTGGACTCTTGAAAAAAGCAATGGCAATACTGATGATCACAGTACCCCTTGACTTCCACAGGCTTGAAGCCACCCCTCATAATTCCTTCCAACCATGACCCTTCTCCACATCCGCCCAAGGACAGAAGTTCCCATGGCAAGGCATTTTTTAACACTTGCATTCACTAATGTTTGTAATCCTTTAAAAAAAGAGCCAGAACTCAAGATCCGATCCACAGTGAGGTTTACCACTTTCAAAGGCTCCCAGACCGACTCTTTGTCCTATTTGTCCCTGGTCTATTGCCTCATGTAAAACGCAGCCTCACACCCTCCAAGACTGATGCGCAAATGCTACAGAAGTGATGCTTGCATTATCATGTGCAGAGTGATTTTTCTTCAGAACAAAACAAAAACAAAATCAAAAACAAAACCCTCCCGACTCCACAGGCTAAGCTTCTGGAAAAACAAAGTCTTCTTTTCTGATATGTTCTCTTATTCCACATGGCTGATCAGACCAAGTTCAAAGGCAAGGCCCAAAGAGGACATTTTTTTAAAAAAGGCTCTCAGGAAGCAAACCACAGGGAGACCTGTGGTTATAAACAGAAGTGGATCCAGGAGACCCATTAAGTCCAAAGCAGCTTTGAAAAACTCAGACGTTGCACACTTCAAAGATTTCTGTGACATTTGAAAGGTTTTAGAGTGGGAGCAAGTGCCACCCTCACTTTTAACTAAACGGGAGAGAAATCTGGGAATGGAGATGATCAGACGGTCTCCTCGGCTTTGATGTGCCTGCAGTGGCTGGAAGGGCAAAATCAATCAGCCACGGAGAAGTCTTAAGAGAGGGAAAAGCCAGCCTAGCAGGATGTGGACCCCCAGGCTTCGGAGCTGGAAACATCTCCCTAGAGGTTCTGGACTGCAAAATCAGCATCCTCTTGCGCTGGTGCATGCCACCCCCCTTAAAGGACTATTTTTTTTAGGACTACTGTACACAAAATGAGTCTCTCTCCATCTTTCTCTCCAGCCCCAATCCTTCTCTTTCCCCACCACCCGGCTTTGATGTCTTTCTTCACGTGACTTACCGCACTGTGTTTTTGTTTCTTGCCTATCTTCCTCTGCTGGGAAAGAAGCGCTACAGGAAAGGCACTTTTTCTGCCCCCGTATACAGTAGGCGCCCCCAAATGCTTTCTTTGTAAATAAGCGTGATGGCGCCTTTTGTTACTGTGACCCTGTGTCGGTAGCAATTTGATTTCCCTGCAAAGTGTCTTCTAGAACCAGAAGTGTGTGTAGGGAGAGAGGAGAAGGCTGTGAGGCTGTGCAGATCGAGGGATGTAAACTTCCTCCTGCCCTTCCTCAGAAAATCCATCAAGAATCTTAAAATACAGAGGCAGGGATCAGGGTGAGGGGGTGGGAGAAGTCGAGGTGATGGCGGAGGGATTGCAGAAGAATAGGATTCTTCTACTGGAATGCTCTCAACCCAAAGAATCTTGAACGACTTTCCCCTTGACCTTGAGCTGCTTATGAATATTTAAATCTGGTGAAACATGACTATTCCTTCACTCATCCAGGGTCTTAGTAAACACAAAAGTCAGTTTTCAGAAATTGGGACTCTCAGGGCTACTTATAGATCGTTTGTATTTTTCATCTAAGTTTAGCCAAAGAAGCCGTAAACCATCGCTGGAGTTAACTGTAAGACTGGGCAGTCTTTATAATTGCTGAAAACAACCAGACTTAACACTGCCATCTTCTACCTGAGCTCACTTGTAGATCCCCTCCCCCCAATCAGCTCCTTATACAATGTCCTTGATTCACTTCTTTCCTTAGTTCATGTAGAAAATGGGATCAGGCAACAGAAGATGAGGCAGGAGACCCAGGTCCAGTTCAAAAGCTGCTTCTAAGCCCACGTGCCCTTGAGGAAGCACCTGGCTTCCCTGGGCATCAGTTTCCTGAGCTGCAAAATTAGGTTGAACCAGACGACCTTGAAGACCCCAGAAGGTCTTGCTTCCCAGCTCGTAGCAGGGTCTTCCTCCCGCCCCCCTCCCCATACCCAACCAGCTTACCTGATTCAACATATTCTTTGACAAGCACAGCGCAGTAAGGGTTAACAGCCTCTCCCTGGCACGGCTGGCAGGACCCACAGTCAAAGTTGGACAAACCGATTCGAAGAAATGGTGACATGGTCGCTTCCCTGCAAGGCAACAACAACAAAAAAATGCTATGGGGGTGTCAGAAAATATATTATTTGGGGGTGTCCCATCTCCACGTGACCAGTGCCTTATCTCTGACAGCCAGAGCCTCACACGGCTCAACTCTCCATTCAAGCAAAAGTTTTAGTTCCCCTTCCGCACAGCCCAGACAGGGCTCACCCCAAACCACACGCCGACGCGGTCTTCTGGACCTGGGTGTTATTCGACCTCGTCGGTTAGACCTAAATTCCACTTTTAATCAAATGGGGTTACACGTAAAAGCGGCAGAGAGAAGCAAAAGCTCGGCGGTTTTATTTCTTCTGTTATTCAAGGCGGTACCCAGGAAACAAGAGAGTGAGAAGAAAATGAGTTTACAAAGAGCGAGTCTATTTTAGTCCCAGCAATTAAATATGATACCGTAAAATTCTTCCAGGGGCTATTTATGTGTGTGATGGAATCGGGTTTGGGCATTTACCTAGCAGTGGATCTGTTTACTTTAGACACACACACACATACATGTATACAATAAGCTTTTGAATATTATGAAGCACTTCAAAAGCCTAAATCACTGACCACCATAAAACAGCACGTCCTTGTGGAAAGATAAAGAACGTACTTCAGGAGTTCCCATCGTGGCGCAGTGGTTAACGAATCCGACTAGGAACCATGAGGCTGCGGGTTCGGTCCCTGGCCTTGCTCAGTGGGTTAAGGATCCGGCGTTGCCGTGAGCTGTGGTGTAGGTTGCAGACGCGGCTCGGATCCCACGTTGCTGTGGCTCTGGTGTAGGCCGGCGGCTACAGCTCTGATTGGACCCCTAGCCTGGGAACCTCCATATGCCGCAGGAGCGGCCCAAAGAAATAGCAAAAAGACCAAAAAAAAAAAAAAAGAACGTACTTCATAAGAGCCAAGTAACTCACAACTGCACGTGCTGAGACATGGGTGAAAATCATCACAGTGCTGGCGACAAGTTCCAAGGATCTGGTCTGATTCTCCACGTGCTATTCCTGTCTTTGGCCATTCACTTCAGCTAAACACCCCCCTCCTTTTTTTATTACTCAATGAATTTATAACATCTGTAGTTGTGTAATGATCATCACTATCCAATCCCCCCCCTTTTAAAACCTACTTCTCCATAATGTTCCATCCACTTGAAACTATTACCTGGCATTGAGTGTAAAATAACTTCCTTGCTTCCTCTCTCTCTCTTTTCGTCTTTTTAGGGCCGCATCTGCAGCATATGGAGGTTCCCAGGCTAGGGGACCAATCAGAGCTGTAGCCGCTGGCCTACACCGCAGCCAGAGCAACGCAGGATCTGAGCTGCATCTGTGACTTATACTGCAGCTCACGGCAGTGCAAGATCCTAAACCCACTGAGTGAGGCCAGGGATTGAACCTGCATCCTCATGGATATTAGTCAGATTGGTTACCACCAAGCCACAATGGGAATTCCTGCTTCCTCTGTCTCTTAAATTTTCCTGAATGTTCTTAAGTAAGCCAAAGATTTCAAGAAGAAAGCATTAGCTGTCTTTTCTACCTTTGTGTAAAGGAGGAAAACTTCTCAGAATAACAGGATCCCCGACTGAAAATCAAGAACGCAACTGGACATCTTGGGCCCGTAATCCTGATGCCCGCAGAGCCATAAAAGAGCCCCAGACCCCTGGAAGGCTGGCAGTCTTGGGCATTTTTTAGCCAAGCATAGTACAAATTAGGGGCTCTTGAAAACTGCTGTTAATTTCATGGATATTGAGAACGTCCCAATTTCCTACAGTTAAGCAGGTTTAGCTAAAGGAGGTGGCTATGGATCGCCGTGATTTGTTGGGTTTATTGGCCTTGAAACACACTCTGTGTACACCACACCATTGAATTAGCTGCTTCCAGATTTGCCTTTAGGGCCCTCTGCACCCTGTGAGCTTAGAACTCCTGGGCAGAATCCCAGCTAAGAACTGGGAGAAAATGCCATGAGACCCCTCCCCGCTCCCTGGCCCCCTGTGCCTGGGCCACATAGATCTCCCAGACAAATCTGCATTTCTCCGCTAATCAGGAGCAATCACCAAGAACTATCATCACTGATGAGAGGATTGACCGTGTGGGGTTTTTTGGGAAGATTTCCCTCAATACAAATGAAGGTAAGTACTTAATTTTGTCTTGAGCCTGGAGGGATCACTGACTTGTAAAGCCCGAGTTACAGCCACTTTGACCTTTAGCCATGGATGATGTATCACTCTGCAGTTTCCAGGCTGGGTTCACAAGGAGGCTACGCAGCTCAACCAGAGCCTGGGGAACCTGTCTGGGGAGCTGACGGGAAGCTCTAGGGTTCCCAGGGGTTCTAGCAAGAGTACAGAAGAGTGTTGCAGCGAAACCCTCTTCTCCCACAGGGCTTGCTCAGATTTCCTATCCATGAGCAACCTAGATTTCCTCGCCAGCTGGCCAGACTCGCCTGCCCCAGCCCCTCACCCGGAGCCATCTGCCCTTGCTCAATGCCTGCATCTGTCCAGCAGCCCAGGTCTAGTTGCAGTGCCGGGATCTGACATTGTGACATTTAGAAAGCAGAACTGTCACTCGTGTGCATGACCTCTCACATTGTTCAATCAAGCCTCAGGCTCAGGGGTAGCTTTTTAAGGCAAAAGGTAGCATTTTTCTCCTGAGCAGCTCAGGATCTTTTCCCTTTCTGTGACAGTAATAGATGATCATCATAAAATGAAGAAAATACACAGCATCGGTCAAACTCTCTGCATAGTTCCACCAATAGAAGCAAATCGCTGTTACATCTTTCATGGATTTTTTTCTAGTCTATTTTAATTAATAGGTTCTGTGTGGTTTTGTGGTTTTTTTTTTTTAATATGCTGTGCTCAAACTGTATGAGGCTATATTTGACTTTTTTTTTTGTCTCTTGTCGTTTTAGGGCCGCACCTGCGGCATATGGAGGTTCCCAGGCTAGGGGTCTAATCAGAGCTACAGCTGCCAGCCTACACCACAGCCACAGCAGCACCAGATCTGAGCCCCGTTTGCAACCTACACCACAGCTCACAGCAATGCCAGATCCTTAACCCACTGAGCAAGGCCAGGGATCGAACCCGCAACCTCATGGTTACTAGTTGGGTTCGTTAACCACTGAGCCACGACGGGAACTCCTATACTTGACTTTTAATATAACACTTTACCATAAAAATTTTCCAAGTTCTTCTTTTGCTTTTTAGGGCTACACCTGAGGCATATGGAAGTTCCCAGTATCCAAGCTGTGTCTGTGACCTATACCACGGCTCACAGCAGTGCCAGATGCTTAACCCACTGAGTGAGGCCAGGGGTCAAACCCACAACCTCATGGTTCCCAGTCGGGTTCGTTTCCGCTGCTCCACAACGGAACTCCAAAATTGTTCAAGTTCTTATGTCATCCTTGTAAGCATCCCTTTAATTCTTGCATGATAGCCTATTGGAGGAACAGCTCCATGAATTGCTCTTCCTAAAGTCTTACAGTTACAAATTTAGATTGTATGCAGTTTTTCCATAATAGAAATGATGCTGTGATAAGCACCTTTTATAATTACATTTTTTAATTTAGGAAGATTGTGCCAGACTAGATCACTAGCGAGCTCCAATATTACCAGATCAAACATATTTTGGCCTAATAAAGTCATATACATTTAAAGAAATAAACAAAATGAAAAGACAAAGACTTAGAGAAAATATCTATGGTAAATGCAACAGACAATAAGCTAGCGTCATTCTCATACAATAAGCATATACAAATTTGTAGGAAAAAACCAAGCCCCCAATCCCCCCATGACCCAATTAGATAAGTGGCAATTATACAAACTATACAAAAAATACTAAAAACATAGTTGCAACTAGTTATGTAGGGAAATGTTCATGCTTGTGAGCAATCTGAGAAATGCAAAACAAAACGGGATACTATATAACAGCATTTGTATGATATTCTTGGAAAGATAAAATTATACAGAGGGCGAAAAATCAGTGGTTAGCAGTGGTTTGGGTGGGGGATGGGGTATGATTTTAGAGACTGAATGAGGAGGTTTTGGGGGAGGGTCAAATTGTTCTATAGCCAGATTATGGTAGTGGTCACAAAAATCTAGGTCTAAATTCACAGAATTATACACCAAAACAAAAGTCAGTTTTATCATACGATAGTTTAAAAACCCAAATAAAGAAATATGCAACTGGCATTTCAAGGCAGTAGATTATAAATTCAAAGGTTATATAGATAAGGACTATACATTAGGAAACTGAGAAGCCACGTAATAAAATATTAAGTAATATTTAAAATCCTAAGTAATCAAGAGTAGCCTCAATTTACTAAAGGGAAATGGTCAGAGCCTTAAAAAAAAAAATTTCTACTCTGTAGTATTTAAGCTCTCCTGAAATTTTGCATCTTGGTGCAAATAGCTGAGAAAAATAACATAAGAATTTGATAGCACATTTTCTTTGAGGATATATTAATATTCAATTTAAATGATAATGAAAATATTTAAAATATAAAACACACTAATATTATTTTACCTGTGTAATTAGTGAATATTTTTGAAATGCTCTTCACTAATATTTGCAAGGCAACAAAAATCATACACTTTTACATAATGCTGTTGCAAGTGTGAATTTCCACAATCCTGTTGAACACACACGAGTGTGTACGTATATGTATATATGTAAATCTCGGGGGCCAAGAATATGTGTAATAAGCACATGAAGAGGAAATTAACATGAAAGATTTCGGTGGCTGGCTTTCTGTGCTCAGAGCTGATGCTACAGGAGAAGGGGTGTTTCTTGGGGATGCCAAAACAGCAAGGAGAACACAGGTAGAGAAACACAGGCACAGGAATCGCATCTACCAGGCCTGCCCTCACTAGTCTCTCTGTGGAGTGCAATTTCATAAATCTACTGCCAATCACAGTGGCCCCGTCCTTTACAAGAGGCAATGCCTGCATAAGACTGACCAGCTCAGGCTGTGCTGGCAGCAGAGGGGTCCCTCTATAGACTTCTCATCTGAGCAATAAAATCACACTTCAGTCTCTCCTGGACAGCCCTGGGGACGCTTGACCTGCCAGGTCCAAGGGGAACTCCCTGTCTGTCCTCAGGAAACTGCCCCTTGTTTTACCAGCTCAGCTGCGGGTGCCATGACTCCCAGGCTGGCACCCCGCTAGCATCACCCTTTCTCTCATTCGCCACAGGCAACCTGCTCTTCTCCTTCCCAGGGCCCAGGCTCAGTTCTGCTCCATCCCTCACCGGACCATTGCAGGGGCTTAACCCGTATCCCTCTCCAGTCCGGTCACCTCTCACTCCTGTTCAGATCTCCATCCCGAAGCCCAAAGGATCTTCCTTAGGATTACGCAGAGCCACTGCCACTTCTCTAACTCGTCACACTGTTTCGGAGCCCTAGGCTGTTAGCAGTGCCGCCCCCTCCCCCGGAAAGCCTGCCCACTTCATGCCGTCCTCCATCTGCCCACCCCCACCCACTTCCTCATCCTTCCAGTTCCTGCCCAGCCTCTACCTCCTCTCTGAAGCCCTGCTTCCCTCGCCTCCATCACCCCGCCTCCAGCACACCTCGGTGGAATTCACTGCGACCCCAGCCCCCGCTGGCTCCCTAGGTACCCTGCGAGACAGCACTGGTTACATTTCTTTGCCTCGCCTCTTCCATTTCAGAAATCTGAGTGGGGTTGATCCTCTTACCTCCCTGTTCTGTCTTCAGTTCTCAGACCCCAAAGTCAGGAGACATGGAAGAGAGCCCCAGCAGGACTTCTCCTACATAATCCTTGAGGTACCACATACGCTCAGAAGAGGGGTGGGACTCAAAACTGTAGACGTCCCTCTGATTTCATCTGCACAAACCCTCCCGAGGGAATGCATGAAAGTCCCTTCCTCACTAGATCCTAGCTGTGTGATAAAGGCTTTTCTCCATCATCATGTTCCTTTGGGGAATGGGGGGTTGTGGGGGAGATGGAGTGCCCGTGCATCTTCCTACAACACTGTATTGGCTGACCTTCCCAAAGGAGATGACGGGCTCTGAGAGCAGAGACTTGTCTTAATCATCTTGGTACCTCCAGGGCTAATCCTGCCCTCTCATCTCGAGCAAATGCTCAACACCCTTTTGCTAAGGAACTTCGTTTCCAAACGCAACATTCTGTATCATCTCTTCATCTCCATGCACTTCTTTCACCTGCAAGGGTATTCTGTGGCCAGATCAGGTGGCAGAGAGTCACAGAGGCAATCAACACAAAGGAAATGTCCCTGGCATTGTTACAGGCAGAGATCGACGTGATTCAGAGCTCAACTGCAGTACTTATTTAACTGCCCTGCGTCTGCTTTCTCGTCTGGAAAATGGTGGTAATTCTGTTATTTGTCTCAAAGGGCTATGGGAATGAGATGGAAAAACGCATGGAGGCGCTCAAAATGGGGCTGGCCCATAGGAAACCCTCAAAAAATGTTAGTTACTTTATTACTATTGCAACTCTGATCTTCTTCTAGTGCACCTCACGGGCGTTATTAGGGTGTATCCCAAAATGGCAGGAAGAGAATAGAAAGAGTCTTTTAGGAGCACATCCGGGCTGAATTACATGAGCACCCTCTGTGCTCTGCCACGGAGCTCCCATAAAACCCTCCATGTGTCTCTCCTAGAGAACTCAGCACCTTCTGCCAGAGCCAGCAGGATGCTGGCACTCATGAAAGACTATCAGTGTGTCCATCCAATCTGAGCTTTTGCTATCCCGGCTGTGAAATACCATCTCAAGATGCACTTTAAATTTATGGAGGATCTTTACACTTACAGCTCAGTGTTTTCACCTTAAGTGTGGTCCCATTTGTCTTTGGCAGGTAGCAATGGTGCTGGTAGGTGGTCAAGTTTGATGGATCAAGGCTGGAGGTCCTACACCATTCGGTACTGAACAGAAAACCCCGGTCTCTTGACTCTCTGGTGCTGAGTCACTTACTTCCCCAGACTGACTCACCTGTAACAACTCAAACCCACCAAACACTTTCTCAGTGATCTTAAGGATTGCTATCACACAACAAAAAGCTGGTGGGGAAAGTTCCGCAGAAATAGAAAGCAACAGAAGTTCTCTCTGCTCTCCTCAGCTAACAAATAGTGACTTCTCTCCCTTTGCCACAAATGAAATAAGAATAAGCATACTTTGTTAAAAACAACCTAGACAGCATGCATATGGAGGTGTTTCAGGGACAGAGGGAACGCCTCGCAGAAAGATCAGAACATTTTACACGTAGAAGAGATGACACAAATGAATCAATGATAAGCTTGAGAATGAGGGGGAAAAAAAACACAAAAAACAATGTCACTGAGTTTCAAATATATCAGATCAGCCAAAATTTGGTAAATTAAACATTAGGCAAATTTTGGCAAATTACGCTAGACCTACAGCTTTCACATTTCTTTATGAGATAGGAAGGTTTCTTAAGTAAGAGTGACTCCTGAATAAAATGACTTACTGCTATAGAAAAAAAGCTATAATTGGGATTAACATATATACACTGCGATGTATACAATACATAACCAGCAAAGACCTGCTGGATAGCACGGGGAACTATACTCAATATTTTATAATAACTTATAAGGGAAAAGAATCTGAAAAAGAATAGATACATATACATTCTTTTTTGGATTTGTTTCTATATACAACCAAATCACTATGCCGTATACCTTAAACTAACACAACACTGTAAATCAATAGTACTTCAATAAAAAAAGAAAAAAGCTATAATGAAAAAAATTGCCTTGCAATGTACATGGAAGACAGACTGTAACTAGCAGGGAAGTGTTTTATCCTGTTGCTAAGATGTGTACAAAGTAATACAACAAAAAGAGTCGGATTAAACATTAGCCTTTGGTCCCCAAATATGGCCTCAAAGGTGAATTAAAATAAGAAGTATGAACGGAAGATAATATCCTAAAATAACCCCGACAGTATGTGCTGCGATGACAAAAGGAGAAAAAGCCTAACATGGGACCAGCTGTTAGAACAGCAAGGAAGGGGGACTGGTGACAGAGCCAGTGATGCTGTCCCACATGTCAACGTTAACAAGACCCGCCCCCACCCCCCACCCCCGCCCTCCCCACGCAAGCCCCAGTTCTGGAATGAACTGTGTCTCCCTCACCCTGGAAATTCATATGTTGAGGCCATAAGTCCCCATGTGACTGTGTGGGATGTATTTGTTTTGTTTTTAAATGGCCACACCCACGGCATATGGAAGTTCCTGGGCCAGGGACAGAATCGGAACCACAGCCTCGACCTAGGCTGCAGCTGCGGCAACTCTGGATCCTTTAACGCACTGCACCGGGCTGACTGTGATTGAACCCACACTCCTCAATGACCCGAACCGAACCGCTGCCGTTGGATTCCTAACCTGCTGAGTCACAGCAATTCATATGCTGAGGTCCTAACCCCCCACACAACTGATTATCTTTCTTTCTTTTTATGGCCCCACCCATGGCACGTGGAAGTTCCCATAGGGTCCCAGCTGCAGCAGTGACCTACACGGAGCTATGGCAACTCCGGATCCATTAACTCACTGTGCCACAGCAATTCATATGTTGAGGACATGAGTCCTCATGGGGCTGTATTTGGAGGTGGAGCCTTTAGGGAGGTGGGTTAAAGGGTGGGGCTCTAATCTAACAGGACCGTGTCCTTGTAAGAAGAGGAGGAGCTACCAGAGACCTGTGCTCTCTTTGCCATGTGAGGACATAGTGGGAAGTCCCCATCGACACACCAGGCAGAGGGCTCTCATCAGAAACCCAGCCTGAAGGCACCCTGATCTTGGACTTCCAGCCTCCAGAAGAGTGAGAAAACAAACTTCTGTCATGTAAGCCCCTCGGTCTGTGATATTCTGCTTCAGCAACCTGAGCAGATGTACAGGACACATCCCCTTTCCCACCAAAATCAGTGTAGAAATAAAACAAAATTGAAATCCAGGGAAGAAAGCACTATTCGTATTCTGACACTAATTTTAATGTGTGACATGACTAAAGCATCCCGCTAAAGCACAACTCTGATCAAATCACACAAATAACTCAAGAAAACTGTCCCCGTCCCCCATCCTTGCTGAATGAAATCATGATTCTCAAGCGGTTGTTCAAAAGCCCCCATGTGTTGGCTTCAAGGTGCCCTCTCCTCACCGCAGGGCTCAGCCCTCCTTGACCTGTTTTCTGAATACACCTGACTCTCCATCCTGAGGGCTGTTCACACCTTCCTCTGTTGGATGCTCTGTCCGTCCCCACCATGCACAGCTGCCCTCCTTCAAGGACCCCACTTCGGTACTGCTTAATTCAGAAACTCTCTCCTGCTCCCCACAGAAAGAGGAGCAATTTGCTTGATAGACTCAGAGCTCTAGAAGAATAAACTATGCTTGGCCAGTGCGGTCTTCTCCTCTCTTTTGGAGGTGGGGGGAATCTGCTGATTTTCCAAGACCCTGACTTTCCCCTCTCCCCCGCCCCTGCTGTAAGCAGGGCAGGGCTAATCCACCAGTCCTGGGAAGCCAGCCATGGTCCGGTCCAGCACTGCCCATGACACTGTGAACAAGGACCGACCTTTCTGCTCAGACACGGCCATATCCACCAATCACTAGTTGATTTTTAATTCCATCTGGACGGATTGACCAATGGGGGCCAGCTGTACAGCACAGGAAACGCCCTCCAATATTCTGAGATAATCTATATGGGAAAAGCATCTGCAAAAAGGATGGCTGTGTATACATGTATAACTGAATCACTCTGCCTTCAGACATGATCACAACTTTGCACATCAACTGTACTTTAATAAAACTTTTTAAAAATGAAGAAAAATCACTAGTTGATTTTTTTTCTTCTCCATTTTCCTGACTCCTAATCCATCTGTCCATTTGTTCCAAAGACAGGCATAGCCCTGCGACTTATTTATTGGGTTCCCTCTGATTCACGACACTTTGCAGAAAGCTTTCCAGGGCTTATGTTCTTCAACCTTCTCACCAAGCCCATGAGGGAGGTATAATTAGCTCCACTCTACAGATAAGCAAGCTGAGGCTTGAATGGGTAAGCGGTTTGCTAAAGGTCACACAGCTAGTAAGTGACAGACCTGGATTCCAGCTTTAGTTGCTAAATGCGTCCACCCAAACCAGTCAATTACTCCTTGTTAGAAAATGCCTTTTAAGGTTAGGTCAGGGAGGAAGTGAAAACGTGGAGAGTTCCCCATAGATTGTTTCAATCTGCTCAACCAGCCCCTAAGGAAAGAACCTACTACAGGGGCCACACAGGCTTTCCAGCAGCCTCCATGATGCCTGCTTGCTCAGGGACCTACCGTCCTAATTAGATGTTTCTTTTTGGCAGAACTGTGTGGTTCAAGGATCTTGCTACTTCATGCCTATAATTTGGAGTATAAATGATACTGTAACATTTACAGCCTATAAGTGTTAAGGAGTGGGTAATATAAATGAAGTGGACACTTTTTGGAAGAACTTCAGCTCTCTTTTGGAAGTGAGGTCAAAGCCATTGACCTGGGTAAGTTTTCCCAGGGTGTCATCAGTGTGTGCTGTCCACCTGGATGTCCTTCCCACTCACACCATTCCTGATGGCTGGCTGGCATCAGGGAGGACTCCTGGGGCCAAAGTCTAGGGCAACGCTAACTGCTTCGTATAAAGCCCATCTCCTTGGCTCTACTTCCTACCCATATAGCAGAGTAAGCACTTAGAGTCCAAAGATGCCACCTTGCACAGAAGCAAATTTAATGATGGGTCTGTTCACTGTGTTCAATTTTTAAAAGACACTCTTTGCCACACACACACAAAAGAAAAAAGTAATGATGTGAGGGGATGTTGGCTTGGTTGTGGCGATTATTTCACTGTCTCAAGTCATCAGGCTGTTCACCTTAAATAGATACCCAATTTTTAACTGTCAATTCTATCTCAATAAAGCAGGGAGAAAAGAGACAATTTTCTCAGGGACTCTACTCTCTTATTGCCCTGGTAGCTCTAATGAGACACAGGATGCTTTGGAAGCTTCCCCCCCGCACCAGAGGAAGCGTTCTTCTGCCCATCAGATGCTCGGGGAGGAGAACCACTTCACCTGCATGCAGGGCATCCACTCACAGCGAGGGGCCCGGGCGCCTTGACTGAGATGGTCAAGTTGCAGTCCCTGGACACATGGTCCCTTTCCCCTGGCATGGCAGTATACGCAGAGGAAGGATGCAGGCAGGAGCTCACAAGTGTGTCAAGACAGCCATGGTAAGGAAGGAAGTCAGCTTTCCCCAGCTGCACAGTGACCCAATCTCTGTGTGACTAGGCTTCCATTTCTGCAGCATGGGGAAAATCACAGACCCACTTCACAACCTTGTCCTGAGGATTAAATGAATGAACCATTCAATGAAACGCTTGCAACAATGTTTGGTGGAAAAGGTAGCTGTTACATCACATAGGACTTTTCCCACGAATCCCTGGAAATCCTCCCTGCTAAAATCTGCTGCTGATAACTCGCTCAACGGATGACCCGACATGGCCTAGAATTGCACTGCTGGCTAAGGAAATGAAGTGACTTGTGCATCTGGGTTTTTTCGGGTTTGTTTTTGTTTTTGCCATTGCTCACTAAGCATTTGCTAAACCTACCAAGTATAAAGCGCTGCACTGGATGCAAACACATGACATGGTCCCTGTTCTAAATAAGCCTCGGGACCTCAGAGAGGGGGACACCACTTCTGCCTAGAGGAGATCAGAGGAGGAGGTTCTGAGAGGGCGGACTTTAATTTGCTGTTTATCCCACGAGTAAAATGACGTGGCCTGTTGATGTGGACTCAGCGTTAAGAGACAAAACAAGAAACGGCAAAGTGGGCTGTCAGTCCTGGGTCCAGCAGGAGCAAAACACCCCTGTCCCCTCCAGCGGTGCTCAAACACCACACCCCACTTCCTCCTGAGGGTGTGGGACACTTTTCAAAGAAAATACAGTATTTGGCAGTATCACTGCAGTAGGCGGAAGTGGCGATGTTCAGTCCAAAGACGAACGAGTCGTTTGGTGCAGAATAACACACACGGAGCCTGCGTGTGCTAGCCTGGCAGGCAGTGCTGGCTGAGTTGCTGCTGGAGATAAGGTGACCAGGGACTGCAGCAGGAGGAGGAGGTGGCGGCAGAGGATAGATGGGTGCTTGCAGGTCTAGATGAGCCACCCACACACGTCCACTTAGAAAGGAGTGGACTGTAAAAGCGTGTTTGTGATTGGAGCTTAGAATCCAGAGGAGCTGAAATTAGATCCCGCTTAGGTCCCTAGACAAGCCCATTGCGACCCACATATCAGTGAATCCAGAATGAAGTCAAGACTATCAAAGCCATGATCTTGACTGTTGGGCTCAGGGGATCCTCCGCTTATTTTTCTTCCTGCAATATTTCAGATTAGCTGTGGGTTTAGTCGCCCAACGAGGGGCTAATTTCTCAATTTAAAGACCACAGGTGACTCTGGTTTCCAGGAAACACTGGTTTACGGGGTGAGAACATCTGTATTGTGAGTCACAACGGCAGTGGGCACCTGCCACCTGCGGATGGGAACTCACCAGCTCAGGGGTTCTCAAAGCGCAGTTCTGGAGAGCCACCAGCACCAGCACCAGCACAGGGAGGGGGGCGCTCTCAAGAAATGCAAACCCTCCAGCACCACCACCCCAGGCCCACTGACTCAGAAACTACAGGAGTGTGGGGTCAACAATCTGAGTTCCGCCCGACCCTCCACTGCCTTGCTGCACCCTGAAGCCCTAGAATAAGCTCCACGAGGCCCAGCTCTGTCTTTCTCATTTTTATTTGCTTGGCGTTCAGCAAATAAAAATGAGGTGGTTCTAAGTTACTGGTTCTCAACCAGAGTGATCTTGCCTCCCGGGGACATGTAGCAAGGACTGGAGACATTTTTGGTTGTCACAAACGGATGGAGACCATGGGACTGGCATTTGGTAGGTTGAGGCAAACGACCTACAGTGTGGCAGCACCCCCCGCCCTGCCAGCAAACGCATCAATGGAGCCAAGGCTGAGAAGCCCTCTATGTCCAAATATCAAATGTGGTCATACCGAGAGGACCTTCCATTCATTCCTCCCTCTCACCACTTAGTGGATCAGTGTTTAGTGACTTTGAGCCCCACAAGGGAGGAACGCAGTGACTGGGGAAACTGGTCTCTCTTTTCACATTGGCCCCTCATTGGGAGGCCAGGAGTAGCACAGTAACGACAGGTGCTACTTGTAGCGAGTATATTTAGTGTCCTTTGAATACACAGATACATGGGTTCTGAATGAATCAGTCCATGAACAAATCAGCTGATCTCTTACTCTTTGTCTCCTTTTTATAAATGGCTGCACCTGTGGTATATGGAAGTTTCCAGGCCAGGACTGACTCTAAGCCACAGCTGCAACGACAACGCTAGATCTTTAAGCCACTTTGTGCAGGGCTGGGGATCAATCCCCACCTCTGCAGCAACCCAAGCTGCTGCAGTTGGATTCTGAACCCATTGTGCCACAGTGGGCACTCCATTTTTGTTTCATGTGGAGCTGAAAGGGCTCTTCGTGATCCAGTGATGAAAGATGAGGAAGGTGAGGCACAGAGAACTTAAAGCAGGTGATCACAGCCACCTAATTAGTGAAGGAAGTGTTACTAGGGCTCAGGTCTCCAAGGTCGTTTCTTATTCATCTTTCCACTGGGGTTTTATTTTATTGTTGTAGCTATAACATCGCTCAGTGAGGAATACACTTTGAACCAATGACTGAATTTGCTCCTACATCAAACATTAATGCTGCTTATACAGAAAGACTGTTTACACCACCAGATGCCAGACCTCGGCATTCTCAGACTGTTTGTGACATGTCCCCATTTGGCTAACTCTAGACAGTGCCGCAGCCTCACACACAGTAGCTAAGCATCACTTCATGAGAGAACCTAGCTAACTGCAGGTTATTCATATTCAAAGGGAGGCTTTTCTGTATTCATCATATACACATAAACTATGATGAGATTAAATACTTTGTTTCTTTGAAGAAAAAAAGGTAAAAAGAAAAAAATAAGTACTTGATTAGGGGGGCAGATCTCTTGCAAGTGCCAAGCTTTGACTTTCCTTGGTGAATTTTTAGTGAGTTACCACAATTATTTTGTGATCAGGGCTATTGTGTGAAATGTATTTCAGCCCATTCTTAACTTCACATTCATTGTTCTCCTGAGCAGAAGGGAGGTGGAATGAATACGTAACAGCATTTTGACAAAGAAGCCACTACAGACTGGTGGCTAATAACTAATATGCATAGAGCATTGACAGTTTACACATAGCTTTTCAAAGATGAGTTTAAGACAGAGGTGGCCATTCTTAATAGATATTGGAAATTGTTCTTGTTTCATTTTAAAAATCGGTCCTTTATCATGGGGTTTGAAAAGCCTTATTCTATGGTATCTGTGACACCATACCATTTGTACTTGATAAATGCAAAACCTATTCTAGTTTTCTATTCCTGCACCCCCCCCCCCAGAAATGTAAATGCTATGATTTCAAGAATAATGTCTAGTTTGGGGTTTTTTTAAATAGACTTCATTTTTTTTAAGAGTAGTCTTAGATTCATGGCAAAATTCGGCAGACAGGACAGAAATTTCTGTTATACCCACTGCCCCACCATATACAGCCTTGTCATCAACATCCCCAACCAGATGGTCCGTATACTTCCTACAGTGACACATCACTATCGCCTGGACCCACCATCACAGGAGGGTTAGGGACCACTCTAGGTGTTGTCATTCTATGAGTTAGGGCAAATACATAATGACTTGTATCTATCATGCTTGTATCAGACTAACTGGTTCCACTGCTCAAGAACCCTGTGTCCCCCCTTACTCATCATACCCTACCCCCCGGCCCTAACAGACATTCAAATAAAGACAGAATCATAACAACAGTGCGGTGCTGGCAGCAGAAGAGCTGGACAGATCACCCGAACGCAACAGAATGTCTTGAAACAGGTCCAAATAATTAACAAAGTTGGTGTGCAGTAATAACGGTAAAGTTAGGGGAGAAGGCAAGACTGTTTTAAGAAATGGATGGTGCCCATTGGCTAAAACCTACAGTAAATCTGACGTCAACACAAAATTCAGGTAGATGATATTAATGGAGAAATAAAACCTCTAAACTACTAAAGGTGCTAGATGTGCAGATTAATGATTATAGTTTTGGAATTAGGAAAGTTTTCTCAAACATACCACCGGCAAGTGCCATAAAGGATCACATTTCTCTCCTACTTTACCTTAAGCTTATATGTGTGAAACATTAACAGAGTATAAAACAAATGACAAAACTGCAAGATATGACTGTAAAATATGGGGTGAAATATTCGACAAATATGTGAAAAGCTCTTAAGGAGCAAAAAAAAAAAAAAAAAGGTCAAGCCTAATAATGAAATATTATTCACCCAATTAAAAACAAAGAGCATACCCTTTACAAAAGGAATACCATAAAAGGCGAAAAAAATCATGAAAAAAATCCAACTTCACTAGAAAGAAATGTAAATTCGCCAGTGCCATGGTAGTCCCTTTTCTGCAATTCCAAAAGTCCAAAAAGCTCTGAAAATAGAAAAAAAAAAAGATTCTGTAGTGAAAGCTAATTTTGTAGCAAAATCTGATGTGGGCTGTTTAAGGTCTGTTTAATCCCACTGAATGCAACTGTTAAATACCCTCCCCTCCTAAAGCAAAACTTACTGGGAATATTTTTACTATACAGTTTCTAAACTTTAATTACTTTTATAAAATATGCATCATAAAACTGATTTGGCTATAATAGTTTGGATAAGGAACTCTACACTCTCTATGAAAGAAAGATGTATTAAATGACTTTAACATAATAAGGCAGGTATATAAAGGTATGCAAATAAGAATGCCTATTGGAGCACTGCTCCACAACAGTAAAACTAGAAATAGCCTCAATAACTCACTAAGTTATTATTTCAATACACTATGGCAAAGAACTACAGTGGAATATTTCACAACCAGGAGATCACTGTTCACTAAATTCACCGGATAGAGTTAAAAAGAGAGATATTAACCATAATGTATATAATAGGAGCTCATTTTAAAGGATACATTTACCTGCATACATTTTAATGGGAAAAACTCCAGATCAAAATGCTTCTCTGGGTGGACTGGATTATAGGTAATTTAAAATGGTCATTTTTGAGATTCATAATACTAATTTTAAAAAAGATCTTGTATAACAAAATGAAAATGCTTTTCATATATTGAGTCACTTTTCACACCTATCAATTTTGTGCAGTAGGAGGGATGGTTCCCATAACAGAGAAAGTAGAAATGGATGCCAGCAGAAGTGCAGACTTTTTCCAGAACTTGTAAGTGACAGGACCTAAGTCTCCTGATTCTAAATCTAGTCCCTTGTCACTGCAAGGCCACTGGGCACCTGGCCCCAGGGTACCACCTGGCATGCATTCAGATCCCTAGCTTTGATAACATTTGGAAATGTAACAAGTCACTCTCATTAATACCAAGTTACTGGGAGTTTAGTGCGTGGAAAGTGCTGGGGGGCAGTTCTTAGTCATCAAAGCCATAGTGATTGGTTTCAAAAATGCTCCAATCCTTACCACAGGAGACTCCTTCCTGACTTAAGAAACAGCAGTGTCTACAACTTCAATGAATCAGTGGTTTAGATCCAAGCATTTTTTTTTCTCATGGAAATGTTACCCATGATGTTGAATTGACTGAGGCACATTTTTAAAGTACTAAATGATAATAAGAAATCATCTACAATGGATTTGCAATAGATTTAGTAGGAAATGCCTCCCAAAGTCCCATTTGGGGTTTCAGGAACACACCCTTGGACAGTGGAAAGAGAGATGCCTCTTCCTATGGTGTGGTAGGATCAGGTCTTTCCCCAGCTCCAAGGTCACTTGAGGGGCTCCCAAGGCCAAGGGCAGTGAAAAGTCAGGGCCTGGGGGAAAGGGCTTGGGGAATGGTGGGGAGATGCACCTGCAGGTGATGCTGAGCATGGGAAGCAGGAACAGGTGACAGAGGGCAAGGGCAACTGCAGGTGAGGGGGAGTGGGATGGAGACTCAGGCACGGCTGGAGCATGATGCCAGCGAAGATGAACCAGGAGAATAGGAGGATGAGGGGAACAAGAAGCAGCATGCCACTGGTGGTCTCCCACAGAGGGCATCTGAAGGTCAGGGCAGCCTACGGCCCAGATCTTACCACCAGCCCAGAGAGGGTTCCCTTCAATTTCCTTGCAGTAGGATGTAGCCCACTGCATGAGCCTAGAGAATGTGCAACACCCAGTTGAACCCATCTGCCTGCTGCCACTGGCTAGAACCTATAGGTGTTGGCATTGAATCACCTTGGTGATGCCCTTGACCACCTGAGCTGGACTCTCAGGTGGGAGAAGACCTGAGCCCCGTGACGGCAGTGACACCCACAGACTAACGAACATCACACTTCACCAGACTCGTAAGAAACGAGCAAGGATATAACTGAGAGTTTTCTGAATGACAGAGGGACTGTCCTCATAGCCAAACAGAATTTCACCATTATATTCAATAAGCCCTCCCACCCTCCTCCTTCCCCTCCCTCCACTGCCTCCAGACTGACCAGCCAATCCTCCCTGCCCTGCTCACGGGGGGAAACAGAGGACGCAGCGATGGTGACCAAACAGGGCACTGGGCATCAACATCCTGCTCTCATTCCGCCCCTGATAGCATAAGACAAACCGGAACCATCTTCTGGGCAAGGATAACTTTCTGAGGTTTAAAAAATTTTGAAATTCAGGAGTTCCTGTTGTGGCTCAGTGATTAACGAATCCAACTAGGAACTATGAGGTTGCAGGTTCGATCCCTGGCCTCGCTCAGTGGGTTAAGGATCCGGCGTTGCTGTGGTGTAGGTTGCAGACGCGCCTCAGATCCCGTATTGCTGTGGCTCTGGTGTAGGCCGGTGGCTACAGCTCCGATTAGACCCCTAGCCTGGGAACCTCCATATGCCGCGGGAGCAGCCCCAGAAAAGGCAAAAAGACAAAAAAAAAATTGAAATTCAAATCTGTTTGTCTGAGTAAGAACTCTGGGAGAGAAAGCCAAAGGAAATTTACAGCATTCCTCCATCCCTTGGTCGGGCTCTGGAGCTGCAGGAAGGAAAAGGCTGAGCTCAGGGGCACTAATTTTTCCACCATGGAACCAAACAAAACCTACCGAATCTCAGAAAGGGCCCTGCCCCTAATTCTCAACGTCTCCCAATGTGACCGCTAAGATGGGATGAGCTCTGGTCCGGCTGCCACCTGAACAAGCTCGGGATGCATAAGGGACAGCACGAGGCAGGGGCTGAAGTGCCTGGTTCTGGGGAGTGGACCAGAGGGTGTGGGAAAAGGGACAAGCACTCCCTGTGGCTCTTCGCTGTGGCCCTTCGTGGCTGGAGGGAAGTGGGATTTTTTTTTTTTTTTTTTTTTTTAGGGCTGCACCTGCAGCACATGGAAGTTCCCAGGCTAGGGGCTGAATCAGAGCTGCAGCTGCTGGCCTACACCACAGCCACGACAGAGCCTTAACCCACTGAGCGAGGCCAGGGATTGAACCCACATCTTCATGAATACTAATCAGGTTCTTAACCCACTGAGCCACAATGGGAACTCTCTCTTTCTCTTTATTTTTGATTGTGTTTAAAAGTAACATTTCATCTTCTAAAAAGAATTGGGAGCAATATGCTATTTTGTTACACGCATCCCAGTTTACCTCTCAGGGAAATCAGTGAGGAGGGGGCCTAACAACGTGACATTTACTCAGTGTTCTTCACATTTCCTCTACTTTCATGCCACGGTTTCATGACATAGCTGTATTTTACAGGTAGAAAAAGAGGCTCAGAGAGGTGAGGACGTGCATTCAAGGTTGCACAGCTGATGGTGGTGGAGCAGATGCCAACCTGAGGGCTGTAATGTTTCTCTCCCTTTCTGGGGGCTGCTCTGAAGGCACACGGACCACTCTGATCTGCTTACGCCAAGTTCTAGCCTGTAGCGGTCACTGCCTTTAATTACATCTGAGTGGGTAAGTTCTGGCGACCCCTTTGTCAGGAACTCTTCTGGCTCCTACTGGGTTCTCTGCAGCTGAGACACAATGATTAAAACCTTCTCGTCATCTCGCGTTTCTCCGGGGCTCTCAAAAGACACGTTTGCCTCAGTTGCTCCCGACAGTGAGGCCACACTTCTTATCTCTGCAACCTCTTGTTGAAAAATTTTTATTCTTAGTTGATTTACAGTTGTGTCCCTTTCTGCTGTGCAGCAAAGTGACCCAGAAGTAGATATATATTCATTCCTTTTCTCATCCTGTCTTCCATCATGTTCTACCCAAGAGAAAGGATGGGGTTCCCCGCATCGTGCAGCAGAACCTCATTGCTTAAGCGTCTAAATGTCGTGGTTTGCAAATGTGGGTCGGGGAGGGGCTGGAGCAGTGCTGCCTTCTTCTGGTTCCTGGTGCGGGACACTGCCGTACCCACACTTCCTTTCCTAGGGCCTCTGGAGTTTGGGGGTTCCTCCCAAGTGATGGAACAGATCACCTGGCCTCCAGGCAAAGAGGAGGGACCGGGGCAGGGGGGTGGTCCCTTCCCTGAGCCATCTTTTCAGGAGGGATGTCATCACCTCCAGGAGTGGAGAGGATGGGACTGTGGCCCCTGCCATCCTCCCCCAGGACCTGCCCTCAGCTCCTGGCAGAAACGCCCCCTCAACGTGCAGAACTGCTGAGGCTCAAAGCAAGAGTTGCTTCTCTGGGGTGAAGGTCCCCTGCTCTATGCAACCAACCTTGGGGCAGGGGGCAGTGACCAGGGCCTGGGGACGGCTGACTTGGCGGCTGAAGCAGATGGTGGTGCAAGCCCAGTCCAACCTGCCTGCGCTGATTCCAGGTTACTTCCTGGCTGGGCTTTGGGTAATTGAGGCGGCCAGGCCGGTTCTGATTGGAGGGAGCAGGATCCCCAATAGGAAGGACCCCTCAGCAGAGAGAGAAAAGATACCTCATGTTCCCTCCACGGGAAACATCAAACCAATTCTGGGTTTCCTCTCTAGAGCTGACGCGACTGGGTTTGAAGGGCACACGGAATGGCTCTACAGGACCGAGTCTCCCCCAGTGGGTTCCTTCTGCTTTCAGAAAACACAGGCAGCGCTAAGGCAGCTGGGAATTTCCCTGCCTAGTGGTGACGTCATGGTGCTAACGGCACCAGGGCGAACGGGTCCAACCATACAGTGCCCTCCCCACCACTCCGGCGAGTGTGAGCTGCACGCACACTGAACCTCGTCATTCGGGTTCTAGGCTGTCAACTTTTAACTCCACTCCCACGTGGCCTGAAAGAGCAGTACTTTTCATTTACTTTTCATAAAGAGACACAGCTAAGTGTGGAGTTACGGCTCTCTAGCACTAGGGAAGAAATATTGGTGAATTTAATCATTAGAGCCCCCGTTTCCTTCCTGCCGATCCAAATTATCCTGTCTTACTATAACTTTAGGACTCATCAGTGAATAAAGTAACACAGGCCAGAACTCAGAGGATGGTGGGTTTTCTACACCTCTGAGGATGTGCTGATTTTTCTAAATTTACATATACCGACCCTTTGGATCATCTTTCGGTTTAGCACTAGGAATCACTAATTGCATAAAATTTCTTTCTAGAGAATACCACGAACCCTCAAATGTGCACCGAGCTACGACAGTCCTATGCTTTTTTTTCTTTTGGGGCGGCACCTGTGGCATATGGAAGTTCCCAGGTCAGGGGTCAGGTCGGATCTATAGCTACCGGCCTACACCACAGCCACAGCAACGCCAGATCTGAGCCACATCTGCGACCTACGTTGTAGCTTGTGGCAACTCAGGACCCTTAACCCACTGAGCGAGGCCAGGGATCGAACCTGCATCCTCACAGAGACAACACTGGGTCCTCAATTTGCTGTGCCACAATGGGAACTCCTGGCTTGACCTCTGAGTCTTCACTATGGCCATTTACTTCCACCGCTGCTGACGACTAGGACGGAACCGAGCGCAGATTTCAATGATCTGCCACTAAAGACACCTCTTTGTTGAGTCTGAAATGAACTGCTGCTCCCTCAGCATTTTCCATAGTTTTACTCAGAAGGTTATGCGACATCCCGTTAAATATTTTATGGGAATCAAAATGTTCTCTGTCTAGTATTCCACACATCTGGTAACTATAAAAAGGGAATTAGCTGAGTGTGGCATGAAGCTAGTAAGTCTATGCTGAGTCCCTCTGA
The DNA here is from genome assembly GCF_016906955.1 of Phacochoerus africanus. Lineage (NCBI taxonomy): Eukaryota > Metazoa > Chordata > Mammalia > Artiodactyla > Suidae > Phacochoerus > Phacochoerus africanus. The sequence continues at coordinate 69,754,431 of NC_062555.1, read as the reverse complement.
TTACCGCTTTAAAAAAAAAATAGCTCAACAGAAAACGTCCGGCCCTATTACAAGCCTATTTCTCTCTTTTCAATGAAGATCGGAACACTGCTAGGGAGGGCCCCGTTTCTAATGGTCTTGGTATTAATGTTACACGTGAAAATCACCTCCGAGCTTTCTCTTTTCCACATGAAGTATCAGCTTCTATTCGCTCTTTTCTCCAAAGTATTCCTGTTCAAATGGCAAATGATTTTCTTCCCTGTTCTTCCAATAGCATCTGATTTCTATATGAACTTATGAAAATGCTGCACCCAATGGGGATTTATGCACCGTTACGTTTAAGGCCGAGGGGAGAAACCTCTTTTCAACGTCTTCCTGACCCTCCATCAGAGTCGGGGACCACGCAAGGGGACAACGGTTCCTGCTGCCATCGGCTCTTGTCTTCTACGAGTGAAGAGGCCAGCAAAGTGCAAGAAAATGGGGAAATCGCTTCCTCTCTGTGGGTCTCAGTGTCTCTGACTGTGAAATGAGGGGGAGAGACTCAGCTCTCCCATCTATTTTAGTCCCTGGCACCCAGTCTTGCTAGCTGTGCTCACTCTTTTGCTGAAGCCAATGCATCTAAAGACAGAAACCTGCAGTCTTAGAGACACATCCCTGCCCTCTGATGTTATGCGAATCACACAGGATCTGTTGGATGATGCCATTCACACAGTAAGTACTCACAGAGCACCAGGGATGGGTGCTTCCTCCTCGGAATACTTTCACTCAGTGGAGTCAATAAAAGAACATGACAGCCCTGCTAGAAACCACAGGGATCAAGAGCCCGGCACCTGTAACTTCAGAATTAACCGCTCTCATTCTAAAACAAGAGCAGCATTTGAGTGCAATGCAGCAGCAGGGCTGTCGGTGGAGCCTTCCCACCCATTTTCGGACACTCGATTGCAGCACATGGGGGCACGCGTGGGAGTCAGAAGATCAGCTTAAAGTCAAAGACATTTAGGTCGGAAGGTCACTTGCCCACTTGGTGCCTCAAATTACTTATCTAAAAAGAATGGGGGTGATAAGGGCTCTACCTACATCATTGCTTCTTCAGTATTCCTCGGAATACCGCAAAAATGCATAATCCATAAGGTGGAACATATTCAAAGCGAAGTGCACATTCTTTTCATTGTTTCTGCCAAATATAATACAATGAAACAACTGTAGGAGTTCCCATTGTGGCTCAGCGGAAACAAATCTGACTAGCGTCCATGAGGAGGACGCAGGTTTGATCCCTGGCCCCGCTCAGTGGGTTAAGGATCTGGTGTTGCCATGAGCTGTGGTGTCGCTCGCAGATGTGGCTGGGATCTGGCGTTGCTGTGGCTGTGGTGCCAGCTGGCAGCGATAGCTCCAGTTCAGCCCCTAGCCTGGGAACCTCCATATGCTGTGGGTGTGGCCCTAAAAATACAAAAAAATTTTAAAAAACTGTAAAGGTTTCTTTTTCTGATTGTGTGCTGACGGTCCCAAAGTTAGTGGGAAACTCCATGGCCAAAATGTCCTTTCCCTTTTCCTCCAGAGAGTACCTTTAGCTCTAAGATGAGTCCTGGGTTAGAAAGTCAGCTCTTCTCCCCAGGAGAGCAAAGCCCTTTAAATGCCTGGCAGGGAGGCGGCCAGCTCCTGCCACGGTCTTTTAAAGAGTCATGCCTTCCACACAGTAGTTCCCAGGATCCTGCGTGCTCAGTAATTGGTGTGCACACACCCTGCTGCGCTGAGTTTTAAAAAGAAAAGAAAAAATCCCACAGGTGGAGCCCAGGCATCTAAAAGTACCACCAGCCTGGCAGGCACACACTGCCCAGCCCTCTCTGCTTTCTTTCTATCCCCAAACGAAGGAGAGAAATGACATGGGAAGGGTGGTACTGGGAAAAGGCCGAGAGGAAAAAGTATGAGCTAGGTTTGTCGTGACTCAACTCACCCAGTTCATTCTCAGAACCAGACTGCATACATCGTCTTAAAGGTGACTGCAACTTCTGTCACTCTTATCTATTAGAGAGAAACTAACCGCTGTTTTGTGGTTACATAAGCAAAGCAAACACACACCTCCAGACACTTAAAATACTGTCATTGATGATGAAATAAACTCACTCCTAAAGGAGCAGCTTTCTCACAGGGCCCCTCTGGTGCCCGGTGGGGCTGTTCTCCAGAGAAGACCACGCCGGTGCTGGCAGGAAGACCAGCACGGCCACACCTGGCGGACACCATGTCCCCCTCCTGTCCTTCATTCTTCAAGCACATCCTTCCCTGGGTGAGATGACAGAGATGGTGTTTGTCCTAGACTTTGTGCGGGTGGTTGTTGAGACTAGAAAGCAGCGTCCTTTCCCATCATGGGCAGGGAAAAAGTCACTTCTAGGTCCATAATGCTAAAAGGGTCACCATTTTTCCAGATGGTTCACTTGTCACTCTAAAGCAAATTTCCATTTCCCCCTTAGGTAAGTAACACTGACGGTATCATGTATCACTTTGTCTTACTACAGGAAACCGAACGCCTCCATAATAGCCTACCCCCCATCCCTGATGCATTTGGGATGGGTACAAAAATCCCACAAGGAAGTGAGAGGCTGAAAGTTACCTCTGGGAAACACGTTGGGTGAATGTTTGCTATATACCAAGACTATTTTGAGTCCTGAGTGGAGGTGTTTCCGTGTGTGACAGACTTTTACAATTCAAATGTGAGTGAGACATATGGGATTAGTTTCTATTGATGGAGCACCTGCTCTGTGCTGGACTGTGTGCTCTAAAAGAATGCCCGCAGCAGCTCTGCACAGCAGAGACTGTCCTCCTGACTTCACAGATGAAACTGGGCAAAAGGTTAGGCATTTCACACTGGGAGTCTCAGCTAGAAAGGAAAGCAGCCCGGATTCTGCGTCTGAGAGACCTTTCCACTAGACCAGGCAGCCAGTTCCCACTTCTTAAGGGTGAGGGCCCCCAGACAACCTATTTTTAACTATTTTATTTACCTTGTGTTCCCCCCCGCCCAGTGAGTCAAAGGTAATTAAAACAATGTATTCTAACAAACATCTCACTAATTCACACTGACTTTCCTTAGTTAGAAATACAACACAGTTGCAACATCTGTATCTTCTGGAAGAAAGGCAGAACCACATTCATTTCTACTTTACTGTTATATGCGGGACAGATCTAAGGATCAGAGGCACTTCTGCCCCCCTACCTGCTCCACCGGTGACCAGAACATCTAGCAGTGCTGTATCTGTCCCCAGAGTAACTGCTGCCTCGTAACTAACCCATGCCATCCCCCAGGAAGGTCCCGCGTAAAGATTAAGGATCAGATTCTGGGAAGGACAAGAAGAATAAGTTTGTTTATATAATCCTAGGTTTCACCTTTATTTTTAGAACCCCTCCCAAAAAAACCTATCAATTATCTTGCTCTCTGGGTTCAGTTTAGCATAAAGCAAGCATTCCTTTATTTTCCGATCCACTATGGGGTTGGCCACCCTGAGCTATGTCATGTTTGGTTCTAGAACAGCCAGAAGCCTGTTTTGTGACACAAATGACACATTTACCTTCAGAACATTTGGAAAGCTATATTATTTGAGGTGCTGAATAAAATAGTCACAAACTGCCCATTTGGCTTTTCTTAAGAGACTATAGAGTGGTCACACTAATTGCCACATAATATACTAATACTCATTGCTCCTTCAGTCTAGATAGGCAGGATTCATTCAATAAAATACAGGATTTCAGGAGTTCCCACGGTAGCACAGTGGTTAAGGATCCAACACTGTCTCTACGGTGGCTCGGGGTGGATCCTCAGTCCATCCCCTTGGCTTAAGGATCCGCCAAGGCTACAGATACAACAGAGGCTGCAGCTGTGGCTCTGATTTGATCCCTGGACCAGGAACTTCCATATCCCGCAGGTATGCCCCAAAAGGAAAAGAAAGTATAGGATTTCAAAAAAAACAAAAAACCCTTGACTTCTCTCTCTGAGCACACTTCGACTACGAATTGGAGAGGGAGTCATTCGTTCATATTAAAGAAAAGGGACAGTCTTAAGACAACTCCTGTATTAAGTTACCATTTGGGGAGAGTGTCAGACAGTGGTTTGGAGAAAACAGTGGGGAAAATCAATGTGAGAGAAGTGGAAGTGTCACAGTCGTAGCTTTGAGCAATTTCCGTATCTATCTGCTGTCTCCTCCGGAAAGTTTGTGGATGGCTGTATGTTTCCAGTAAAAATCAACTCCACTCCAGATTCTCTTTAACCACAGGTCACACTGTCACCTTGAGTACCAGTCTGCCCATTTAATCACACAATGACCACAGAATAAACTGGCCACAGCAAGGACCGATGCGATGCTATAATTAACTCCTCTGCGAATAACTTTCATTGACTCAGGCCAAAGGAGGATCACAAATTAAGATAACAGAAAACTGGGTCTTGACTCGTGATTGAATTCTTTCAGCGTGTCCTCAATGCCTGCATTGATCAGACAAGTGTTCAGCAGATCCAAGCCCCGCAATGTATTCCATCCACTTTGTTTTCCTGAGCGACAGGGTCTGCTGTTGTGTTCCTCGCGTTATTGACTTATCGGCGGTGGGGCTTGTGAGGAGAGCAGCAGGAAAGTGTGGAACAGACAATCACTATTATAATGCTGGGACCCTGGGAGCAGATCTTTAATCTACTCGATAAGGAGATGCTCCAGTTCAATTAAAGAGGAGCACAACTACTGTACTCTACTACGTGATGATAAGGAACTGGGTGAACGAGAAGAGCGTATTTCTTATACATGGCCCTCAAGAAATTTATAATTTAGAAAGGTAACAGAGAGAAATGAGCACACATCATAGGCCGAAGTACTGTGCTAGGTACTGGCCATCATTTTTCACGGTCCCATTAAATTCTCATCAACCTTCGCAGAAAGAGCCACTGATCCCCTTTTAGAGAGGAAGCAGCAAAGTCTATTAAAGGAGAATATTATTCAGCCCCATGTTACAGCATATGTCAGAATATCCTTGCTTTTTTAAATTGAAGGGTTCCCTTCCTTTTTCAGGCCAAATAATATTCCATGTTTTAAAATGTCACATGGTATTTTTCCCATTCATCCATCAGTGGCTACTGGGTTATTTCCACCTATTGGCTACTGTGAATAAAACTGCTATAAACATGGGTGTGCAAATCTCTCTTTGAGATGCTGCTTTCTTGTGGATGAATTACCCACTAGTGGGACTATCGGATCATACTGCAATTCTACTCATAATTCTTTTGAGGACCTGATGTATTGCTTTTCACAGTGGCAGTGCCACTTTACATTCCCAGCAACAGTGTACAAGGATTCCCATTTCTCCATGTCCTCAGCAAAACTTGCTATTTTGTTTTGTGTTTTTTGTGTTTTTTTTTTTTTGTCTTTTTGCTATTTCTTGGCCCGCTCCCGTGGCATATGGAGGTTCCCAGGCTAGGGGTCGAATCGGAGCTGTAGCCACCAGCCTACGCAAGAGCCACAGCAACGCGGGATCCGAGCCACGTCTGCAACCTACACCACAGCTCACGGCAACGCCGGATCGTTAACCCACTGAGCAAGGGCAGGGACCGAACCCACAACCTCATGGTTCCTAGTCGGATTCGTTAACCACTGCGCCACGACGGGAACTCCTATTTTGTTTTTTGATAATAGCCTTCATAACGGGTATGAGGGGATATCTTGTTGTAGGATTAATTTGCATTTTTCTAATGGCTGAACATCTTTTTATATACTTCTCGGCCACTTGCCTATCATCTTTGGAGAAATTTCAAGTTCTTTGTCCATTGTCTAAGGGGAATTCTTTGTTTCTTGTAATTATTGAGTTGCACACAGCTATTGTTTTTTAGTTATGCTATAAAACATTTCAGGCATACAGAACATAAAAAACAACCTGAGGAACATTCCATACCTACAATTCCACCTAAAAAAGAAAACCTAACTACTGTATTTGAAGTTTCCAACGTCCTCCTCGACTGAGGTCCCTTTCATGCTCCACCAACCACCAAGAGAACTAATATCCAGACTCTGGAGTTTATCATTTCTTTTTGTCTTTTTTATTTTTATTATTTTTTAGGACCACACTTGCAGCATATGGAAGTTCCCAGGCTAGGGGTCAAATTGGAACTGCAGCTGCCTGCCTACACCACAGCCACGGCAACACCAGATCCTTAACCCACTGAGCGAGGCCAGGGATCAAACCTGCATCCTCATGGATACTAGTCAGATTTGTTTCCGCTGAGCCACAATGGGAACTCCTGGAGTTCCCATTATTTCTATCATGTTTTATACATGTAATAAACATCTGTATGTCCCTATCTATTATAATATAGCATATTTTACTGGCTTTAAAACCCAACAGAAATTGTTGTTTATATTTTGGAAGTTTCCCTGTGGCACAGTGGGTCAAGGACCTGGTGTTGCTGCAGCTGCAGCGCAGGTTCCATCTCTGGCCCAGGAACTTTCACATCCTGCAGGTGCAGCTGAAAAATAACTCGTCTTTATATCCTTTTGCAACTCCATTTACCATGTTTGTGAGAGTCACTTTTTTTTTTTTTTGGCTGCATCTGTGGCATATGGAAGTTCCCAGGCTAGGTGTCGAATAGGAGCTGCAACTGCCAGCCTACACCGTAGCCACAGCAGTGTGGAATCCGAGCCACATCTCCAAACTACATCACAGTTCACGGCAATACCAGATACTTAACTGAGCGAGGCCAGGGATCGAACCTACAACTTCGTGGATACTAGTCAGGTTTGTTACTGCTGAGCCAAGACAAGAACTCCCAGATTCATTCTTCTTGATATACGTAGTCTCGATTTATTCATTTTCATCATATTCTATAGCAGTAGTTCTCAAACTTTTTAGCCTTAGGATTCATTTACCTTCTTACCAATTAATGAAGACGCTGAAGAGCTTTGGTTTAAGTGGGTTAAATTAACATATGCCATATCAGAAAAAAACAACTGAGAAAAATTTGAATACATATATTAATTTAAAATAAGAATCAAATCCATTATATACAACATGTTAACATATGCAACATATTTTATGATTATCATATTTTTCAATTAAAAAACTATGAGAAGAGTGGCACTGTTTTACATTTTTGCACATCTCTTTGATGTCTGGCTTAATAGAAGACAGTTGGCTCCTGCACCTATTTCTGCATTCAGCCTATTGCTATCATAACATGCAGGCTCTGCAAAACTCCACTGTACTGAATGAGAGTGAAAAAGTGAAAGAGGTCTTAGTTGAGCTATTAAGTGAGTTTTGACATGGGAATGTCCTGAGTCTCCAGAATCCCAAGGGGGTCTCTAGACCACACTTTGAGAATCATTGTTCCTTAGAATGTCATTAAAGTAAATAGACTGCAAAAATTTTTATGTTATGTCAATATTCAATTGTTTTGCTTTTATTACTCATACGGTTACAAACATACTTGCAGGTATCTCTTTTGGCATATGTTTACGCATAATATGTGCAAAGTAGTAGAACTATAGGGTTTTGGTGTATAGACATCCTCAACTATAGTAGTTATTGCCAAACTGCTCTCTAAGATTTAAAAACTGCAATTATATCAAACATCTTTTCCAACCACAATGCTATGAAATTAGAAATCGATTACAAAAAAATTGTAAAAAACACAAACATGTGGAGGCTAAACAATGTTACTAAACAACCAATGCATCACTGAAGAAATCACAGATCAAAAATACCTAGAGACAAATGACAACTAAAACACAACGACCCAAAACCTCTGGGATGTAGCAAAAACAGTTCTAAGAGGGAAGTTCACAGCAATGCAGTCTTATCTCAGGAAACAAGAGTCCCAAACAACCTAACCATAAACCTAAAGCAACTAAAGAAAGAAGAAAAAGTAAAACCTAAAGTTAGTATAAGGAAAGAAATTATAAAGACTAGAGAGCATGAATACATGAAAGAGACTAAAAAAACCAATAGAAAAGATCAATGAAACTGAAAGTTAGCTCTCTGAAAAGATAAACAAAAGTAATAAATCTTTAACCAGATTCATCAAGAAAAAAAGGGAGAGGACTCAAGTCAAAATTAGAAATGAAAAAGGATACGTTAAAACTGACACCACAGAAATGCAAAAGATCCTAAGAGACTACTACAAACAACGATATGCAAATAGATGGACAACCTAGAAGAAATGGAAAAATTTTTTAGAAAGGTACAATCTTCCAAGACTAAACCAATAAGAAATACATAATATGAACAGACCAATCACAAGTACTGGAATTGAAACAGTGAGTTAAAAACTTTCAACAACAAAAGTGCGGGACCAAATGGCTTCATAGGTAAATTCTATCAAACATTTAGAGAAGAGTTAACACCTATTCTTCCGAAACTCTTCCAAAAAGTTGCAGAGGAAGGAACACTCCCAAGCTCATTCTATGATGCCACCATCGCTCTGATACCAAAACCAGAAAAAGATACCACAAAAAATAAAGTTACCAGACCAAGATCACTGATGAACATAGACACAAAAATCCCCAACAAAATACTGGCAAACGGAATCCAACGAACAACAACAAAAATAACCCAATCAAAAAATGGACAGAAGATCTAAACAGACATTTCTCCAGTGAAGGCATACAGATGGGCAAAACACACATGGAAAGATGCTCAACATCACTAATTATTAGAGAAATGCAAATCCAAACTACAATGAGGTATCAGCTCACACCAGTCAGAACAGCCATCATCAAAAAGTCTACAAACAATAAATGCTGGAGAGGGTGTAGAGAAAAAGGAACCCTCCTACACTGTTGGTGGAATGTAAATTGGTACAATCACTATTGGGAGTTCCTTAAAAAACAAAAAATATAACTATCATATGATCCAGCAATCGCACTCCTGGGCATCTATCCTGAGAAAACCATAATTCAAAAAGATACATGCACCTCAATGTTCATAGCAGCACTATTCCCAATAGCCAAGACATGGAAACAACCTAAATGTCTACTGACAGAGGAATGGAATAAAGACGTAGTACATGTACACAATGGTACTCAGCCACGAAAAGAATAATGCCACATGCAGCAACATGGATGGGCTGAGAGGTTACCATACTAAATGAAGTAAGTCAGAGAGAGAAAGACAAATATCATATGATGTCACTTCAATGTGGAATATGTACAAAAATGATACAAATGCACTTTTTATAAAACATAGACTCACAGATTTTTTTCTTTTTTTTTTGTCTTTTTGGGGCCACACCCACGGCATATGGAGGTTCCCCAGCTAGGGGTTGAACTGGAACTGTAGCTGCTGACCTACACCTTAGTCACAGCAATGCCAGATCACAGCAACGCTGGGGTCTTTAAGCCACTGAGCAGGGCCAGGGATTGAACCTATGTCCTCACAGATGCTAGTCTGATCCGTTTCCACTGAGCCACAATGGGAACTCCCTTTTTTTTTTTTTCTTCCAGATTTCAAAAACAAACTTATGGTTACCAAAGGGAAAACATGGAGGGTGATAAATTAAGAGTTTGGGATTAACATATATACACTACTATATATAAAATAGATAACTAATAAGGACCTACTGTATAGCACAGGGAACTCTACTCAAAATTCTGTAATAACCTATGTGGGGAAAGAATCTGAAAAAGAATGAATACATGTACACATATAACTGACTCACTTTGCTGTACACCTGAAACTAACACAACATTGTAAAGCAACCATATTCCAATTAAAAAAAAGAAAAATTATGATAGTAGCAAAGTTCTTTAAAAAAGCCCTCTAGGAGTTTCCTTGTGGTACAGTGGGTTGAGGATCTGGCATTTATCATTGCAGTGGCTGGGGTCACTGCTGTGGGGTGGGTTCGATTCCTGGACCGAGATCTTCCACATGCCACAGGCACAGCCAAAAAAAAATAAAAATGAACTTGAAAAGTTTCATCAAGGTTATCTCTAGGACATGGGAAATGTGACTATAACTTTAAAAATTTTGAACTATAACTAGGAGTTCCCGTCATGGCGCAGTGGTTAATGAATCCGACTAGGAACCATGAGGTTTCGGGTTCAATCCCTGCCCTTGCTCTGTGGGTTAAGGATCCGGCATTGCTGTGGGGTAGGTTGCAGATGCGGCTCGGATCCCACGTTGCTGTGGCTGTGGTGTAGGCCAGCGGCTATAGCTCCGATTTGACCCCTAGTCTGGGAACCTCCATATGCCGCGGGAGCGGCCCAAGAAATAGCAAAAAGACAAAAAAAAAATTTGAACTATAACTAATAGTATGGAATTGTATCTTTTATCTGGAGGAAGGTCTTCAGGACAAAAAGGTGCTTCTTAGCAGTAGAAACAATAAAACAAAACAAAGCAAACCTCCCCCCCCCACCAAAAAAAACACTCTCAAAGACAAATTCTAGCAGAGCTCATTCAAGTAATTCTAGGGAAGAAACACACCTCTCTCTCTCTCCATCCACTTCAACAGCCAGTTCCACCATGTGCTGAATTCAGCTGGGTGACTTCAGGGCACATACGTCACCTCCTGGGTCCCATGTCCTCATGGGTAAGGTGGTGATAGCTCATGAGTCTATGGATTAAAACACTATCTTCAAGAAGATTCCAGTCTTTTTGGGCTACATGACACACACAAAGCAACAGAGGCAAATAGGTGAAGTCCTCAAGGATTTCTGAAGGAATTGCAGTTCCAAAGAGAGAAAACTCCATGGAGAAATGGGGCTCAGAGCTGGGCACTGGAATTGGACAGGAAGGGTAAGACTGGGGTAGGGAAATGATGTGGAAAAGTTCCCCTTTCTGATAGCTTGGTCAGCGATATTTGGAGGGGGTGGCTAGCTTCATGAGAAATGCTGTGGCTGATGACATTTCCATTGAGAACCCTAAATTTAGAAGGCATCAAGTAAGGGCACAGCCACTCTATGCTGCTAGAGGAAGAGGCACATCTGGATCTGGTCACCTTTTGCTGGAAGATGACTGCAATATCAGAGACTCCTTCCACTACATCTCATTAGAATTCACTTTTATTGGGAAGGAAAATTATCTCCATTAAAAATAACTGGGTCCTGAGAGTTCCCTGGTGCTCTGGCGGTTAGAACCTGGCATTTTTACTGCTGTGGTCCAGGTTCATTCCCTAGCTTGGGATCTATGATCCCAAAGCAAGGTGCTGGGAAAAAAAAAAAAGGCAACCCACCCCCAAAATCAAATCCAATGCCATCATGATTTATTTGAATCCCCTCTTGAGAAGTAAATCTGTCATGTTACCTAGAATGGACATTAAAGCAGAGTAGTTATTTGTTTGCATATCGTAGAGGTAAAATCTCTCTGAGTGATGCATCTACAGGCTACTTTGGGGAACTTCTCTCTCAGCCAATATAAATTGAGATGGATAAAGCAATCCTCTGAAACAGATTGCTAGAGAGAAGAATATTTACCAAACTGCAGTTCTGTGCTGTCATTTGGAGGGGAGAAAAAGACATCGATTGTTGTGCATGTATATCAAAAATAAGCATCGAAGTGGCATTTAAGGGGTTCCAAAGTAAATTTGATTTACTTTAAGAGTCATAGATTAATTTGGTTGTACATCTATAAATGTAATAAAACTCATTAAGTATTAAAAAAAGAGTAGTACATTAAACCAATTTTATAACATTACAGTGATATTTTTTAAGTGGACTAAATAGAGGGTATGATTTGGATGGAAGGAAATATTCCATGCAAACGGGAATCAAAAGAAAGCTGGAGTAGCAATACCCACATCAGACAAAACAGACCTTAAAATGAAGAACGTTTTAAGAGACAAGGAAGGACATTACATAATGATCAAAGGATCGATCCAAGAAGAAGATATAACAATTTTAAATATCTACACACCCAACACAGGTTCACCACAAAATATAAGGCAACTGCTAACAACCTTAAAAGGACAAATCAACAACAACACAGTAACAGTGGGGGACTTTAACACCCCCCTTACAGCAATGGACAGACCATTCAGACAGAAAATCAGTAAGGAAACACAGGCCCTGAATGAAGCATTAGACCAGATGGACTTAACAGATATTTATAGGACATTCCATCCAAAAGCAACAGATTACACATTCTTCTCAAGTGCACATGGAACATTCTCTAAGATTGATCACATCCTGGGCTACAAATCAAGCCTTGGTAACTAGAAAACTGAAATAATGTCAAGCATCTTTTCCAACCACAATGCTATACGACTGGAAATCAACAACAAGAAAAACTGCACAAAAACATAAAAGAGAGGGTATGGTTTAAGAATGACCTCTTTATTTATGAAACATTATAGTTAGAATTACTATCTTCTTATTATCTCCTATTTTATGCTTTAAAACCAATCAACACTATGAGATATATAAACAGGCAAATTCACAAACACAGGAGAATAATGATTACCAGGGCATGATGGGAGTATCAGGGCCTTACTGCTTAGTGTGTTCAGAATTTGTTTGGGATGATGAAAAAGTTCTGGAAATTGGTTATGGTGACGGCTGCACATGGTGAATCTGATTAACGCCACCAAATCATACACTTAAAATGGTTAAAACAGTAAATGACATGCTATGTATATTTTTACCACAATAAAAAGCAACCAATAATGTATTCCCAAATTTGCCAACAATCATAAATATTCTTGAAATCTCATTCCTCATCTGTTTCCTTTCCTGCTTCCTAGACAGACTGTTCCACGCTTTTTCTCCTTATTCTCTGAAACCACAACTCTGCCTTCTCTTTTAGCAGATGAGCTTATTTATTTTAACGAGAACCTGGCAGCCACATGACATGAATTTGTTCAACTCCCTCCCCTCTGGTTCGGCTTACCTCTTCTCCACCTCCCCTGCCCGAATGCCCTGTGTGTGATTGCAGCCCTGGCCACATCCCTGACCTATTCTTTTCTTCCACCTCATCATCCTTGTGGCTTCAGCCTCTCCCCTCCATCATGTGTCCCATCCTCTGACCACATCTGACTTCACTTCTCCTGCAGTTGTGGCCCTGGGGCTTCTCCTTCCCCAGGAAGCTTCCCTTCCCCACCTTCCATCAGCTTCTCTATCCTCTGCCACTTGGCTTCTGCTGCCCACCACTCTGCTGCCCTTGCTCTGCCCAGTTTCCAGATCCACTGCCTCATCTTGGTCTTCCTCCTTGATGTCACACAAACACGGCTGACTCCCCTCTCTCCCTCCTTTTGTTTTTCCCTCTCTGTGGCCAAGCTTCAGGCTCCTTGGATGGTTCCACTTCCTTTTCCTAAATTTATGGAACAGGTCCAGCTTTTGTCCTGACTCCTTTCTGGCTAATCTCACCCATGTTGATGGCTTTGTTGACCCTCTAATTAGCAGTAACTTCACAAAGTACATCTTTTGGACCTGTACTTGCACGTCCTTCTGTCCCATACCTTTAACTCCATGCCAACCTCTCCACTGTTATCCCACCAGCTCCTCGAGCACAGCCAAGATAAGTACAAATTCTTCCTTTTCCTCAACGCCCATCTCTCTCCTCTCTTTTGTCTCGATCAATGGAATTACCATCTACTTCATCTTCCAACCTATAAATATTGGAATCAACTGTGAGTGCTCCTTTATTTTCATCTCTTACAGCCATCTCTTGTGTGACAAGACCCAAACATTTTATCTGATGATTTCTTCTGTATTTTACTCTTCAATCCTTTAGCTTGAGAACTTTAGCTCTTTCCCCTAGATCATTGCAATAGATTCCTAATTAGTACTGACCCCTTTTCTTTGCAGGCTGTCTATTCCTCTTCCACTGGAACCATAAGGAATGTCTCTCCAAATCTTTTCCATGTTGAAAAATGTGAAGTACCTTCTCTTTGCCTAAAGTCCAGACTCAAAAGCCACCTGACTTATTCATTATGGACAAACTGATAAACTTTAAGGGAATTCAACTTTAGCTAAAGATGAAGATTAAACCAGTCATTTAAAAATATTTTGGTTTCTTAAAACATGCTCTTGTAAATAGTTCTGAATTTGTTTTAAAGACCCTTAAGCAAACCAAAGCTTCCATCACACAACTAGTAAGATGAAAACAGACATATACTGTTATTTTTTTAAAGAAAAAAAAGCTTAGTAAACATATGGAGGAGATATATGCAGAAACCCACAACTGATTTAATTTGCAAAACCACAGCTTTAGCTCAACTAAAGTAAAGATGACTTAGATAAAATACAACCAGAAAACTGAGATAAAAGATACGGGGTAAATAAGTTAAGCTGCTGATTTAGCAAGGAAGCATCAGGGGTACTGCATAGGTCTGAGAAAGTGCTTTGGACAAGAAAGCTGATGGATTGACTCCAGGGAGCCCACAAGAGTGAACTGTTCTCAGGAACTCCCCGCCTGTTGGAAGAGTGTCATCTACTGGATCATGTCCCCTTTGCTTATGAGGATACCTCCTGTCACCTAGTTTCAGGAGGAGAAGTGACATTTTTAGGTTGATGTTGAATTTTCGAGGTTGGTGTAGGTGGTCTCACGCATTAAGGCTGTTAGAGCCAGAGTTAGTGGAAGCCACAAGGCCTTCCCTGTGGTCTTATCTCCATCATCAATCAGCTGTGACACCCTAAATATCTCCTCTGAGACCCAAGATCTCTGCCTTTAAAATGAGGGGTCCAGAAAGAAGTGTTCATCTTTGCACTTGCTAAATTTCTACACTTCACTATTTTTATTTCAATATTATTAAGATAGGGAAAAATGCTATGAGATGCTTTTCATCCTTAGGATGAAAGAAAAGGGGAAAGACTATTTAAAAATTGACTAGTGGTATTATTCCTTTTCCAGTAAACTATTCTTCAGCACGGCGAGGCACGTTCCCCCGATGTGGCCCCTGTGGAAGTTAAAAGGAGGAATGAGAGTGACAGCCTGGGGACCTGGGCTGCAGGTGGGTGGAAAGTAATTACAGAGCCTTTCAATCTCCTTCTACGCATCTGCCTACACCTACTGAAACTGCAAGAAGCAATAAAAAGTGGTGGATTTTTAAAATAAGAAGCATGGATCCTCATTACTAAATGAAGTCACAATAGCCAGATTCCATATATCTATTTAGACAACAAATAAGCATGGACCACCCACTAAGCCCAAGGCGGGTGCCAGCAAGGACAAGGGATCCGTGCCAGCCCTCACAGGGACCGTGCATCACTCAGGACTAAGAAAGGACAGGATGTGCCTTTTCTGTATCACCTGATGACCACACTCTGTTTTTTCTCGCCATGATTTTATGGTGGTGAGTGTATAGCAGATATTTTTCTTCTTTTTGCCATAAAAAGCTAGTGCTTAGTAATCTAAGAGCAGGCCAGGTTCCAGAAACGTGGCTCTAGTTCTTTGGCTCTTTACTGTTATTGTGTAGTTCTGCCATGATCTAAACTATCTTGCTTCCTTCTTCTTGTCTTTCTTGTCCAAAAGAAAGTGGGCTTCTTGAGGCCCAGGATGTTGGCCCTCTTTTCTCCCCTGCTTTCCCAAGACCTAGATTAATCACTGATCAATGATCAATAAAGGGCTTGATCAATCAATGTGTGTGGGAGTTCTTGTCCCGGCTCAGTGGCTTAAGAAACTGACACAGTGTCCATGAGCATGTGGGTTCGATCCCTGGCCTCACTCAGTGGGTTGAGGATCTGGCCTTGCCATGAGCTGTGGTGTAGTTTGCAGATGTGGCTTGGATCCGGTGTGGCTGTGGCATAGGTGACAGCTGCAGCTCCAATTGGACTTTAGCCCAGGAACTTCCATATGCTGCAGGTGTGGCCATAAAATACAAACAATTATTATGTATGGATTGAATAAAGCCCTGTTTCATCTCCATAAAAAAATCCCATTTTCCTGAAGTTACTGGTTTTTTGGTTTTTTTTTTTTTGGCCGCACCCACAGCACGCCTAAGTTCCTGGGTCAGTGGTCGAACCTGAGCCACAGCAGCAGCCCGAGCTGCTGCAGTGACCACGTTGGATCCTCAACCCGCTGCACTGTCAGGGAACTCATCTAAGTTACTTTTTAAACCACTTTAACATGTGAAGGAAATCTCAGCGGTACTTGCATTTTTAAGAGGATCTGTGTCACTTAAACTTCTCATTGGCAGGAGGTCAGGAAGTAGAATAAAGCAAAGTGAGCACTTGCAGGTGGCGAAACAGAGGGCACTTTGAGATCAGGCGGAAAGGAGCATTCCAAGGGCAGTCACCCTTTGATTTGCTGGGAAATCTACTCCCAAGAAAAAACAAAGTCCTCTGTACTGTTCACAGCTTCCTCCCCCCTCCAGGGCTGAATCCATAAATCCCCCAAAACTGCCCTGGGAGGACTGCACAGCAGGGGTCCATGAAGGTCAAGGGCAAGGTTAAAACAGAAGCCACAGAAAGTGTAGACACTTGGTTTCTGCCCCCAAGACAATGCACCATGGGAGTTCAGTGGTTATTTTAATTTTCCTATTTATTCATTGTATTTTCCTATTTATAGTCAACCTCTGAAATTTGCCCATTTGCTCAAATATGACCCATATATTCTATTTCTGGGGATTATTTTCCAAACCGATCCCCCCCCAAAAATATAAGTTTTTGGAGATGAAAAATAATTCTTTTCCTTTGGAAAACACTGGCAAAAGAAAAGTTTTCTTGCACTTAGAACTTTCTGGAATCTCATGCTTCAGGGACTTGTCAAAATAACAATAATTAATCAATAAGAGACATAAAAGGGATCAGAATCTTAATTTGACTCTTACCAGGGATTCATAGATATGAAAACACACTGACAAAAAAGCGAATTATGAATTTACCTCATGCACATATTGAAAAACACTTTTTTTTTTCTTTTTGGGGCCACACCAGCATATGGAGTTTCCAAGGCTAGGGGCTGAATCGGAGCTGTAGCCACTGGCCTACGCCACAGCCACAACAACGCCAGATCTGAGCCATGTCTGTGACCTACACCACAGCTCACAGCAACGCCAGATCCTTAACCCACTGAGTGAGGCCAGGGATCAAACCTGCATCCTCATGGATTCTAGTTGGCTTCATTAACCACTGAGCCATGAAGGGAACTCCAGAAACACACACACACAATTTAAATATATCTCACAGTCTAACAATATACCATTCTTATTTCCAGAACTACCTCCTAAAGCTGAAGTTCAAACTCCAAAGTTATTACCAAAGAATGTTAATCTGGCTGCATTTCTCATTCCTTTTTAATTAAACAAACTTTCTTCTTAAGAACTCTTTGCAAGTTACAGAAGTCAGTACGAGTGTGTGTGTGTGTGTGTGTCCATCTACGATAGAATTTGCCATTTTAAAATGTTCCGCAAATGGTAACTGAGATAGAAAGAGGGAAGGAAGCCTCAAAACTCACTTCGTGGAATTAGTACCAGGGCCAGGTAATATTTTTTAAAAAATGAATCAGTAGATACAGTAGATTTTGCCAAATTTAGGCTAAGCCAAGAGGAGCATGAAAAACACAGACTAGGACATCAAACTGCCTGGGTTCAGATCTCTGCCTTGAGCAGCCCTGGGACTCTGAACCAGCTGTGTAAACTGTTTCCCCATCTGTAAAATGGGGACCATCACAGCACCCGCTAAAGTGGCTTCATAGATGTAAAGTGATCAGAGGACTTGGAGGTGGAGCGAGCTCAACCTAAATTAGGTACAACCACGGGTGCCGAGTTATACACTCCTTCCCTATCTAGCAGTACACACATTTTCTCACGATGATTACTTCCTTTCTAGTTGTTTTGTGAAAAGGCGGTGGTGGCGCCTTCAAGGCGGGTCTTCCTGCTTGGGGTTGGGGAGGAGGGAGCCCCCCTCCCCCGTGGCGCCGTTTCCCCTGAACCTTGTCACCAGCATCAAGGGCAACAGGCAGTTTCACTTTCGTGTTATTCAGTCAACCTGGCTCAGGAGGAAAAACATTCAACCGGGTGAAATGAGCATCATGTGGGATTCAGAGCATCATGTGGGATTCAGGAGTCCCGGCCGGTCCCAGTTTTCCCAGAAGCAGCAACTCTTCCTCCCTCGGCCCCAATCCTCCCCCATCCCTGTGGTCTGGCAGTCAGTCACCTGCTGAGGAGGTGTGAGGAGGAGGGAGGTTCTGGACTGTTTGGAGTTGGGGTGCCCTGCCTTTTAATTCCAGGTCTGGGATGCTCTCATGGGGCGCCGCTCCCACATCTCTGTGCACCCATGGCCGCGTCTGATGTCAGCTCCGCGTTTCTTCTTTCCCGACGGCCAACTGCGCTCTAATTGGATATTCTGTCCAAGCTGCTGGGCTTGGTTCTCATCCTCTGTTTATCTAGTTCTCTCTCTCTCGTGGCACTTTTGCAATGCTGCATCCACCACCTCGGTTCCGTCACTCTTCACGGCTCTGACCTCCTCCTCATCACGCCGGCCTTCTTCCTGTTTGGGGTTTTCTGGTCTTTCCTCCAGGCACTCTGCCACTGCGCTGCCCAGTGTGCAGACTACACTACCTACAGCAGCTGTTTACTGAGCACTGGCTGCATGGGGGACGAGGCAGGGCTGGGCTGGAGGGGAGGCTGGGATCTTTGCCCTCCAGGAGCTCACCCTGTGGTCCAGGAGGGGGTGTTATTACTGCCAAGGTGGCCCCCCATGCAGGAAGCCAGAGCAGCTCCCAGGGAGGATGTTTTAAAATAGAGCAGGGGGTGGGGAGCCTTCACAGAGGATGTGATACCCGAGGGGTCAGCAAACAAGGATGCGATGGGAAGAGGTCCACCCTGCTCCCCAGCACATGAGCCCAGGGGAGCTGTGCAAGAGAGGCAGGTCAAGGTCAAGGCAGGGCTTGGGGTCTTGTGAGAAGGGAGGCTGGAGAGGCAGGCAGGGGACAGACCAGAAAGGACCTGGCAAGCCAGGCCAAGGGCCTGCATCTTACTTTGTAGGTGACAAGGAGCAAGGTAGAAAACTGTGGTCAGATTTCTGTTTTCATCAGGTCCTTCGCTCAGCAGAGTGGAGGGGGTGGAGGCTAGAGGCTCCACCTCGGAAAATAAAGGTGAAACGTTATAACGCCTAAATACTTGTGCGAGGCTGTACTTCCAAAGATGGCTGCATGAGCATCATACTGCCCTGTGATCTTGGCCAGCCTGGGACTTGCTTTGACCAGCAGAGCCCAACAGAAAGGATGCTCAGGGAATTCTTGGTTTGTCCCTTAAAAGGTTTGAGGCTTCGCGTGTTGGGAACACTCACTCTAGGATCTAATCACCATGAAAGGAAGCCCAAGGTAGCCTCATAGAAAGGGAGGGAGCAGGGTGGTCCCCCCCGTCCAGACATACCCACCAAGCGCCATATATATGAGTGACCCCTCTCGGATCTGTCCACAACCTCATGAGACCCCAAGTGATGCTATGAGCAGCAGAACCAGCCCAAATGCCAGATCCACAGAAATGAGCCAATACAATGGTGCTGTGTTGAGCCACTAAGTTTTGGAGAAGCCTGTTACATAGTGACTGGTATCCAAACCAATACTCTCGGTCAAATAAGTCATATGCTGCAGCCTTCACAAGTTCAGGACAGTAACAAGGACCCTCTTCCCACATGTGTTAAGTTGTACTTCCCTTGACTACTAATTACCAAATCTTATTTCAGACTTATGTCCCACTTCACTGATTAGTGCTCAAGCTTTTTAAAAAGCGGTTCTTAGAAAATATAATCCTGATTCCATCTTGCAAAAAGCTAAGAAAATGTGGCGTGCGGATTAAAATTCCCTGGAATTCAGTCTGAACTTTCCTACTGGTAGTTTTTAGACAAATATCCAAACAATTATGTGTCTCACGTTGGGGCCCTGCAACATGTTTGGTGGTTCTTTACATAATTTGCTTCCTTAGCTGTATTGCTAAGTGTCTTGAGATAGATCAGTACTTGAGTCATCAGTGTGGTCTCTCTTGGTGTCTAGATATTTAGATCCAGAGGTACAGACTATTTTTCCTCAGGAAAACATCTACAATATTTTTCCCGGAGAAAACTGATTTTATGTATGTAAATGAAGACACGTTCTCTCTGTTCTTAACACCTCTAGACTGCTTTCAGAAGAGAAGGGCTTGCCTTTCTTCCTTTCGCTTCTATGGAACTGATAAAATTCAAATATAAGGTTATGTGTTGACATGTCTCTTTTTCAGCATCACTAATGGTGAACTGTGAATGGATAAGTTTGCCTTCATCAATTTCTAAAATTATGTGCTGGCTTACGCTTAGCAATACTGGCAATTTGGGGTTAAGTATTTATTTATTTTTATTTATGCATTTATTTATTTTTTTTTAGGGCCACACCCATGGCATATGGAGGTTCCCAGGCTAGGGGTCAAATTGGAGCTACAGTTTCCGGTCTATGCCACAGCCACAGCAATGCCAGATCCAAGCTACGTCTACGACCCACACCACAACTCAAGGCAACGCTGGATCCTTAACCCACTGAGCAAGGCTAGGGATTGAACCTGCAAACTCATGGTTCCTAGTCGGATTCATTTCCACTGCACCTCAACAGGAACTCCCTATTATATTTTAATAAGTAACACAAAGCCTTTCCTACTGCTCACACGGCTTTCTTTCCTAAAGTACTTTTCCTTACAGATTGCAAGTGTGCTATAAATAATAACGAATCTCAATGTCCAGGAACTAGAAAAGAATCCCAGTAGTAAAATCCTTCTTTATATTGGAATTGAGAAAGGAGGGTTAAAGGACTTTGTGTTGCACCTCTGGCAAATATTTAAGCTAACTCTCCTTCCGAAGTTGGAATTATGCAAGTTATTTCTCACCAAATTATTTTGACATTAAAAGGATTTTTAGAAAACGATCTAGGATTGGTTTGGTAGCATGCAAGAAGTGCAGTAACTCAAGTTCATCTTAGGAAAGAGTTTATTTGTGGTCACTGTTCATATCACTCCATCTGTAGCCTAAACATGTCCCAAGATGCTCATGTGACTTTCTTTTCAAATGACTGATGCAGAAGGATGAAAAGAGTTCCCAATCTTAGAGGGGATAAGATGCTATCCAGCTGCTATGGCTTCTGATCTTACCTGCCAGAAACAAAGCCCACTGAGGAAATCACGCTGTTCTTTTTTGGGGAACCTGCCTTTTGAGAACCCTTGGTTGTTACTGCATTTCTGTACCACCAACCATCATGAACACCGTAGAAGAAAACAGTGTGTTACTGCCGTTCTGTGAGGTCTTCATCTGTAGAATCCCAAGGGCCACTGAATGGTTTCAGCATCTGGGTGACTGCACTCCTGTTTACTGGTGAAGCGTTACACACTTCAGGGTTGGTAATATTTTCCAGTCTACGCCCATGCTTGTGAATGGGCTAACCACAGCCTGGGAGCCATGAAATGTAGCCACCCAGATGCTGTGCAGCGTCCTGGTGTGACTGGAATGGGTAAATATCAAAAGAACCACCCTCCCCTCCCCCCAAAATAGGTATAAAATATTAGGATCAAGAGGGGTCCTAGTGCACCCACCTCCAGCTCACTCATCTCACAGTCAATATGGCAAAGCAGGAATGAGATTGCGGATCTCCCAGCCCCTATGTCTGTCTGCACCCTTTCTATCTGCCTTCACTGCTGGATGTTAAGAAAGACTGGCACAGCCATGAAAAAGGCGGGCAAAGGCAGGGGGAACGGTGCCTGTGATGCCAGAGCTGCTCTTCAGTCTCTCCTGCTGAGAAGGACCGCCTACTCTGGATTTTTATACCCTGGTACCAACTCCCAAATGTCCTTATTTACTGCAAGGGAGCTAGCAAGCCAGGCAGAGGGACTGGAACCCAGACCTTGGCATGGGGTAGGAGGAAGGCGGCAGGTCACTAATCTAGACTCTGGTCAAACAGGAGTCAATGTGCCCAAAGGGGATGATGTACTTGGCCCCACAGACCACTTCTTAGTCAGATTCCCCCAAATCCACCTTAAGAATATGGACAGGGAGTTCCCTTTATGGCTCATTAGGTTAAGAACCCGACTAGTATCCCTGAGGATGTGGGTTTGACCCCTGGCCTCGCTCGATGGATTAAGGGCCCGGCATTATGGTGAGCGGTGGTGTAAGTTGCAGACATGGCTCAGATCTAGCGTTGCTGTGGTTGTGGTATAGGCCGGCGGCTACAGCTCCAATTCAGCCCTGGCAATTTCCATATGCTGCAGGTGCAGCCCTAAGAAGACAAAAAAAAAAAAAAAGAATATTGGCAAAAATTACAGTGCTCAGGGCTCTTAGCACTAATGAGTAGGCCCTGGAAAAGCTGATATTCATCACCAGAATCCTTCCTGCTGGCAAGGAGAGCAAAATAAAACATATTCCCCAACTAGGAGACATCTCACGAGCTTAAGTCAAGAGGCATCTGAGCTTTGCCAAGTGTTTAAGCATGAGAAGGGAACAGGATAGCTGGAACAGGGGAGCTTCCTCAGGAGATACTAATTAAAATATCATCATTAAGCTCTGGTTTGGGGCTGGACAGAAACCACAAGACCCCAGAGACACAAGAAAGCATGAGAAGGTGGTAAGAACAGTATGAGCTGCCCAGGTGTAACACAGGACGACACTATTTGGGGCATCGTCAGAGGGACTCTGGTTGAGAAGAGGCTTCATGGACAAGGGCAGGGACGCATGTAAGGGCCACCTTACTTTCTTGTTTCCCAAAGGGGAGTGGGGCACTTTGGCTGGAAGAGGCATTAGGCTCTGGAACGCAGGGACTGCATCTTACCCAGTGTGAAAGGTCTCCCTTATAATCGGCAAAGATGAGCATAACTATTTGGTTGCCTTTATGTGACCCACCCCCCCAAGGAGAGAAATGTCACAGTGGAAGGCACAGTGCAATGCCCCCCCAAAACATAATGCCATTCACTTAGCAAATACCCTAAAAACTGTCTCTGAAATCCCGCTAAGGTTACATGGGCTTTTAAGGTATTAGTCCAGAACCTAAGCTCCAGTTTCAACACTGTTTTAGCTGTGGCTTGATTGCCCATGCCCCTTTTATTTGATTATTGTTGGGATTTATTTTTAATCTTCTTTAAATGATTTTGCTTTTCCTCCCCTCTGGTTTCATGGTTTTGGTTATTCTACCTTTAAGTGAGGCCCCTAAATAGTTTATTACTCTTTAAAGACATTTTTCTTTGAATGCTCTTGTATTTAATCTCTGGCATGCCTTTATCATCCTAATTCTCAAAGGTATTAGTCTTTTACATTTTTTTTTCTTTTCTGGGGCCACACCTGTGGCATATGGAGGTTCCCAGGCTAGGGGTCCAATCGGAGCTGTAGCTGTCATCTGACACCACAGCCACACCAGATCCAAGCCTCGTCTGTGACCTACACCACAGCTCATGACAATGCTGGATCCTTGACCCATTGAGTGAGGCCAGGGATCGAACCCTCAACCTCATGGTTCCTAGTCAGATTCGTTAACCACTGTGCTATAACAGGAACTCACTTTTACCTTTCTTAATGAATTTTAAGATCATTATGATTTTGTTCTGAAGAATCCTTAACATCCTGTACTGTTTCATTAAGCTTTTTAACCTCTTTTATCCTTTAATATTTTCTTTTTATTAAAAGGATTTTGAGTTCCCTGTATAACTGCATTTAATGCCTACCTACTGCCTCATCCATTGTAGGATATTTCAGAATACTTCATTATCATTTTTCTATTTCCTGATCATTCTTAACTCAATCTTTTTCCTTTTATTCTTGGCATTTCTCAGCAAAGTGAGAAACTAGGAGGATGAGGTGGAGATAGGGAGAAGGAGCTTTTTCCCTTGTTGCAAGTCGCCTATTGGTATATTTAAATGTTTCCTGTCACCTTCAACTCTGACTTGAGTAGAATGTATCTAGATAATTCCAGAGACCTGCCTGCTGAAAATCATAATAATTCCACCTGTGCAGACATTTCAACTCTTAGACCAGACTTCTTTCCTCTTATCTCTTATACCTCACAGGCTCTAAAACCTACGGCTCATTTATTTATTCTGTTAATATTTATTCAGCACCTGCTATATATTGGATACAGTGCTAGATACCAGAGATTTAACCAAGAATAAGAGAGAATGTGCCTTCCATCCTCAGAGAGTTTACAATCTACTGGGGACGTCTAAAGCAAAACCAATAATGGCATCAGACTGAGTGCTATGCCAGCTAACACGTATTGATCAGTTGCCACACATGGTGTGAAGAAATGTATATAGATGCTCTCGCATGTGCTTTGAGAACACGTGGGAGGAAACAAAGTCCTAATTTGGAGGATCAGGAAGAGTTTTCAGGAAGATGTTTAAGTTAGGCACTGAAAACATACAGAATAGCCAAAGGAAGGAGAGGTTTAGAGGTAGGGCAGAAAGTTCCATGAGGCAACAGGATACATGGAACCCACAGAGGCTCAGACCTGGAGGAACGTGATGTGTGCGGTGCTGCAGAGATGCAGCTGGAGGGAACAGGGGAGTGCAGACCAACTTGAACCTCTAATTCACGTGACAGAGTCTGGGTTTCATTCCAAGCACACCGGGTAGCCACTGGAGAGTTTAAAGCAAGGTGTGATCAACTCAGATCTGGGTTCTAGAAGGATCCTCCAGCGGCAGTGTAAAGAACAATCCATAGTAACAGAGACCAGTGAGGAGGTTCTGGCAGTAATCCAGGAGAGAAACGGTGGTGGCCTGCACACTGAGTGCGGCTGGGAGAAGGTGGATGGAATAAAAAGATATACAGGGGGTGGAACACAGAACTTGGGTTGGGGTGAGTTGTGGAGGTGAGAAGTCAAGGAAAACATTCAGATCTCAGCTTGTGCTGGAACAGATGATGCCAGCACAAGGTTCAGAGAAGACTGGGAGCGGGTATTTGCGGCAAGAGGAAGGGGAAGGCAATGCCTGCAGACTGGGTCATGCAATGCTGGATGGGAGCATCAACCAGCTGCAAGAGAGGACCTTGGATAGGTCATGGCTGGATAGAGGTCAGTGAGGAAATGGCTCTCACGGTCAGTAAGGGATGAGGTTACCCATGGCATGAGAACACTGACGGACATCAACCTTCCATGGAACAGAAAGGAGAGGCTTGTAACTTGCAAAGGAGAAGGGGAAGGTGCGAGAGGAGGGAAAGTTGCTCTGAGAACGCTGCATGGTCTGCTGCAGAGAAGTCAAGGAAGAGAAGAGTGGAATTTAGCAAAAATCAGCAATAGGGAGCATGAGTGTGACAGATTCCCAGAGGCAGCAGAGGCAAAGCTGGATGTTTGGGGCCAAGGAAGGGAGGAGCAGGGGAGGGGGGAAATGTAATGAATCTGGTTGAGAAAATGAG
Source organism: Phacochoerus africanus (assembly GCF_016906955.1). Taxonomy (NCBI): domain Eukaryota; kingdom Metazoa; phylum Chordata; class Mammalia; order Artiodactyla; family Suidae; genus Phacochoerus; species Phacochoerus africanus. Next base: position 69,729,208 of record NC_062555.1, on the reverse strand, counting down.
GAAAGAGAGAAGAAAGGAGCTGGAGAAAAGCACGGAAGAATCACAGAAGAATTGTCTTTTTCTTCAAAGAAGGGATGGAGGGAGTTCAGTCTGCCTTTGCAGTGAGATCGGGGCCAGGAGTGGGGCGGGGAAGGAAAATACAGGTGAAAGTGGGCATAACCCAAGAAGGAGATTCCCAAGGAGGAGGAAGAAATGGACTCCAGAGAATCAGTGGAGGGTAAACACTGGACAGAGGCTGATGCTTTTTTTTTGCTTTGTCAAAAATGGAAGGATGGGTCCAGAGAAGCCATCAGTGGGACTGGGTGTTGCTCCAGGGAGCCCTGCTTTAGAGAGGAAAGCACATGGCCTTGTGTGGCACTGTCAAGGCTGTCTTCTCCCAGCAGCCAGGGGAAAGCTTCCAGGGGAGGAGAAAGCAGCCATTGTCATCTTTGTCAATTTCAGGTCCAACCACCCTTGGCCTGTTTAATCAATACTACTTCTTCCTAAGTGATGTGGTTCCTTAAGAAGCTGATGTGCTATATCCCAAAGTTCATATTCCTCTTAAATGTGGAATATGCTTACAATGCTCTCCCCAAGAAGACACTGCCCCCGAACAGCCAACTGATGAACAAACTTTGGGAATACGACCCATGGAGACAAAAAAAGATTAAATTAGGAGCCAAGATATCAGGGTTCACGGCTAGTAATGTATTGTGTGACCCTTGATCAAGTTTCTTTAATTTTTTTAATTATAGTTGATTTACTATGTTTTGCTAATTTCTGCTCTACAACCAAAGTGACCCAGTCATACATGTATATACATTCTTTTTCTCAATTTATCTTCCATCATGGTCTATCCCAAGAGATTGGATGTAGTTCCCTGTGCTGTGCAGTAGGAATTCATTGCTCATCCATTCTAAATGTAAGAGTTTGCATCCGCCAACCCAAAGTCCCATCCATTCCCACTTCCTCCCCCTCCCCCTTGTCAACTACAAGTCTGTTCTCTATGTCTGTGACTCTGTTTCTGTTTTGTAGACAGGTTTATTTGTGCCACATTTTAGATTCCACACATAGTGGCATCATACGGTAGAAAACACAGGCAAAACTTTCTCCGACATCAACCGTTCAAATGTTTTCTTAGGCCAGTCTCCCAAGGCAACAGAAATAAAAACAAAAATAACAAAATCAAACTTACAAGCTTTTGCACAGCAAAGGAAACCATAAGAAAAATGAAAAGACAACCCACAGAATGGGAGCAAAGAGTCACAAATGACACAGCTGACAAGGGCTTAATCTCCAAAATATACAAGTCAACAACAATTAAAAACAAACAACCCAGAGTACCCATCGTGGGACAGCAGAAACGAATCTGACTATGAACCATGAGGTTGAGGGCTCAACCCCTGGCCTTGCTCAGTGGGTTAAGGATCCAGTGTTGCTGTGAGCTGTGGTGTAGGCCAGCAGCTACAGCTCTGATTAGACCCCTAGCCTGGAAACCTCCATATGCTGTGGGTGCAGCTCTAAAAAGACAAAAGAGACAAAAAAAAACCCACAATAAAAACTGGGCAGAAGACCTCAATAGACATTTCTCTAAAGAAGATATATGGGTGGTCAACAGGCATCACTAATTATTAGAGAAATGCAAATCAAAACTACAATGAAGTACCACCCCGTACTGATCAGAATGGCCATCATTGTTAAGTCAACAAATAACAAATGCTGGAGGGGGTATGGAGAAAAGGGAACCCTCCTGCACTGCTTGTGGGAATATAAACTGGTGCAGCCACCATGGAGAACAGTATAGAGGTTCCTTAGAAAACTGAATCTAGAACTACCATATGATCCAGCAATCCCACGCCTGGGCATCTATCTGGACAAAACTACAATGCAAAAAGATACCTGATCAAGTTTCTCAACCTCTACAAGCCTCAGCATCCCCTCTATAAACCGTGGATGATCTGCCCAGTGAGCAGGACTTGAGGAGCAAGTGATCCCATGCATCCAGGCACCTGGAATGATGCCCATGCAACGAATTCCACTTCCTCTCTGATTCTCCTGCCTCCCTCCAGGCCTGAGTCTGTGTGACTCTATGACTTAAAGGGATGTTACAGGAAACTAAACATCAGATGTCCGTAATTTTCAAAGTTTTAGGTAAGACACATGTCCCAAACTCCACGAAGCAAAATTTCATGAATGACTCTTGCTACTTGAAATTCACTCTTGCGTTTTCTCTTCTATTTCATGGGTTTTTTAAATTTTATTTTTATTAGAGTATAATTGATTTACAGTGTTGGGTCAATTTCTGCTGGACAGCAGAGTGACCCAGTCATACATATGTACACATTCTTTTTTTCCTACTATCTTCTACTTCATGTTTAAAGATATGCCTGTTCCACTGCAACGAGTTACGTTCATCAACAATGGGTGGCGTCTTGCAGTTTCAAAAACACTAGGTGAGAGGCCTGTTTTTATATCACTGCAAACAACACATAAACAGACCATAGAAGGGAAAATGTTGAAGACTACTGCCCTTCAAACACTAAACACACAGCTGACGTGAACTCCCCATCCTGCAAGACAGAGGCGTCAGCTGACTTTCATGAAAGACTTGGCTTCTTGCTCACCTGGGCTGTCAAGAGTCATCTGATCTGACTGTGAACTCACAGCACTGGGTTTGCTTTGGAAACTCACTCATATCTTGGCAACACCCGACTTGCTAGCTGCTAATTTTAGCATCTACCTGGTGTGAACGGCTCCGAAGGCGGGCAATGGGAAAGAGAGGAAGACGACAGTCCAGGGCAATCAAGGGTCTGCTCTTTGCACTTTCAACTAAAGAGCGGAAGTTGACGCCAACAGCACACTTTGAGGGGGAGCTTCTGGGCTCACACGGCTCTTCTTCATTCACCTGCTGTGCTCAAACCAAACTGTTCCCTCCTGCCTAGAATGTCTGCTCACAGGCGATCCTAAAACCCTGTTCCCACCTCCCAGAGCATCCTCCCCTACCCTTTAGGTCTCAGCTGAGCTGTCACTTTCTCTGGGACATCTCAGGCACCCCAGGTCTAGTGCTCCCATGGCCCCATGGATGTCCTTAGCGCAGGGCTTATGCATTCATTCTGCGCTATCTACTGGGGGCTCGCTATGTGCCAGCCCCATCGCAGGACCTGGGACTCCAGCTATGGACAAATGCCAGCCTTCAGGGAGTTCACAGTCTTGAGGAGGAAGCAAATTAAACAAATCTATAACATAGTCGCACACCATGATACTATAAACTGACATGATGCAATGTAAACGCAGGATGACAACATCCCACTTTATCATATGATACTTCCCTCTCTACCTGGCTGCATCTCCCCTATGGGTTATAGGGCACAGTATGTGGTTCTGAGGCACCCCACAAAAGCTTGATGGATGAATGCACAGCCATCAGCTTTTGGGTTCTGTCCATTGTCCTGAGAGTTCATCTAGTTTTGATTACATAGCGGAGATAACTCAACCATTAACTCATTTCCTGCAGCGTGTCTGTTCTGCACACTGTCATCAATGCCAACACCAATGCCATATGCCCACTTATTCTCGACAACTATCTCTTTCTAAATCAGCAGGTCCTGGACAGGAGAGGGGGCAGCCCTCACTAGAGGGACCACATGTATATCTGCTAGGAGCCCTCCTGTCCATGGTTTACTCAGTCCTTCAGGAGACCCTGGAGTAGTAATCCCTCCAATTATTCTGCACTAGCAAGCGGGACACAAGCATAAGAGGAGATCAGAAAAAAGCAGCAAACTCGGGAGCAGCATCCACCCAGAGACCCTGAGGCCAGGCATCAAACAATTTGGTAAAAAGTTAATTGGCTACCATCCTGCATCCATTAGGATGGCAACTATCAAAAACCAGAAAGTAACCAGCTTGGGAGAGGAGGGGGAGACACTCAAACCCTTGTGCACTGTCGATGGGAATGCGACATGGTACAGCGGGCATGGAAAACCGTGTGGCGGCTCCTCAAACGATTAAACACAGATCCATCATTTAAGCCAGCAATTCCACTTCTGGGTATATAGCCAAAAGAATGTGAATCAGAGATGAAGCGGTTTTTTACACCCATTTCACAGCAGCCTTGTTCGTCAGCCAAAAATATGGAAGCAACTCAAGCGTCCCTGAACAGATGGATAAACAAAATGTGGTGTATACATACGTCATCGTATTATTCGGCCTCAAAAAAAGGAAGGAAATTCTGACACAGACGACAACGTAGATGAATCTGAAAGCCACTAAGCCGAGTGAAATAAGCAGCTCATAAAAAGACAAATACCGTATGATTCTATTTACGCAAAGTACCTAGGGTAGTGAAATTCAGAGACAGACAGCCGAATGGACACTTCCAGGGGCTGGAGGAAGGGGAGGTGAGGGTTAGTGTTGAAAGGATCCATACTTTCACTTTTGCAAGATGAAAAGGGTCCTGCTGATGAAGAGGGATGACAGTTGCACAGTGAGAACTCAACTGCCACTGAACTGCACATTTACAAATGATTATGACGGTAAACTTTGCTATGTGTGCATTTTGCCACAATTGGAAAAAAAAAAAAAAGAACTGGCAGGTTGCCCAGATCTGAGGTTTTTTGGCAACTGCTTGGTGGTCACACAAATCTGACTCTACCACTTGCCAGCTGCAAGAGCCGGGCAAACAAGGGACTTAGCCTGCCTGAGCCTCAGTTTCCCCATCTGCAAAATGTGGATGATGATGGTGGTGATGAAGGTGATATCAAATTTATAAAATATATCAATATACTTTGTGAAGAGTTAATGAGGCAGTCATCTTTGCCAGATACAACTAAAACTGAGTATACTATCTGGCACATAAGTTATTAGTAATAATGCATCAATAAACCCATACCTTCTTGCTTTCATTGGCTCCAATTACTATCATTATTAGCTTAATTTGAAAATTAACATCGACCTGTAGAAGTATGTGATGCTAGAGTGAGTGCCTTTAAATATCTGCGAATTTAATCCCAGAGCAGAAATCTATGATTCCAGGCTTGGGGTGAGTTATTTCTAATTTCAGAAACCTCTGGTTCTATTTTTGCCCCAAAGATATTTTTAGATGACAGAGCAGTGTGAATCTGGGCACAAATGCTTGACAGGTTAAAATGATGAGATGTTCGCATTATTTCAAGGAAACACCTTTTATTTCATTGTTCTGCCTCAACATTGCCCCAGCATCATGTTTTTCTATGAGTTTCTTTTGATTTCTGCCTTAATGGCTAGAATAGGTATTAAAAAGCCAAGCTGGATGCATTGCTGCTTGAAAACGAAGACACTTAAAGTTTTAAAATAATGGTCAGAAAAAGAAAGAATGAGTTTAATGCTACATATGTCACCAGAGGACTAATTTCCCTACCTTTAATGACAACCTGATTTGGGGCAACAAAATCATATACATATAAAATCACATGATACATCTGTGTTCTCTGGGATTTTTCATCATATAACTATCTTAATTTTAATTAAATTATCTGTAACAATTACTTGGTAAAACAGATAAAAGATTGAACCCTATAAAAAGTAAGCCACCTGAAATATACCCTTACTAACAAACAGTCACATTAGATGACGATACTTTCAGGGGCAAACAACATATTCAGTAACTCTAAAACATGACATGCATTAAAAACAGTGCTGATTCCAATTCCTATTTTAAAGGAAGGCAAACATCCCATCAATAAATTCTGCATTATAAGGGAATTTGTGGCGTTTTCCTCCTGAATGCCAGTTACCGATTTGCACCCTAAGTCCCCACTCTCGAAAGCCAATCCTGGACCCACTCCACATGGAATGTTAGATAAAACATCAAATTCACTACACAGAAGAATTTCACCTTTTCCACAGGAGAGAGAGAATACACGACAACGGCATCAGAGACATTAAAAAAAAAATGGCCAAAGACAATGGACAATTCAAGGGAACCTGCTGTGAACAAGAGAAATCTGGTCTCCACGTTGAAAGGGATCTTTGCGATTTGAAGGACCACAGTGTGACTGACTGAGCAATACCCCTGCATACCCAGAAGACAAGCGACACACCTGCAAAAGAAAGTTCCAGTCCTTGACCCATGTCTCTTCCAAGTGGACTCAAAAAGAGAGTTTCTGTTGGCGGGAGGTGGGGCCGGCAGGAGCATATTCAAAGAGGCTTGCCCAAGAGCCACTTGCCATCCCGAGCCACTATCACACCAGACAACAGCGGAAGTGAAATGACAAGGCGGAGGGTGGTGACAAGAGTCCTCCCTGGAAGTTTACATTTGAAAAGTTGACAAGAAAAATCGCAGGGGACTGAAACAAAGGCTGTTGATGGCCAACAGGTTACTTCTGAAATCAGAGATAAAAGTTTATGGGGAGAGGGGCCCAAACAAACCAACTTAATTTAACTTAATTGCTAACGTGGAGGAGTTCCACAGCTGAGGCTTTGAAGGTTTCAGAAGCTCCTCCTTGGCTGCATCTTTAAATATATGTACGTTCAATCAGCAGCAGACAGACTAGGGAGCTCAGTCTGCGGCAGACACCTGCCTCAAACAATGGCACTCATCTCGGAGGGATTTTAAACAGCTGTGCATAAACTTCAAAAGTAATGTGCAACCAAATTAGTCAATGTCACCCTCCTTCCCACCAGACACAGCATTTTTAAAAAAGAGATTAAGCGTCAGCACTAAGACTGCCATTTTACAAGTTAACAAAGATAAGTTAGTGGTGGTGGGGGATGAAGAGGGTGAGTCCCAAGGCCGGGGTGTAGCGTGGGAATAGGGAACCCCACTTTACAATTAGGGCTTGTCTGTCAAATATCCCGGCCAGGAAAGGATGGCGGTGGTCACGGCTTGTAGGAAACAGTGCAAGGGAGGGGCACCCAGACCTGCACTCAGGAAGGGCAGCACCCCGCAGGACCAGCACGCTGCCCAAGGATGGGTTATTCCCGTCCTTGGACAGGGACAGGCCAGTCTCCTCACCCTTCTCCCCCGTCACTCCCCCCACCCCCTTGTCAGCCTGGCCCATCGGTGAACATCTTCTATTAGCTCCACTCTGAGCAGGACACCCCCCAGGACGCTCTCCTTGCGGGAATGCCAGCGCCTCCCGGGGGAGCCCCCCTAAGGCCGCTCTTCCTTCACACTCGGGAGGCGCCGAGCCCTGAGCATGCAAGGTCCATTTCCCAACAAAAAGACACAAACTCTACTTTCTTAACAGGTGGCCCTCAAAGCTGTAAGGCACTCTCACACAAGGGTGAACGCCAGGCTTTTTTCCTTTCCTTTTTTTTTAATCTATCACCCCCGCCGCCCCTCCCCCGGCCTGCCCCAGACCCCTGGAAAGAAGCTTGGTTTGTTTCCAAGGGTGTGCTGGCAGCCCCGTCCGCCTCACCAGCAAACGCCAAGAAAACAAGAGACTTCGCTCCGTGAACCGGTTGCCACCAGCATCAAACACCTCTCCTTTCCAGTGTGTGCCGGAGCACAGAAAACTTTCCGCCGCCCTCTTCCTTCCCTCCCTCCGTCCCTCCCACCCCAGTAGTTCAGGTGAGAGAAAACCGACAAGGAAGAGGAAGCGCCCCGGCCCCGGGGGCCTCCGCCCGGCCGAGATCCGCGCATCCCGGGCGCGCCGCGCTCAAAAAACCACGGAAACAAGACCCAGAGTTCGTAGCTCCCAGCGCTCTCGCCGAGTCCCTTGGCGTCCAGCTCGCCCCTTCCTGGACCGGATCGGAGCCCGAACGCGAGCTGGGTGTCCACCCCCCGCCCCTCGCATGGCGCACGGTCCCGGCCCCGCCACCCCGAGAACCCCCTACCCCCGGCCGGCGACCCGCGCGGGGACCTACCTGCTGGCAGCGACGGTGCGGGCGCGGGCGGACGCGGGCGGCCGGCGCGATGGGTGCGCCCTCGGGCGGCGCCGGCCAGAGGGCGCTCGTCACCCCGCAGCCCCGCCGCCAAGCCGGCTCCCCGGACGCCCGCCCCGGAGCCGCGGCCCCGCGCACCGCCCGCCGCGCACCGCTTTCTCTCCGGGCCCGCCCCGCGCGCCGCGCGCTCCTCCCCGCGCTTCCGCTCGCGGCGCCTCCAGCCGGAGAGCGCGACCCATCCCCGCGCCGGGGATGCCGAAGCCCACGCCGCGCGCGGGGCGGAGGGGCCCCAGGAGCACGTGACTCTCCATCTACCCAACCGAGAAGCGAAACGAGCCTTCCCACGGGAAGCATCAAGGTCATTTGGTAAAAAGAACTTCAGCTGCTGGGCCAGCTTTTGCGCTCAAAGGACAGGTGAACCCTGGTCTTTTCAATTGACCCACCAGAGGAGGATTTGGTGCAATTCTGGCCGCTGGATAATCTCTCCTCGGTTGGGTCCTGCCTCTGACTTGGTTTCTGCACAGTCGTTTCATGTATCATTTCCAAGGTCGCACTGCTTTAAACTTGACAGCCCTGGAAGCTGCAGCGTAATGTCCGACCCGTGCATTTGGCACTGGAAGACGTTTCCGCCTACCTGGCGGTGCTAATGATGACCGTGATGAGGATGACTGGGGTGCTTTGCCTGTGCTCGAGGGGATTAATGTTTCATTTAGGTTAAAAATCTAAAGCTGGTTACCAGGACTGCAGAGCTGTTCCCTTCCCAGTTATGACCCGAAATGATTGAAATGTACTTGGTTAAGGCTTTTGTTGGTTTAATACGCTAAGCCCAGAGCAGTCTGAGAAATAAGTCCTTATCCCCTTCCTTCCTCCCTTTTTTCTCTTTCCTTCCTTTTTTCCTTTATTTCCTTCCTTTCTTTTCCTTTCTCCCCCCTTCTCCTCTCTCTCCCTTCCTTCCTTCCTCTCTTGCCTGCCTGCCTGCCTGCCTGCTTGCTTGCTTGCTTGCTTTCGTTCGTTCCTTCCTTCCTTCCTTCCTTCTTTCGTTTCCCTCTTTCTTTCTTTCCCAAACCTTGGATCAGCAGCCTTCTGATCCTGGACACATAGATCATCACCTGCAAAGGACCTCAGGCTACAACAAGTTCCAGACCTTTAAAGATGAAAACCTGAGGCCCAGAAGAGTTTGGTGACCTAATTCACATTGCTGCCTTGTGGGACGCCTATGCTCGGAAGCCAGATAGTGGTGACTCTTTCCCCTGATGTGTAGGAATCCAGCAAAGCAAAGCACTTTTTTTTTTTTTTGGTCTTTTTGCCATTTCTTGGGCTGCTCCTGCGGCACATGGAGCTTCCCAGGCTAGGGGTCAAATCAGAGCTGTAACCACCAGCCTACGCCAGAGCCACAGCAACTCAGGATCCAAGCTGTGTCTACAACTTACACCACAGCTCATGGCAACGCTGGATCCTTAACCCACTGAGCAAGGCCAGGGATCGAACCCTCAGCTTCGTGGTTCCTACTGAGCCACAACAGGAACTCCACACACACATTTTAAACATAAGAATATGTTCCCTGAAAAGCATGGTGTCTCCCACATTTATCAATATCCAGCAGCACTGAGTGGACCTTCAGGCAAGGAACATCCAACAGAGAGGCTGTCCCCTCTTGGAAGAACAGATCCAGGAGGCGTGAAGGTGGAGGAACCTCAGCTTTCCCGGCTCATTGTGATGTCACCAGAGCTTGGCTCACAGGAGGTGCTCCTTTTATATTGAGATTTGGTGGGAAATGTATTTCTGGCAGGGAATGAGGTGGCAGAGCTGGATGAACAACCCTCATGGGGGGTCCCAGCGTCTCTTGAAACCTCTTGGTTCAAGGTGGCTTCCTCCTGGCTGTCCCCCACCATCCTTCAACAGAGCCCATCACACAAAAGGGAGCCAACAGACTGCCAGAGGCTGCAGGGCTAGGAGAGAGCAAACCCACTCATTGCTCAAGGCTGGGGTTTCCATTAACTATTTGAGGAGTCCATGTAGGAGCTCAAGGAAAAGTCACATGCCCTTTAGATGCAGTCAAGAGTCAGTGGCTTTAAAAATAGTGTCAAGTAATGACAATCACCATCCCCATTAGATATTGAGCACCTGTCTTCCCGTGGCTTCTGCTGCACTAGTCATTTAATCCTTATGACAATCCTAAAACGTAGCTATTGTATCATCCTTAGCTTCATCCTCATCACCATCGTCGCGGGCGCTATTTTAGAGGTGAGACTAACGCAGCTTAGAAGGATGATGAGGCTTGCCTGAGATCCCACAGTGAATAAAGTACCACAGTGAGGCTTCAAGCCCAGGCCAGTCTGAAGCAGCCCCCTGCATTCTATAACCATGCCCTCATTTTCTGCTCCTCTCTCTCTTTTGGACAATTGGTCCCTGGGCACCCACGTTACTCTATTATATTACAGCCATATTGTCCTACAACTAGAAAGCTATTAATCTTAAGACTGGATCTTTTAAAATATTAATCATAAAGCTATAAAGGGTCTTTTTTTTTGTCTTGAATTTCATCTAAAAGAAAAACATCCGACCCATTCTTGTTCCATGCAGGTGTGAAGGATATCTGTCAACTTTTCTGACTCCAGTATCCTGCACAGCGAGCCTTCCCTTCCCCAGGCAACAAAGCATTTCTGTTGTGTATCACAATTTGTCTTGTTTTATGAACATGGTTGCTGCCCAGAAGTTCTCCACACCTTTATTTCCTGGAAGAGGAAATTGCATTTCCTGGAGGGGCTTACACGTGGGTGGTGAGGTTCTACTTGTTCTGTTAAACACACCCAAACTTTCAGTTCTGTGCTTCTTTCCCCACTTCAGCTTCTGCCCTGAAGTTTCCTGGAATCGTGCTGAGGACAGACTGGGGCAGCCGCTTTAGGTCACTGTAGCGGAGAAGGATGATTCTGCTTTGGATGTAAAGCTAAGGAATAAATGACTCTGGGATTCTCTCTGGAGATGTTGCAATCCATCTTCCTTCACTTTGGGGTTTGCACGAGGGAGCCTGAGACATCTCTTTGCTTTTAATCTGGATGATTATGCTCTTCCTCCCAAAGAGATGGGCTCTGGCACCTTCCTGTGAAACTGACCCACCATAAAGGATATGGGGTTGATATTAACAAGAAAAAGTTCTTACTACGAGCCTCAGTTTGGAGGAAGATGGCACCAAGGAAAAGAAGGATATGATCCCACAATTTGAACAGCGGATACTTTTCCAAGGACACTTCTGTCTCTGCAGAAAGTTACCATTCAGAGGAAACCAGTTTGGACAATTTCATGAAGAATTTGGCTCCCTAGCTAGCCATTTCTCCGAAGGCCAAGAAGAGATTATTCATAAAGCCATCCACCTGAATCCCCTGAAGGATCGGCTTGGAATTGAAAACAATGATCGACCCCAAACAAAGATTAGAGAAACATGTTGAGTCTAGCGTAAATTTATTCTAGAAGCTATAAGCAAAGAGGCCAAAAAAAAAAGGTGTTTTATTGTATAGCATAGGGTATTTAGCCATTATTTGATAATAATTATAAATGGAGTATAATCCACAACAATTTTGAATCATGTTGTATACCTGGAAAAAATATACTAATATACTGTAAATCCATTATGTCCCAATAAAAATACCATTACTAGTAATAAGAAAGGTATTTTAAAGTCATAGCTTGGACAAGGGAAAGAGAATTTTTATTTCAATCCAATTTTATATATTCAAATGGGGAAAAAAAGGATAATACTTAGACATTTTTACTGTCAGATGAGAGCTCTAAACCTGAAGCAAAGATTGATCCTCCTCTTGGGAAGTAAGTAAAGTTTGATCACTGTTGATAATAAGATTGATATCGGCTCTTCCAAAATACCAGGGAGGTGGTGAAAGGTGAATGCAGATTTTACTCTGAAGTTAAAAAAAAAAAGAACAGTGATCCTAATCTGAAATCCTTGAAAATTCAGGGGGGTTATTTTTTACTTTAATAATGTTAAGCCGATTTTAAAACCTCAGACAAAGTTGGGAAGGTAGGTGCTACATCTCCATTTAAGAAAGAGATGATTAAACGAATACGAGCTAAACCTCATTATGTATTTATGGCCTATGTCTGGGCACGGTGCCCAGCAGTTTGTTTCAATTATTTCATTTGATTCTTACAAGGAATCCCTTGAGGTGAGTAATACCCTCTTCGTTTTACAGATACAACAGCTGAGCCTCGGAAGTCAAATAAATGACTTGCCAGGCTCAATGAGCCCCAAAGGGCATGGCCCGACTCCCAGTCTGTTGACCCCCAAAGGTGTGATTTTTGACATCATACACAGAAAGAAGACAAGATTCTTCGAACTGTAAAAGGATTGTTTATGTTTATGGATGTCTCTATGAATACAGTATTCTAAGAAAAGAGGTAACGTGTGTATAGATGGCCAATTTGTAAATCAGAATATATCAAAATGCCCACTTAATAACACAGACCCAGAAAATAAAACAAGTAAAAATTTTAATCTTTAATGATGCAGAACGTTTAGAGTAAATCATTTTTTTCTTGAGCATCAATTATTATTATACCATAAAAGAATGAAATTGAGCCTCAAAGTATTTTTTTTAAGGCAGAGAGTTATAAAAGCACAACATTGCTGTCTTGTTTTTGTTGTGGCTTCTGAAATCCTTCAGGCATCATTTTTTAAAAATCATGCCTGCTGGTGAAGAGACTCTAATTGTAACCTAACCTAAGTATCTGAATCAGATAGTGCATGGCAACATTTTCAATGTTGTAACATGGATACAAGTTAACACAATAAACTTCAGGTGTGTTTGTAAGCTCTAAACACAGGATTAGGGTGAAAGAAATGTTCCAGTGTCTCTAAGGACCCACAGGTTCGCTTTGGATTTGGTAAACCCAAGTATGTCAGCATAATGAGCATGGTCCATAATAGATGTAAAGTCTTGTCTAAAATTGAAGGGATATTGACTAGATAGAATCATCTATAGAGAGCACTTTGTTTAAAAGTAATCCTCTTCCACCAGTGGAAAAACAACAGCAAACTGAGAGTCCAAAAGACCATACATTTTGATGAGAAATCCTCTCCAGGAAGGATTAATCAACCTGAGAGTAAATCTATGAACTCAGAAGTCAGAAATTAGGATGAAACTTTGGTCATATTTATACGTTTGATTACTGGATTTCTGCCATTTGACATAGCGCAGATGCCCTCGGAGTTGAAAATCAGTGAAGGCACGTTTCTTTAGAGAAAATCACTTTTCCTTTCCATTTGCTTTTTGAAAAAGCAGATAATACACTTGCTCCTCGTTATTCCCTTTTTCTTTAGCCCACAACCCCTAAAACACATACCATTTATGGTTTTATTCTGCCATTAACACACACACACACACACACACACACGGAGGGGATTTACGTTGCACTACATGAGATATTCTGTCAGATTTCTTTGAGGTATAAAAGTCTGAGAATAAATGCCAATTAAAAGAACATTCTAACTGTTAGCGATGGGGAATGTAACTCATTGCTAATTTAACATAATCACTGGTATAAAAAAATTCAAATACTCTCCAGGAAGTCATACACATTGATGGCACAAGAAAACATTGACAATTGTGACTTTTTTCTTTGTGTAGACCTTTCCTGATGACACTATACTGTAGTATTGAATGGTATTCAACCATTCAGTTTAAAGTAAATATTTTCTGAGATGAAAATATAAGTAATCTCTCCCCCCTCCCAGTGGTTAGAACAGTGGCCTAATGAGGCTAAATTGACCATATTTGGCTAATTTGTGAGTCACTTAAGTGTGCTCTGTTGCATGGTCCCATTTTATCCTCTAGTTGAAGCATCTCTCCCCTGAATTGTTTGCTTTTTCGCCCCAAATGGTGATGCTCGAGACTGGTATTTCTTTAAACTTAGATTGGCTCATATTCGCAAGTAGATCCAAGCTGATATTTCCTTCCACAATTCCCTCCCTCCCTCTTTCCTTCCTCCCTTCCTTCATCTTTTACTTATTTTTTTCTCTTTTCCTGCTTGTCACTAGGCAGAATCAGCAAAACAAAGAATTAAAGCCCTACATTTGGGATTCCACATATCATCCAGAGAGCGGACGCCTTATCTCCATTTTACCCATAAAACACACCCCCCATAACCTGAATTCCCAGTACTCAAATAAAATTCACTCTGATGACTAAAGAAAAACCTGTGATATTTAAGTTATCATATAAATAGCTTATATTTGTACCTTTATGCAGCATTAAAAATAATGAAAAATCAATCTTTTTACACCTCATATTAGAACTTGATGGCGATAGGCTCAAAAATCAGATGTACCTGGTACCTTAAATTGGTAGGTGAGCTTATTTTTCCAGATAGATTACAAGTGTCATGCATTATTTCACAAATTCTTCTGTTTGTTGTAAAATTAAATATAGGGGAGGTACCCATATGCATATAGCTTGCCAACATCATAAGGAAGATTGGGTAGATTAAAATGTCTAAATTACACTGATCCTGATAAACCTTAAGAAGATAATGTTGTACTTTAAATGATCAACTACACTTTACAGAGCATTTGTACAATGGGTATTTTATATATGTCATCTTGTTTAGCTCTCATAACAATCCTATAATATGGGTGGTGTTATTTTCACTTTATACATGAGACCAGTGAG